>NC_134569.1:94283982-94643982 GCF_050947875.1 Dermacentor variabilis | reverse complement strand
ACCGGCGGGAACGTAATCAAACTTATTTTTAAGAAGTACGATCTGTTCCAGGAGTACAACCATAGTCAGTAAAGTCCGGGAGGACTGGCGAAGTAAGCTTCGCTTTAAAATTCACTTCATGAGAACACACACACTTTTCGCACGAGCTGCTCCAGCCTACGCTCCCCTCCAACTTCACCTCCAACCCTGCGCCCCTGTAGAGGCAGAAGAGCAGCTTTGATTGGAAGGTGATTACAGGGTATGTTACTCAGCTTCTGTGAACAGAAGAAAACGCCGAGACCAATGTCATGCAGCGTGTTTTACAAAAACTGCGTGTTGGCCTAGTTTCACTTTCACGTAGCACGTGCTGTAACGAGTGGAAATATCCTGTCGCGTTTGCCCTAGTTTCAAGTTCCTTTTAGTTCGCAACGCTTTAGAATTTAAGACTTTGCAAAGAAAGAAACGTGCTAAGCTTGCGTCTATATCAAGCCGTCCTTCAGAAAACGGGGCGACCTATGCGATGGTGCATAGACAAGGACATGGCTGAATACTAAATCTAAGTGAAACATCATTGGCACTGTGATTCGTATGTGTTAATGCTCGCTTAGATTTGCCAAGCACGCGACAGTGCTCGGCTGTTCAGCGTAGCGTTGCTTTGCTGTCACCTCCCAAATACATGGGGATGACTGGACGAACGACCATCGTTCGTTCAAGCGATGTATTAAAGCCGAACTCGCCTATGGTTGACTCACAAGGCAATAAAGAAATTCTGCGCTTTTCAAGTATCACCGGCATTCGCAAAGGCCTTTGACTGCGTAGCGCTTCCTTCGCTTTTTCTCTTACGTTCCTGTTCTCATGCATGCTCCCCTTTCTCAGTGCAGGATCACCAACCATACTTCCTTTTCTGGTTAGCATTGCTACCTTCTCTCTTCGATTCTTTCTGTCAATGCAGCCACGGCATGTATCTGGTTCGTTAGCCTACTAATCACCACCACTGCACTTGGCAGCCAGACTTCATTCGTACGCGACTGTGTCACTCATCGACGGCCCGATATTGACAATCAGATTAGCGGCCGTAGCTTTACGCTGATGGGTACTATACTCGATAGTTATGATTGGTATACTCCGTATATTCACTATAATTCACTATACTGGGTTGTTTTCAACTATAGGCAGCGCGTATAGGCTTGCAATTAGAGCGGTATACTTATGACGTATAGGTTCAGTGGGGGCAGATACACACCACGTGCACTTAGCCTCATCGCAGGAACGGCTGCGGTATTTTTCACACTGAAGAGAACAACCTTGGAACGTGTAATTGTGTAAAAAGGCAGCAGCAGGAGACGCGGGTGGCCTAATTGGACGTGACGGGTTCCGTTAAAGGCCGACGGTGTCCGATTGCACTTGCAACTGGGCCATCGTGCGCATTTGAAGCGGGCGCGTGCTTTACGGGGTGGCAACGGAGCGAGCCGGAAGAGGTGTGGTGCCGGAGTGTGACAGTGATCGACAGAGGGGCCGTCGCTGGTGGTTTCCACTTGACGCTGCAGAAACGTCGAGAAAGCTAGAGGAGGAAAAGAAAAAAGAAAGTTTTCCAACTGGGACAATGGACATTCCGCTTCATGCATAGCGCGCAGGCAGGACGTCTTTCGGGGACTGCATGGGATTGCGATGGTAATCTATTGAGTGTGAGAGCGAACTGACGTGCTTAAGAAATTTTCGTACCGTGCATTTTGTTTGTCGGGCTGTTCGTTTATGTTTCGAGAATAAATACGGAGGCGGTATACGCTCCGGTTTCTCTTCGGCTTCTTCATTTTCATATAGCTCTCAAACTATGTGAGGCGGGACTTCTGGTTCAGTTGGCTCAATAATCCTCTCTCTCTCTCTCTCTCTCTCTCTGTCTCTCTCGCTTTCTCACTCAGCCTGTGTCCCTGATAAGTCCTTTTTGATTCCAATCTAGAAGTAATTTGTTGAAGCTAGTGCTTTCCGCAGCTTGAGGGGAACAGCTTACATTTTCTATAAACATCGTCAACTTCTCGGAAATTGCAGGAACTTTTCATTCCCGCCTGAAGCCGTGTGGGGAAAAAGAAGGGTAAGTTTGTTGCTCAGAAAGGGACTTAAGAAATCGAATCCTTAGTCTTGAGCATTTGGCGTCAGCAAAACCTAGCAATTCAATGTAAACAGCCGTCAAAGCCCGTTCTGAGTGTGTCTGGTATGCTCGTCGTACGGACGTGGGTGTCTTTCTGAGCGCCGCTAAGGCGCTTCACTCATTCGCAGAAACCATTAATCTGAGTCAAATTCGTGTAATCGGATTGCCAGTATGGGTGCACGTAAAAGCACATACATTTCTTGTGGCCGTCTGGCTGTCGTACGTTCTCTCCAAAGTGCTAAGTTTCACCTCACCCCCCCCCCCCCTCCAAGGGCTTTCATTGCATTATCATATTTCTTTTCTTCACTGCCTCAAGAGGCTTCTTCTTTGTTTTTATTTTCTTCAGCTCGAGTCTTAGCTGCACGACCAGCTGTACGTGAGATGATTGTTCCGTCGAAGCTTTTGATTGAATACTGCTGCTATCTCATAATGACGACACCTGACATATTAGCATCATTATAGTGGAGCTGGAAGGCTATTTCACTAGGTCAACGTCTGCCTAAGTCGCTGATCACAAAAGAAATCAAAACAACTCGCAGTATTTGTTTCATGGGTTTCGGAAGAGTATGACGCATGCTTTAATTGGCGACTCCATTCAACCATTCAAACATTTACACTCTCCAATGTCCAATGTCCAGTCCAATGTCTGGATAAAAATTTGTTTCTTCTATTTTGTACCATGTTTTAAGCGCTGTCGAGTACCGAGAGCTGAGCTGATTCTTGGCCTACACACTCCCAGAGTGCTATCCATCCTTTGCCTTTCAACGCACAGCGACAGCACGAAACCCCCCATCAGCTCTTAAAAAATTGGCAGGGCAAGACCGGCAAGTCGTCGTCACGCTGCAGTCACTGGTTGATGCTTTTCGCATGCTTTGCACTCAGCTGCAGTCACCGTCAGCTCAAAGCGCCTTGCAAGTAGCGGGCGCCCAGCATCCAGTGAATGCGTGCCTTCAGTAGGCGTCATGGCGTTTCGTAAACAAACATCCATTAACCATGACCGTGCGCGCGTCTCTGGCGCAGGAAGCAAACAAGTACATTACTGCAGAACTTCAAGTCGACAAGTCCCATAGATAGACGCTGCACATCTTACGTGCGAGTGCAATAGAATATTGAGAATCGCCCAGTGATTTCTCTGTGCGAAAATGTCTCCTAACGTTTCTTCTTGTTCTTCTTACTTTTTTTGATGGTGGCTTTCCATCAGGCATAATGTTGGCTATGTGTCTTAAGTGTGCCTTAAGGCTGGGCGGTAGGCGTGTATTCTAGGTGGGTTCAGTCGTATCTGTTGTGTATCCAGAACTGTAGCACTGTAGAGGAATACGGGCTTACAGAAGGAGTCCCCCGCTCCTCGAGCGGCACTGGCGCAGCGATGTTGCGTGTATTCGCGGGCTTCTTTCACGATCAGAAAAACACTTTTAAGTAGCACATATTGAGCAACAGAAAGTGGTGTCGGGAGTTTTTCATGTTCCTCTGCTAGGTTCTCATTGACACATTTCATCTTATTATAATATTTGAAAAGTTGGCTACTTAATTAAGGCTGATTGTGCCACTAGGCTGGATGCAAAATAACGTATCTCCAGGCGACCGCGAACAATATTACGTTGGCTCTGTCCAGCTACGTGGCAATTGCATATTTGTAAATCTCGGTGCATGATAGTTGGGACACCCTCTACAAGTATATAAATTAAAATAAATTAACAAATACAAATGTCCGATAACCGGATTTGAACAAAGGACCTATAGCACAGAAGCCCGATACTCAAACCATTAAGCCATGGACGCTTTCTTTCTTTTCTTTATTTCCTGTTTAAGACATGTGACAAACAAACAAACAAAAATATAACAATGATTCTCCACGTTACAGAAAAGCCAGCCCATTTGGGGCCAATGCGTACACCCTAAACGTGCTGCATGCGTAATAGGAGCTCTGCGCCAGCTAACCAGTCTGAAACATTTGGAAGTAGTTTTGCTTTTCATCATGCCACACTCTTTTTGAAGTGTTGAAGCGTCGAACGGGTATCCAGATCGGCGTGCCGAACGGACATCACAGCAGGCGGAGCCGAATACTCTTAAGAATTTCCCGCGTGCAGGAGACGTTTCGTAGCTGCTAGAGTGCTTTTCCTTCAACCCTGCAGGAGTTGCCTTGCCTGCTGCATCCTGCCAATACATCGCACCTTCGTGTATAGTTTGAACGCCGTTCGACGAGTGGTTGCTGTTGGTGGTGGTCATTCAACTCGTGGCCCATGTACCCACTAGGCGGGATTGGCCAAGAAATGGGTGGATCATTCCAAGTCATGACTACAAAGAAACTGGTCATAAAACTGCAGTGGAAAGACGGCACTGCATGTTAGAATTAAAGCTAATATGGTAGGAAGAATTAATAATCATTAATTAAAACGCGTACGCACACGAAAAGACAAATATGCAAATTTTAATCGGGCATTCAGTTGGACTTCGTAATAAGGAATTCCTGGACTGCAGAGCAGGCATCCCTGTCGCTGAATTGCAGAGCAGTGGCCCCGCACGAAATAGTCCAAGTGCAACGCTATACCTTGCTATATCTGTCAATGTTTGGCCTTTGGGGCGAAACTGCCATTTCTTTTTTTTTTAACTGCATGGTTGAAGGGAAACACAAATCTAGTATGGGTGAATGGCCCGCTGTGCGCTTACTTAGTTGTTACGGATCTCGCCATTAAACTACGCCGAAGCACCACAGCCACCGTCTCACTTCTTTATCTCTCTTGTCACACTCTGGCTCCTTCAGGTCCTCAAAAACCATCGAAGACGTACGCCTCGGCATTCACAATTCGCAATGAACGCGCGCGCAAAGCAAACTCGCTTTATATTGGCGCCCTCTCGGAGCTGCGCTTTCCGGTGACAGCAACGATTGGCACTTACGAAACGCAGGCCTGGGCGCGACGGGAGTGCGCGTGGGCACCCTGCACGTATGCAGCTGCAGGGCTACCGGGATGGTCTGCTTGAAAACGAGGCTCATATGCCAGCAAAGTATACTGCCCCTTGTTTACACTGACGCGGGCGCACCTTCGGAGAAGCACGGTGAGCCAGTCACCAGCGAATGATGACGGGGAGAAAGAGGAGGAAAGCCGGGCCGCTATCAAGGCCTACTTTCATTACTTCTCCTGAAACGCCGCTGGTGGGCGCCATTATGACTCTCTGCTTACCGACGCCTGTGCCAGTGGCGTAATTACAGTCACGGGCGTCTCAATATTAGGTGAAACCTTCGACTTTGAAAGGGTGAAAATATCACAAAAATTGGAAAATTTGGTGCCTTACGGCACAAAGAGAACGGGACAGTGAAGCCAGCTTTTCAGACGCAGCGGGCCGTTATAGATCTCTGGCGTTCACGGCACGGTGCGCTGCACTGTAGTGCTCAATGCTGCAGAATTCTGCACAATCAAGAGATAAATCAATGACGGAGGTTAACCCACCAGGGTGAGTATGGTTGGCTACGTTCTGAGTCCCGACTGGATTAATATATCAACAACTGGCTTTGCATATGAAATATAATCTTTAAAAAATATTGTTTTTACTCATTCCTTAAGAAAGAAAATCGACAGCGGGACAATGGAACAAAGCTGATCGATATCCTTCGCATGCATTGTACATCTTGCACGTGAACACTCGTTTACATTATGAGCTTTTAATTGTCCAAAATAAATCGGAATAACGTACACCCAATTTCCAGAAATCATCGCATTAATGAAGGGTGGGGTCAGTCTGAAGCTCAAGTATTGCACTAAATTCTGATGGCTATTACCAGTGCCTGTCGAACAAAGAGTGGTATGGCCAACCAGCCATGGATTACCAGGTCAGAAGGCCTGGTAATCTTGCCGTCCATTCGCATGCCGCGGAAGAAGTGGCTAGACGGTTTCCCCGATTTTTCCACCTAGCATTACAACGAAACTAAAAGTGAGAGAGAAAGAAGAAAGAAGTTATGCAGAAATCATCGATGATGATTGTCAATGTAAGCGGATACCCTGAGCAAACGAACGAACGAACGAACGAACGAACGAACGAACGAACGAACGAAAGAGCGAGCAAGGTGATATTCCCTCCTTCCCCCTGCCCCCCTCCTTGCAGCCCATCTCGCTACTCAGTTGTCCGAGAGCATGCGTCCTTTCTCGCGGCGCCTTCACTCGTCTTCCGATAGTTTTCGACGTTTCGCTGTGCTCCCTCAGGGTTACAGAATCTAGCGTCATTTCCTTCTTTGGATCACTTTCTCTCCGAGAGTTCGTGGCAGCCGTGGAGAGCGGACGCGTCCATTTCATGCTCTCCCTGGTGCGTCGGCGTTAACGCCTTCAGCGTCGAACGGAAGTTTCGCCCATCTCCGAGAATCCGCTAGGAATTCTCGTCTGCCGCATCATCCACGTTGGACTGGCCACCGCCGGTCAGCCGGCGAGACGTGCGACGAACGAGCTCACGCCTGCCTGCCCTTCTCCAACCTTTGGCCCCTTCCCGCAACTCGCTTGCCCGAGAACAACGTTCTCGTTCACCTTTCCGCGACAAACGCGCGAGCGAGCTAACGAAGGGACAGGTCGCTGAGGCGCCGCATGTGGAAAAATGTTGCGATGGCGCTGCGGGCGAACTGGATTGGGGCGGAGACGCGCTTCGCGGCATATTCAACGCAATTTCGCTGCGGGCCCTGCGACCGATTGCGCGCGTACGCTCGTACGCAAATTTATATCGACACCTTTTTGCTACGTATGCATATTTGAGGCATGGGCTATAACACACGGCGTGTTCGATTTCGCTGTCACCGTCAAGTGCGTCGTCTGCTAGCGAGCGCGCGTTCGTTGCGCGGACGCTGGCGGACGCCCAGTTTTTCTCGCAAGAAGTCTGTGCAGTAAAATTTTTTATGGTTTTACTTGCTTTGCTGCGTCCGCGACTCTTGTCGGCCGGCATAAATTGTAGTGTTAGCCAGGTAAGCTGCTATTTTTAACCCTGTTTTCTAAATGTAACACGTTATTTTTGCCACAGAAGCCGCCTAACCACAACATGAAGTTACGTAAGAAAATGTTATTGATATCGTCTCATTTTACGCGCTTCTTCTTCTTGGTGGAATATGGATCAGGGACAATGATAAAGGAAAACAATATTATAGTGAAACAAACGAAACTTCTTAACTCCGTAGCGCGAAGAGATGCGCATGGCCAATAAACTTCCATAGGTAAATCTGAGGGTACATAGACATATATATCCACGACAAGTATGTAAGAGAACAATTATCAGATATTCTAACTGCACTGATTGAAAAAGTGAGAACTCCTGACCTGAACAAGCGTGTTTCTTTTAAAAGCTCAACCACCTCTACGTGAACCAATCAACTTTCGGAGAAATAGTATCAAGGCAATTATTGCTTGTTAATATGAACAGCAGTGCTGGGTCAAGATATTCCCTATGTACTCAGTCTGAATCGGGGGACCAGGAAGTCTTTTCCAAACTAATCTCCAGGGCTTGTCTGGCGATCTCCTTCAACGTGCCTGCAGGCGGAATGAAGTATGAACATATAGTCTAATCGAATGGCATTTGCCATTCAGATTGTATTAGAGTTCATAATTCACTATAAAAAATTGTTGAATAGCCGTATGCGTTCGAATGTAACGAATAACAGCACTTTTGAAATCTCGAAGGTGAGGGGCCGATGGTAGTGAGGACTCTTATTCCAAATGATTGTGCTGCTGGAGAATCGTGGCTGTTGCGCAGAGGTGCACCAGTTCCTGAGAGAATTAACGCACGGCTGCTAATTGATTCTGCTGAACAAGTTCCTAGCTGTCACTCAATATAAACGCCCCGTTTTGGGACAGCCTGTAAATCTGCAAACCTGATTCAGGCAAGGGAAACATTTTTTTTGGCAGTCTCATCAGCCCAATGTGGTGCCACACTTATCTTCTTCAGCCAACGCAGCAGATCTACAAATATCGCTACGTGTATGTGACGCATGCCGTTACTTTAAATGCTTCGTTATTGTCTTCATGATAGTGCACCGGATAACTGAAAGCAGCCATTTATAATACAGGAGCTGCTTGCTTGAGTGAACGGACAATCTGGAACGGCATTACATCAAGGTATGAAATATAACATTAGCGTAACATATTTTTCTCAGAAGTCAGACTCAAGAATAATTTATTTCGTTTACACCCCTATAGAAAACTGCCAAAGGACGCAGCCACCTTCTTCTTTCTTGTTTTTTTTTTTTCAATTAGTCACATTCTAGCGTTTTAGATCTGGCGATATGCTTATGAGGCACCCTGTTCAGTTGTTCAGTTCTCAACCTCCCCCCCCCCCCCTTTATTTTTCCGCTTCTCCTCGCCACTCGGTAGCGCGAAAGCTCAGGCACGATGATGACATCCCCCCCCCCCCCCCCCCGTCCATCTTCGCAACTCGGTTGCCTGAGATCAC
Organism: Dermacentor variabilis; assembly: GCF_050947875.1. Classification (NCBI taxonomy): domain Eukaryota; kingdom Metazoa; phylum Arthropoda; class Arachnida; order Ixodida; family Ixodidae; genus Dermacentor; species Dermacentor variabilis. Next base: position 94,635,440 of record NC_134569.1, on the reverse strand, counting down.
GCCCCCGTTTTGTCTGCGCGTTTCCTTGCCTTTTCTCGCCCACGTGCGACCACCGTCTTACCACCGACCTACCGAGAAAACGGCCACAAGAGCCGAAGAAAGCTGTTTTGGCTTTAAAATAAAGACGCCTGTTTCGCCTTAACAGTTTTGATGCGTGATCACGACATGGTGATGACGGCGGCACCAACCGGAACACTTTGCCATGGAGAAAGAAATTCAACAAGAGCGGACACACCCATAGAGGCCAGCGGCCGAATTGACTGTAGCGCTCCAAGCCGACGACATCCATACTTGAACCCCCCTTCCGGTTTTGTTTTTGACGCGCGCGTTTTGAACGCCAGCTGTAATGCATTACGCAGGCTGCCCTGATCGGTGCAGCATTTGCTCGTCTGATTTTTTTTTTTACTTCTACTGCTCAACCGCGCGCGGTGTTGTTGCGATGTCGTTTTGTTAAGTGAATATGATTGCGAACAATATTTACAAGCCTCAATCGGATACGCACCACGTGCAACTTTATAAAGAAGATGCAAGATGCCTTGTGAAATGAGGAAATGTTTATTTTGCTCCATGTACATGCTCGTTCCGGGCTTTTTGTGCATTCATCCAACGTTGTGGCACCAGGTAAGCAACAGCAGTTCCCACAAGAAGCTCCAGCAGACTACGTAAGCTGAAAAAAGTAAATTACAAGCATGTGTCGTTTGGTATTAACACCTTTCCCTATGTTAACACCTTATCGGAATAATACGTGTACAGGCGAAACGTGAGAAAGTGGTGAATGGGCGGCATCACAAACAGAAGCAATTCAATTTTACATACATGGCGTAGAAAGTACCCTACTTATCCCAAACAATTTCATACATAACATATTACAAGAACATCCGATTTCGAAGCATTCCTCCATTTCCGGGCATTACTTTCTGTACATTAAGAGCACAAACACATGGGCGACTGCGCGTTCCCAAAAGAACTTGGCTTCAACTGGCGCGATATTACGCTACGTATACACAGAGGTGGCATGGCTACAACACACGCTATCTACCAGACCGTGCAAGACAATCCCAGAATTTCTTCTACTCGCACTCAAGACAAACGCGTGGGTGCAAAGCCAGTTTTCAGTCGTTCAGAATACAGACTTCCAGAGTTACAAGTTTCTGGTGTTTGAGCTCGTTGGCGTTATCTTACGGGCGTTCTGCCGGCGCAAAGAACACGCTCTCGTGTTATCACTCTTGGCAATCGCTCGTCGCGTTTTCGACAATCGTGAATAGCGAAAGAAGGTATATGTTGTCGCAGGGCCATAAAAAGCGTCACCAACTTGTCCCACTAAGATTCAGTACATGCCAAACCAACTTTGTCATCACGGCCGAGCTGCTTCTCGCTGCGTTACGACAGGTGCGGCGAGTGTGCCTCCAAAGTACGCCAAAATGTAACAAATTACAACAGTGCTCGAGGTCAGAGAAAGGGTCACAAACTTGTCCCAATAAGATCCAGTACACGCGAAAAAACTGTATCACACGGCCGAGCTGCTTTCCGCTAACTGCGTCACAACGCTAGCTGAAAAGTATCCCAAAAAGTAACGAAATTACTTACTGTATTGCTCGAGCTCAGACAAAGCGTCACGAACTTGTCCCATTAAGAATCTGTACACGTGAAACTAACTGCGTCACACGGCCGAGCTACTTTTCGCTAAATGCGTCACAAGGCTAGGCGCGGCGAGCGTGCCTGAAAGGTATCCCAAGAAGTAACGAAATTACAGTAATGCTCGGGATCAGAAAAAGCGTCACGAACTTCCCTTACAAAAATGAGTTTAGACTGTCTATAGAAAGTCTATAGACCTTTATAGACGACCTTTCTTTTCTATAAATTTGGTCTTTTGTTGATACAAAGTCTATTGACGAAAGTCGATAAGGTTTCTATTTCTTTTAGTCTACTCCCATCCTATAGTCGGTCTATAGAAAAAAGTCGATATGATGCTTGTTCCTTTTTGTCTACTTCCGCCCTATAGATTACTGTAGACAACATTCAATACAGCCTCCATTTATCCTTAATGATTCTTTGTCTACAGAATGTCTATAGACGAGACTCGATAAGGTGTAAATTTCTTTTTGTCTGTTCCCAGTCAACGTAGTCCTTCAAACACACACACACACACACACACACACACACACACACACACACACACACACACACATATATATATATATATATATATATATATATATATATATATATATATATATATATATATATATATATATATATATATATTTTGCTGCGCGACTGGCCACTCGAGGCACATAGCGTATAATCGCGGGCTTCTTCACGCTCGGAAAAAAACTTTTATGGAGCACGCGTTGAGCAACAGAAAGCTGTATCCGGAGTTTCTTATTTTGCTCTACAATTTTGTCATTCAGATGTTTAATCTAAATATAATAATTGAGAAGTTGAAAAATTAACACTGATTGTCTAATCAGGGGGAATGAAAAAAAAAAAAATAAGCCGACTATCTCCGAGCGACGTCAAACAGCATTACCTAGGTTCTTTCCAGCTACGTAGCATTTGAATATCTTAAAGCCTGGCTCAAGTTAAGTGAAACACCTCCTATATTTCTTTGCATTTCAAATTATTCTCCACAGTTTCCTCTATCACAGCCGATGAAGGCCATATATAGGTGGGACGTCACCAAAGGTCATCTTAACTTGAGCGAACACCAGTATACCGATTGTGGTAAAACGTGAGATGAACGAGAAAACAGCCGATACTGTAAACGTGTTATTGCTTCAGGCTTACATGCCGTCTATAGATTGACTATAAACAAAAGTTGTTAATCTTGGCCCAACCTTCTGTACGCTGTAACCAAGAGCAGGCACCGGTGGATAATACGGAGCTACGTTTCATATAAGCCACTGAAGTTGTATACTGGTGAGATTGATGTAGGGCCTGTTTGTAGACTTTAGTATACACATAGTGTGTATACCTCCGCATTTGTTGACCACATGATATGATCTACGTAGTCGCTCTCGGCAATCCCAAGACAGTCTTCACAGTTGTCATAGCATTACTCTTGCCGCAGTAGAATAAAGAAAACCAAACGCAGATCCAATCGTGGTAATAGATGTTATGAACGCCAACTTTAGCTTCAAGCGGATTCCAAACAGGCATCAAGCTAACAGGACAGAGACTCGTAGTTTGTAGCTGACAACGCAGGCTTTGTGAGTGTGCGATGATCCGATGTCGCGCATGTGGTGTGCGCGTTGTGTGTCGCCCGATTCTCAGATACTTTTCACATTGTCTTCATATCTCGGCTGCATCACTAACATCGGGTGGTTTTTCGTTGACTGATATCCTGAACTATAAACTCATGAAAGTGTCTCACTCACTTAAAATATGTGCCAAATCCTTTGAGCCCACCCAGTATTTCTTAAGCGGTATGCCTGCGCGGCCATGCATATAGGTACGTCATTACCTTACTGATTGCTTTGACCTATCATCGGAACAGAAAATTTACACTAACATATTATATGTGCGGGTATCACACTTGGCGGTACGCTGGAGGATATGTAGAAATGAACTGTATTACTCATCGTCGCTGGTGATAATGCAAGCACCTGACGGGACCTGTAACGGCTTTTATAGAGAGCGCATTCATCAGAGTGTGCATTCTAGTTCCATACGATAGTCCATAGCGTTTGTAATGCAACGTGCCAGCGCATTTCAATCATCCACGAAAAAAAAAAGAGAAATGGAAAAGAAAAGCAACCCGTTCCGCGCGCATGGCGCGCAGAGAGAGAGAGAGAGAGAGAGAGAGAGACAAAAAAATGAAAAAGCAAAAGGCGCTCGGACTTCTCGGAGCGCACACACCCTCGTCGCCGTGAGCTCCTGCGCATGCGCAATGGCAGCAACAGCGGTGCGCCGTCTGTCATCGTCAATTTGAATTCTCAACGAGTGCGCCAGGCACGTAAACGCTTGTTGCAGCGGTGTGCGATGTCTGCCTGAACCTTGGTGTCTATGTATGCGTGTCTTCTTTGTGGCATCACACGTCAACTACACTGAACGGTAAGCTTTAGCAAAGATGTTTTCCGTCAATAGTTCATGATTAGGTGAGCGCATTTCGTAGCACGAACCGTCTGCATGTAGCGTAGGCGACTCGGGCATAGTGTCGGTTTGTCGTTTACATGATTTGATAACGCACTCTAGTTCTCGCTTCTACTATTGGCGGCGAGCCCCACGACTGGAAAAGCTGGCGCCACCATCGGCGTGACATGGCATGAGGGATGACGTGGACACAGCGGCCGCATCGGCTGCTTCGGAAGCACCGCAGCGAGCTGAAAGCCAATGTTTAAAGTCCCACCTATTCCGCGGTTCTGATTAAGTGGTGAGGCTTTACCGCTTCGGGTGTCGACTTGACCACATCTGAAACTACTACAATAGGTAGTGGGTGCCTTTGGAGGCGTGCAGCATGGTAGGCTACTGCTCGGTGCCGCAGTGCCGGACGTACGCAACGGAGCCCCGGTGTCAGCCTTATTCACACGTAGCCGCAGGGCAAGGAGCTGCGTGAAGTTTGGCTGGCGAAACTTAGAACCGACAGACAGCCATCGGCTGCAACTCGGCTATGCAGCAAGCACAAACGCGAGGAAGAGAGAGAGAGAGAGAGAGTAATTATAGGGAGGCAGGGATGTTAACCAGTCAATAGTCTGGTTGGCTACCCTACGCTGGGGGAAGGGAGAATGGAATGTGACAGAAGGGAGAGAGAAGGTGTAGATACGTGTACGGATAGCACTTGAGGTAAAGACGCTCGCGCAAACCAGAAGTTCTGAGAAAGCATAAAAGTGCCTTCACTGCCTTCTGAGCCGATGATCGGTCGGGACGGTGCTCTGGTAACGTCTGTTCACTCAGAGGGCGGTCATCTAATTTCCTCAATGTGTTGGACAAAGATTGTCTTTGTGCGTGAAATTTAGGACTATGGAACAATAAGTGTTCAAAAGATTTCTGCTACGACGCCGGGTCTGCGCGATGTTCAGTGAGTAGCAGAATACGCGCACTGAGACGCTCGCTCGCGCTCGCTGCCCGGCTAATGTCCGGACGGTTCGGTCTGTGAACTTGTTGATGCTAGATACTGGTGAGTTGACTGGAACGGAAAGGGAGCGGTAAGACGCACATTAAAGAAAGGCATGGCATATGGTCATGTTTGTGCTAAGAATTAATGCACTATATTACAAAAATCTTGTGGGCATCATTAAGGAGTGTGCAATGGAAGTCGGTGGTAACTCCGTTAGGCAGGATACCAGCAAACTATCGCAGGAGACGAAAGATCTGATCAAGAAACGCCAATGTATGAAAGCATCTAACCCTACAGCTAGAATAGAACTGGCAGAACTTTCGAAGTTAATCAACAAGCGTAAGACAGCTGACATAAGGAAGTATAATATGGATAGAATTGAACATGCTCTCAAGAGCGGAGGAAGCCTAAAAACAGTGAAGAAGAAACTAGGAATTGGCAAGGATCAGATGTATGCGTTAAGAGACAAAGCCGGCAATATCATTACTAATATGGATGAGATAGCTCAAGTGGCTGAGGAGTTCTATAGAGATTTATACAGTACCAGTGGCACGCACGACGATAATGGAAGAGAAAATAGTCTAGAGGAATTCGAAATCCCGAAGGTAACGCCGGAAGAACTAAAGAAAGCCTTAGGAGATATGCAAAGGGGGAAGGCAGCTGGGGAGGATCAGGTAACAGCATATTTGTTGAAGGATGGTGGACAGGTTGTTCTAGAGAAACTGGCCAGCCTGTATACGCAATGCCTCATGACCTCGAGCGTACCGGAATCTTGGAAGAACGCTAACATAATCCTAATCCATAAGAAAGGGGACGCCAAAGACTTGAAAAATTATAGACCGGTCAGCTTACTGTCCGTTGCCTACAAAGTATTTACTAAGGTAATTGCAAATAGAATCAGGAACACCTTAGACTTCTGTCAACCAAGGGACCAGGCAGGATTCCGTAAAGGCTACTCAACAATAGACCATATTCACACTATCAATCAAGTGATAGAGAAATGTGCAGAATATAAGCAACCGTTGTATATAGCTTTCATTGATTACGAGAAAGCGTTTGATTCAGTCGAAACCTCAGCAGTCATGGAGGCATTACGGAATTAGGGTGTAGATGGGCCATATGTAAAAATACTGGAAGATATCTATAGCGGCTCCACAGCCACCGTAGTCCTCCATAACGCAAGCAACAAAATCCCAATAAAGAAAGGCGTCAGGCAGGGAGATACGATATCTCCAATGCTATTCACAGCGTGTTTACAGGAGGTATTCAAAGACCTGGATTGGGAAGAATTGGGGATAAAAGTTACTGGAGAATACCTTAGTAACTTGCGATTCGCTGATAATATTGCCTTGCTTAGTAACTCAGGGGACCAATTGCAATGCATGCTCACTGACCTGGAGAGGCAAAGCAGAAGAGTGGGTCTAAAAATTAATATGCAGAAAACTAAAGTAATGCTTAACAGTCTCGGGAGAGAACAGCAATGTACAATAGGCAGCGAGGCACTGGAAGTCGTAAGGGAATACATCTACTTAGGGCAGGTAGTGACGGCGGATCCGGATCATGAGACGGAAATAATCAGAAGAATAAGAATGGGCTGGAGTGCGTTTGGCAGGCATTCCCAAATCATGAACAGCAGGTTGCCGTTATCCCTCAAGAGAAAAGTATATAATAGCTGTGTCTTACCAGTACTCACCTACGGGGCAGAAACCTGGAGGCTTACGAAAAGGGTTCTACTCAAATTGAGGACGACACAACGAGCTATGGAAAGAAGAATGATAGGTGTAACGTTAAGGGATAAGAAAAGAGCAGATTGGGTGAGGGAACAAACGCGAGTTAATGACATCTTAGTTGAAATCAAGAAAACGAAATGGGCATGGGCAGGACATGTAATGAGGAGGGAAGATAACCGATGGTCATTAAGGGTTACGGACTGGATCCCAAGGGAAGGGAAGCGTAGCAGGGGGCGGCAGAAAGTCAGGTGGGCGGATGAGATTAAGAAGTTTGCAGGGACGGCTTGGCCACAATTAGTACATGACCGGGGTTGTTGGAGAAGTATGGGAGAGGCCTTTGCCCTGCAGTGGGCGTAACCAGGCTGATGATGATGATGATGATGATGATTACAAAAATAAGCAGAGGGAAATCGCAAGCTGAGAAGACCGATAAACATACATTGCGACGTAAGTTGAGAAATGATATTGAAATGTCCAAGAATTTAGAAGAGAAAAACAGATTGAATCGTCTCGACGGCCCATCACAATCACCGTAGGCGTAGAAGTCTATATAACGAAATTATTTTTGAACAATTCTGATAGCGTCCACTCAACAATGGTTGCTAGTGTACTGTCAAATGCTCATATGCTGAGGCGTAAAGCTCACGGCACGCACGCACGCACGCACGCACGCACGCACGCACGCACGCACGCACGCACGCACGCACGCACGCACGCACGCACGCACGCACGCACGCACGCACGCACGCATGCACATTTTTATTGAAGTGAATGTTAGGAGAGGTTGGCGCCTTCGTGGTGACACCGGCTACTCCTTGTCACTTGGCAAACGAAACAAATTTGCGTAAAAAGGAAGAATAGCGACCCAAAATATAACACTCAGTAGAACACCGGATCAATAAAAAATATACAGTCCAACAGTACATGAGTCGCAAAGTTGTGTGTTTTGAACGGCCAAAACACACAACACATGTAATACACTGCAAGTGCAGAACAGAATTATACATATTGCGTAAAAGTTGCGATCACCAAATAACCCAATTATGAACCACGGACAACGTTTATGTAACTCATTTAGCGTATTCGGATCATCTGATACTTAATATTTTCCCAATATGCTGGTGTCCTCTAAATACTTTTTTAGAGCAAGAAGTGCTCTTTATTGAAGGCCCGCAGTTGGCCATGGGCCAAGTATCTTTTTAAGAGTGAATGGTCTTCTGTCTAATATAAACAAATTAGCTTGCAGTACCGTTCTTTTTGTATCGTTTTTCATGCATTCGAGAAGAAGATGATGCACATCTTCGTCCGGATGGCCACAAGAACACTGCGGACTAGAGACACGTTTTATCCTGTACAAGAAGTGTTTCGTAAATGCAGTAGCAAGACGCAGCCGGTGTACCAATGTTGCAAATTTTCTGTTGTCTCTTAGAGTTTCCGGCATCGATAAGTTTATACATGGGTCTATAGAATATAACTCCGAGTTTTTAGTTTGCTGTTCAAACCAGGTAGTTTTGCTGAGGCGACAAGAAATCTGTCTCAGGATCAGACGGACTTCACTACGCAATAGGGGAAGATTGGTTGGCTCTGCGTTATTGTGCGCTCGATTCGCAGCTGCGTCCGCTGCAGTATTACCAGCAATATTGCAGTGCCCAGGTATCCACTGAAATGCAATTACGTGGTTCACTGCGCTTGATTTTGTAAGTTCTTTGAGCGTCTCATACAATAGCGAAGTGTTCAAATAATTTTTCTTATTGCTCTGTAGTAATGTGAGAGCGGCTTGCGAATCGCTAAAGATAACCCATTTTTGCGAATGTTTTTCTGATGTTATGAAACGCAAAGCACACAGGATTGCAAATAGTTCTGCCACGGTGGAAGATGTCTCCCGGGATAATTTAAATGTTTGCTCTAGCGATAAATGTGGAATGACGAATGCTGAAGTCGAGGAACTTTTATGACACGAACCATCTGTATAAACGTGGATGTACTGGGGATATAATGAGTAAATTTGGAGGAGTGCCAGTTGCTGGTGCGGCTACAATGAACCTGTCTCTCTTTGATATAATCCTGTCAACCGATAATTCTATTTTAGGACATGCTAACATCCAGGGAGGGTAACTAACATCCACGTTGGATAGTTCGAATCTCGGTAATAATGTTTGAGGCTTCATTCTGTTATGCCCCACTTGGTTATACAGACAGCCTATACTATCAGAACATATTTCACCTAGTTTACTTTCAGCGTTTGCCTATCTTTCACGCAAGAAGCCGGTTCGGGAGACTCCATCGCGGCGACCGCGCGCAGTGGCGTTCGCTGTACGTATTCGGTAAAGAGATAGCGTCTGTAAACGATTCTCTGCTTTAAGTTTGCCCAAGATTATTCTAACGACAGTCAAAAACTTCCCTCGTTTTGAGAGTACCTACATAAATGTCCAGGAGGGCTGCCGCGTGGTGTTTTTATTGAGCGCTATTTGGATCCGACTGCTGGTACGATCTGTTGGGAACTCGGCGCTGACGCCCGTGGTTGTACCTGGGTCGCAAGCCCCAAGGGTAGCGTTGGCCTGGCGGCCTGGGGTACAACTGCAAGCATCCGAAGGTCCCGGCAAAGCATGAGTCGACTGGTAACAACGATACAACTTGTTTATTTTAACATCGCAAAGAGTTGGCGGTCAGGTTGACCGAAGTAGAGAGACGGGAGAGCACTTCACTCAGCAGAAGAAATCGGAGCCCTCGTCTGGCGTCCGGGGGCAGCTGTTTTTATACTCTCGCAGTTGAGGGCAAGAAGGAACCCCTCAAAAGACGAGCACGTGAATGTACAATGGGCTAATGGTGACGCACACTGTCGTAGCGATGCCGTAGCACCATGTCGTGGCGCTGCGCACGATCTCGTAGCACCTGGTCGTGGCGCTGCGCAGCACACTGTCGTGGCGCTGCCGGTCGGACACAATGACTGTAACGAGAAGATGGTCCCTGCTTTGGCATCGCCTGTTTCGGGCACAATGACTGGAACGAGATCCCTGCTTTGGCATCGCCTGTTTCGGGCCCAATAACTGGAATGAGATCCCTGCTTTGGCATCGCCTGTTTCGGGCACAATGACTGGAACGAAATCCCTAGGCGGTCGCATCGCCGCAGACGCGCCTGGAAACACCTGGCGATGAGTGTTGCGGTGACGACGATCGGGCCAAAATGTCCGCCGCCCCGCCGCCGTCGCGCCGGCAAAACCACGTGTCGCAGGCGAAACGCAACAGACCGCCCCGCCGGGGAAAGGAGATCCCGATGGACAGGGGACTGCATCCGCTGTCCGGAGGGATGTCGCTCGATGATGCTCATAACCGAAGTCGGGCGTCCCTTGACGTTTCTTGAGCGCAGCGCACAGAGAAGGCCTCGTTCTCTCGTTCAGGTTCGCACGGGACACTGCAAAGTGACTTCGGGAGAGTTCACATTTTTGTTCTCGTTCCCGGCAAGCGTTAGAACTACGCTGAAAACTCAACCGCTCAGTCAGCAAGCACGGCACAACCCTCACTAAGCCCTGCCAGGCTCTTTCCCCTTTTTATACCACTGCCTAGTTCCTTACAGTAGTCTAGCATCACTCAGAACGCGTCCACAAATTGAAAAATTGCACTAGAAAGCATATCATCACTTTGAAACACTAAACAAAAGCAATATGTTAAAAAAAATCCTGCCTCAGGAAGAAAAACATCAGTAACAAACAATTTTGAGGCTGATTCCTACGTTAGGGGCTTCGACTTAAGCCATCGGCGTTACCGTTGAGACTCCCCTTTTTGTAACGCACCTCAAAGGAATATTGTTGTAAAGCGAGGCTCCAGCGCAGGAGGCGGCCATTTTTGGGAGAGATGGTCTGCAGCCATTGGAGAGGGCAGTGATCCGTCTCAATGATAAACCTCGAGCCGGCTAGATAGCATGACAATTTCTGAACGGCCCACACGAGACATGCACACTCTTTCTCGGTGGCGCTATACGCCTGCTCACGACTGGTCAGCTTACGACTAGCATACAGGACGGGGTGTTCTACTTCTCCATTTTCCCGTTGGCACAGTACAACGCCCATGCCTCGCTCACTAGCATCGCACTGAACAATGAACCCTTTTGTATAGTCTGGCGATCGTAGCACAGGCTGGCTTGTTAGGGCACTCTTTAGGGCGCTAAAAGCTCTTTCCTTTGTCTCGTCCCAGACGACTGTTTGAGGCTCTGTCTTTCTTAGAGCATCCGTCAGGGGAGCCGCGATATCAGAGTACCTAGGGATGTACCTCTGATAGTAGCCGGCGACACCTAAGAACGACCGAATATCGGTCTTTGTGCGCGGTTGCGGAAAGTCTCGCACAGCGGCCACTTTTATTTCAGAGGGGCGGCGACGACCCTGACCAATCACGTGACCGAGGTAGACAACCTCGGCCTGTGCTAACTGGCACTTAGGAGCCTTTACTGTCAAGCCTGCTTCGCGCAGGCGGGTTAGCACTGCCCGCAAGTGTGTCATATGCTCAGACCAGGATGCGGAGAATATCGCTACGTCGTCTAGATACGGTAAAGCGAATTCTTGCTGTCCCCGCAACACTTTATCCATGAGACTTGAAAAACAGTATGGCGCGTTCTTCAAACCAAAACTCAACACTTTAGGACGGAATGTTCCCATTGGTGAAATGAACGCCGCATACCTACTAGCCTCTTCTGTAAGTGGAACCTGCCAATAACCCCTGACAAGATCTAGGGTGGAAATAAACTGAGCGCTACTAACTTTCTCAAGGCGCTCCTCGATGTTAGGGATCGGATAAATTTGATCCTTAGTGATGGAATTAAGCCTGCGGTAGTCGACGCAAGGACGAGGTTCCTTGCCCGGTACCTCAACTAAAATCAAAGGGGAGGTATAATCACTCTCACCTGCCTCAATAACACCGAGCTGTAGCATTTTCTTTACCTCAGCCTCCATAATATCGCTCTGGCGGGGTGACACCCGATACGCCTTGGATCGTACTGGCTCTGTGGAGGTAAGTTCTATATCATGAGTAAGTACAGAAGTCCTACCAGGCCTCTCAGAGAACAGACCTTGAAACTCTTGTAATAGCTGGTGTAGTTCGGTTTTCTGCTCAGGCGACAGCGGTGCTTTACTGATAAGGTCACTAATGACTTGACCGGTGTCTTCCCTGTTCGTCACTGAGCCTAGTCCCGGAAGCTCGACTGGAAGCTCTTCAGGAACGTTTACCATCATGCACACCACTGCTTCCCTTTGTCTATAAGGTTTGAGCAGATTACAGTGGTAAACTTGCTGTGCTTTCCGCTTTCCTGGCAGACTTACCACGTAGTTAACGTCCGACAGTTTCTGAACAATTCGCGCTGGGCCCTCCCACTGCACGTCTAGTTTGTTGTTTAGCGATGTGCGCAATATCATGACCTCATCGCCAACCTCAAAACGACGGGCCCTGGCTGTCCGATCATAATAAACCTTGGCCCTCTGCTGGGCCTTTGTCATTGCTTCACCTGACAACTCCTGTGCCCTTCTTAAGCGTTCGAGGAGCTTAAGCACGTACTCCACCACGACTGGGTCGTCGCCCCTACCTTCCCATGATTCTCGAAGCATGCGAAGCGGAGATCGAAGCGAGCGACCGTACACCAGTTCAGCTGGCGAAAACCCCGTAGCCGCATGCGGCGCGGTCCTTAAAGCAAACATCACCCCAGGCAGACACAGCTCCCAGTCAGTTTGATGTTCAAAACACAAGGCTCTCAACACGCGCTTCATGACGGAGTGGAGCTTCTCAACGGAATTCGACTGTGGGTGGTACACTGAGCTGTGTAACAGCTTTACCCCACACCTTTCGAGAAAAGTTGTCGTCAAAGCGCTAGTAAACACTGTGCCCTGATCTGATTGAATTTCTGCAGGAAAACCAACTCGCGCAAATATGGACAGTAGTGCATTAACTATCTCAACTGAGCTGAGTTCTTTAAGCGGCACTGCTTCAGGGAACTTTGTCGCTGGGCAGATCACAGTCAAAATGTGTCTGTACCCCGTGGCTGTTACCGGCAGAGGTCCCACTGTATCAATAACGAGCCGTCTAAAAGGCTCCGTAATGATAGGTACCAATTTCAACGGCGCCCTCGATTTGTCCCCTGGTTTGCCCACCCGCTGACAAGTGTCACATGTCCTCACGAAATGGTCTGCGTCCCGAAAACACCCTGGCCAATAGTACTCTTGCAAGAGACGGTCCTTAGTTTTCTTAACTCCTAGGTGTCCGGACCACGAACCCCCATGTGACAAGCGCAACAGATCCTGACGATAGCATTGAGGCACGACCAGCTGATCGTACTCCACTCCTCGGCGGTCTAGATACTTCCGGTACAGGACTCCACCTCTTTCCACAAAACGCGCAGTTTTCCTGGCGATACCTTCTTTGACATTGCAGCGCACGTTTTCCAGGCTGCCATCCTTTTTTTGCTCGGCTATCAAAGCCGTCCGGCTGACTTTTAGCAACCTATCAAGTCCGTCTGACGTAGGCGCGATGAGCAAATCAGTAGATAGCTCTTCTAACTTTCCCGCGTCGGGATTTTCCTCTCCAGTATCTGGCGCCTTTAACGTTACAGACTCAAGTTTATTCAGTTCGGGCGTGCTCTGAATATCAGCTTGCTGCGCCTCTGACCCTTTTTCGTTGTTTGATAACGTCGGCCCCGCAACTACCGCCTTTGCAGCGAGCTCCCGAACCTTCGATCTGGTTAAGGCCTGAACACTAGCTTCACCAAACAAAAGCCCCTTCTCGCGCAGGAGGTGATCGGACCTGTTTGAAAATAAGTACGGGTACTGGGGTGGCAGCATAGATGACACTGCCGCCTCCGTCTCAAGCGCTCCGAAAGGTCCTTCAATAAGCACTTTTGCTACCGGCAGACACACGCTATGAGCTTCCACGGCTTGCTTGATCCACGCGCACTCGCCCGTGAACATATGGGGTTCTACGTAAGACGGGTGAACTACATCCATCGTAGCTGCGGAATCGCGAAGCACTCGGCACTCTTTCCCGTTTACGAGGAGGTCTCGCATGTAAGGCTCAAGAAGCTTCATGTTCTCGTCCGTGCTGCCTATTGAAAAAAACACAACTTTTGGTGTTGTTTCCGGACACTGCGCCGAAAAGTGACCCGGCTTCTGGCACGTATAACAAACGCCCGCTCGCCTCATCTCGAACCGCTTTCTGCGTTCGGCTTCGGCTGCCGTCTCTTTACGTTTGGTCGGATTGCTTTCACTCGCATCCTCACTACGCGTGTCCCCCTTAAATCTCATGGGCGTGAACCTTGGCCTCTCAGACTTGGAGCCAAATTCACCCTTTTGACCGTCCTTAGCTCCGCGAGCTCGACGCGTCACAAACTCCTCGGCTAGCTCAGCGGCTCTAGCCACCGTACTCACGTCTGGCCTATCCAAGACCCAGTATCGCACGTTCTCCGGTAACCGACTATAAAACTGTTCTAGCCCGAAACACTGCAGAACTTTATCGTGGTCACCAAACGCTTTCTCTTCTTTGAGCCACTCCTGCATGTTCGACATAAGCCTATACGCAAACTCTGTATATGACTCACTTTTGCCTTTCTCATTTTCCCGAAACTTCCGACGGAACGCTTCCGCAGACAGCCGGTACTTTTTTAGCAGACTCGATTTTACTTTGTCGAAATCCTCTGCTTCCTCTCTATCCAAGCGAGCGACTACGTCGGCCGCCTCGCCGGGTAACAAAGTGAGCAAGCGCTGTGGCCACGTTTCCCGAGAGAACCCCTGCTTCTCGCACGTTCGCTCAAAGTTAACCAGGAACAAACCAATGTCCTCTCCAAGCTTAAACGGCCGCATCAGGTCAGTCATTTTGAACAATACGCGTTCTCCTGCACCGTGTGCCTGACTTCCATTACGAGCGCGTTCCATCTCTATCTCGAGACGCTTCATTTCCAAAGCGTGTTGACGGTCACGCTCTTCTTTTTTCTCTTGTTGCTCTCGCTCTTTCTGTTCTTTACGTTCGCGCTCTTCTCTTTTTGCAGTCTCCCTCTCTTCAATAGTCTCAAGGCATTCCGACAGCTCGTCATCCTCAGCCTCTAACTCAAGAATAGCCTTTATCAGTTCTGGTTTTCTGAGTTTGTCTGAGACATCCAGACCCAACTCTCTTGCAAGCTCCAACAATTTCGGTTTGCGCAACGACTTCAAATCCATGGCTGCTCTGAATGCTGCTTTCTCTACTGCTTACTATTGTCTTGCCGCAAACTAACCCGGCAGCAACGACAACCACAATTACCAGCTCTGTTTCTGACACTAACAAAAGCCTGGCAAAGCTCAGAAGAAGAAAGTCCCGCACTCACCAAACCTCGCAGGCAGGAATTCCGCGCAGTCGTTCCGCTGCAGGCAACCAGTCGTCACACAGGGCTCGTTGCACTGCTCCCGGATCGTCGTTGAGCTGCTCAGCATACTGTCAACTGCATCTCTTTGCTGCTGGCCTCCGTTGTCGTGATCTCGCCGCTGGCAGACAGTTGTTTGAAGTCGTAGGCGATCTCACCGCTGGCAACCAGATATTTGGATCCGACTGCTGGTACGATCTGTTGGGAACTCGGCGCTGACGCCCGTGGTTGTACCTGGGTCGCAAGCCCCAAGGGTAGCGTTGGCCTGGCGGCCTGGGGTACAACTGCAAGCATCCGAAGGTCCCGGCAAAGCATGAGTCGACTGGTAACAACGAAACAACTTGTTTATTTTAACATCGCAAAGAGTTGGCGGTCAGGTTGACCGAAGTAGAGAGACGGGAGAGCACTTCACTCAGCAGAAGAAATCGGAGCCCTCGTCTGGCGTCCGGGGGCAGCTGTTTTTATACTCTCGCAGTTGAGGGCAAGAAGGAACCCCTCAAAAGACGAGCACGTGAATGTACAATGGGCTAATGGTGACGCACACTGTCGTAGCGATGCCGTAGCACCATGTCGTGGCGCTGCGCACGATCTCGTAGCACCTGGTCGTGGCGCTGCGCAGCACACTGTCGTGGCGCTGCGCAGCACACTGTCGTGGCGCTGCCGGTCGGACACAATGACTGTAACGAGAAGATGGTCCCTGCTTTGGCATCGCCTGTTTCGGGCACAATGACTGGAACGAGATCCCTGCTTTGGCATCGCCTGTTTCGGGCCCAATAACTGGAATGAGATCCCTGCTTTGGCATCGCCTGTTTCGGGCACAATGACTGGAACGAAATCCCTAGGCGGTCGCATCGCCGCAGACGCGCCTGGAAACACCTGGCGATGAGTGTTGCGGTGACGACGATCGGGCCAAAATGTCCGCCGCCCCGCCGCCGTCGCGCCGGCAAAACCACGTGTCGCAGGCGAAACGCAACAGCGCCGTAAGCGAAACATACGAGGAGCGCGCCGCGTGATCCCTCATACTACGCAAGGGAGGCGCTTCCGACAGATGGCCACTCCGTAACTCCTCGCCGCCAATATGGAATGTTCTACAGCAAGCGATCGCTCACGCTTGTTGAATTTTAGCATCATAGTTGATGTGCGTAAAGAAAAAAAAAACACTGTTTTACCTTGATACTGAGCAGCCACTAAGCGGATTGTGTAGTGAAATTCTCGTGACACGCTATACGTATATATCTTGAAATTGTGTTAGCGGGGGGAATTTTCGAACAGAGACGTATAGTTGAATAGATGCTAGTGTACTCGGATGAAGGGCCGTGTTTGCGGGGCATGAATAAGCAGTGCGTTCGCTGCCGCTTTCGTATAGGGTAAAATTAGCACTATTTTTAAGGCTCCTCGCAACCAATCTAAATAAACATTTTGGGAAGTTACCGCGAGCAAAGCACGAGACTTGAAGAAAGGGACAACACGAAGCGGTTAGATTCATGGATATGTTGATACATATATTTAGATTCCCCCAATCTAAATATGTGCAACCGCAAAAGCTTTTGGAGCATGAAACCTGCGATAAGCTCAGTCACTCGCAGCTTAGCAAGTTAGCTGAAAAAATTAGAGAACAACAACTTAGCCAACAAATTAGTCAACGGGAAACAGCTTTACACGTTTTAAACTAAAGGCATTAGGATTGGCGATAGTTGCAAGATTTCTTTTTTTTTTCTTTTTTATAAGCAGTTTAGCAGCACCACAAGTTATTTTTCGGGATAGTTGAAAAGCGTCAAGCGCCTTTCGATGCTTCGACGTTATGCGGTTTACGTGCTGTTAGCTGCTGACGCAGATTCGCATTTTGCCAATTGTGCATGGTATGAAGCCCTTGTCGTGTGCAATAAGTGTACCGGTTTTCATTACTGCTGCATTTAGTGCTGTTGTCTTGGACATACTGTATACTAGATGCGCTGTACAAAAAAAGAAAGAACCAGATTATCAGCTTGGTGGTCTTTTCTTAGTAAATAACGTGCAGATTAATGAAATAATTTAGTGGACATTGCACTTGGTCTACCCTTATCAACACACCTAAGAGATCGTAACATGTTTTAGCTGATAAGTAGCCGTATCTATACACGATGAGCAAAATGAGAGCAAGGTGAAAGAAGTCAACGTTTCGACAAGTGGACTTGTCTTTTTCAAGGCGACATATCGACATATCATATCGACTTATCAAGAAGACAAGCATACACTTGCCGAAACGTTGGCTCCTGCTTTCACCTTGTTCTCGTTTTGCCCATCGTCTTGACTTTCCATCTCCCACCTTCCCCGTGTTTTCCCTTTTCAATATATCCCATTCATATGCAGTCTACTGAAAGTGTGGCAGATGTATTCACCTCGGAGTATTAGAAAAGAGACATTGTAGACTGTTCTAAGCGGAAATAAATTGCAATTCCTAACGTGATTTTTCAAAACTACAGTCACTATTCTGAGCATGATCGTTCAGCACGGGCATATTGCATTATCACCCGAAAGATGTGCACAGTCCAGCCTGGTATCTTTATTTCGGCAATTATTATTATAGGAATCATTTGCGATTCTCACATTTGTTTGTTATTTTGATAAGTACACTATGTGTCACATGAACTTGTACGGAAATGAAACGTATGGTTGCTGCCACCGGCGACCATTGCGGTTGTCTAGAGAGAGAAAGAGAGAGAGAGAGAGAGAGAAGGGAAGAAGGAAAGGCAGGGAGGTTAACCATACTAACTACTCATCATAGCGTAACATAATGAAACATCATAGTGGTACTGATTCATATTGGCATGTAGTCTTTAGTCAGCTGTAATTGGTCCAAGTTAACTATATACATAAGTGATGAGAGTAAAGTACATATAAAGCTACTAGTGAGCCGTAAAAATAACTCATTGAATAGTTTTCTCTCACATTGTTGAATTTGCTTTATGTGCGTGCCTTTCTGTGTCCATGCGTGCCTTTCTGTGTCTTCCGTGCTGTGCTCGTGTTGCCATGAATTACAAATTTGCTCAAGCCCTTATCAGCTTTATTAAACAAGGCATTCAATTCAGTTGAATCTAATACTGCATGTGAAGTGACTGACGTATTACTGACGTGTTACTCGGAAAGCATGAAACAACCTTATTTTTTATTGCACTTAAGCTGCGGGTGGGATAGATCGCCAGGAAATTTTCATTAAAACAGCCAGGGAAGACTTAGAAAGAAGATCGGGGAATTTGAAAATGCCAACATGGGCATGCTGTCTTTTTATATGTCATACAAGGTTTCCCAGAATGCTCCTATTAAAATTTTTTAAACCTTTTCACCTCACCGAAAATTGAGACAAGTTGGTCCCATTTATTGAGAAAAAAAATTGAAAGTGAAGCACTCTGACATGGCATTACTTACTCATTTTTTTGCGTTAACTAAAAGTCTTGAACCTCGAAACCCTAGAAAAATTACTCATGTTTGACAGCACCTTAAATAATTTACTGTGATAGCATTCATTCGAACTATAGTTTCAGTTTTGCTTCCCAGGAGGTGCACATCTGTCGTGCCATAACACAGAAAGTCCTCGCGTGGTATTTCGGGTGCTCATGTGTTATACCTAACTTGGAAACCTGTTAGCATGCCAAAGAGGCCTCATTATCTGTAAGAAACTAAGTGACCATATCAATACAGTAAATCCATCTGCCTTCTGTTGAAGTTAGTGCCAATGACCCATTCATTTAAGAGTATGAGAAAGACATTTAAATGTGTATCAAGGAAAATAAATTCCAATCTTTGGCATGATACTGTCAATACTCCAGTCACTCTTCTGAGCATATCACTCCGCGCGGGCATATTTAATTACCAGCCAAAAATGCACTGACAGTCCAACTCGGTAACTTTGTTTGAGCAATTGATAGAGGGATCATTTGGGATAATTACAATAATGTGTCATATATGAACTTGTCTTAAAAGCAACATACTGTCGCTGTAGAACGAGCAGCAGTTGGGACTGTTTAATTGTTCATCATGCCATAATATGAAACAGTGCATAACAGTATTGATTTGTATTCACAAGCAGCCGTTAGTCATACTTAAACCGCATTGAGTGTTGACTTAAGTGGTCTGCGGAAATATATTAGGCTGCTTAATGCACATACAAAGAATACACAATTGTTATTTTTGCCTCGCATTGTTGCTTATGCTTATTTGCAGCATACACTTGCAGCATCTTTGGAACATACGACACGAAGGTCAAGGCCGGCCTGGTGGCCTTGCTTCCCAAGGGGAGATCATAGCGTAAGACCTGCATTTTAAGAAAATTAGTATATCGCGCAATAAAAAGAGTTAATTCAATATCGGTGCATTTGTTTTATTTTTTTGCACTGCATGATTCAGCACTAGTGAAATTCCTTCAATTTTATTTGTGTTTATTCAACATATCAGAGTGCAGTTGGTTCAGGAGAATTATTAAGCTATCGACAATAATGCACAAGTACAGATGAAAAGCAACACGTGAACATACATAATATACCTTCAAAACTTTTTGCCGCCATATGTATACAAGCATGTAAACTAACTTGTAGATAGCAGATAGCTAGCAGATTTCGTTCAACCGGATGCATTGCATGCCACTGTAACATTTCTTAAATGTGCTCCTGCATAAATGCTCACGCAGTCTTGCATAAATATTCACGGCTACTTGCATTTGAGATTTTTCTACTGCTTCCGTCCGCATGCATGATTGTGTATGTGTAGTTCTCTGTGAATTGTTCCCATATGCATGTTGGGTGTAGTACATCTTTATAGACATTTCCAATAAATTGCTTATTAACAACCCCAGCAGCGAGTGTTTATATGCAATCGGAACATAATTGGCAAAATGTGGTTTATATAGCTAGTGTATAGGGTGTCGATCGCGGCTTTTTAGCCAATCTGGACAATGAAAACAAAAGACTTAAGATGAACAAGGTGCTCTCTGACTGCTGAACACCATAAGTTTTAAATTCGGAGCTTACTGCACCGTCTTTTTTACATTATTCCTTGAACAGCTTCACTGAATTAATGTTAGCTCGGACACCCTGACAATAATCGACGAATAGAGAACGAGAAATTTATTTACAGAAAGGCAGAGAAGTCGGCCTGAGCAATAACATGCTCTGGCCTGCTACTCTACACTGGGGAAAAGGGACGGGGAGGGAAAGGGCTGATGAATGGTGATGATATAAGGAAGGGATGCGTATATACAAATTCAAAGAGTTGTGGCATCTCTAAAGCCACGCGTCCAGCCCAGTGGCTTGGAGAAAAGCTACAGCGGCTCTTGTTACCAGGGCTGCGCTGTTTGCATTAGGCCAAGGATCTAAAAGAAGCTCGTCTGATAGCTGTCTCTCATAGATCTTTGCAATCGAAGAGACAAGTTGCTGTCGTTCTCGCGCGTACGCTGGACACACACAAAATATATGTTCAAGTGTTTCTTGCACCTCACAGCATTCACAGTTTCGGCTAGTACCACTGTCACCTATCATATGTCTATGACGGTTGGTGAATGCGACACCAAGGCGAATCCTGTGCACCATGCTCGTGTGGCTTCTTTTGAGCCTGTGAGGCATATACGAAATTTCATTTCTTGGTCCCATTTGTGTAATCGCTTGTGTCGTCGATCTGGTTGGGTCCAGTGTTCCAACGCAGAGTTGCGGTTTACGCGACGAAGTAAGGCGTTTGTGTCTGTACGTGAGAACGGAATGCGTACTTCACAAGCATTATCTAAAGCAGTTTTCGCTTCAGCGTCTGCCTGTTCGTTCCCGATCACGCCACAGTGTGAGGGTATCCACTGAAAGGTGACATTGTGGCCATTTCTAGTTGCGTGGCCGAGGCGTTCTGTAATTTCTTTAGCCATGGAATAATACGGGCCCCGTCTGAGGGCACAGTCAATCGTTTGAAGCGCTGGCTTGCAATCGCAGAATATCGTCCATGCGTGAGGAGGTTCCTCGGAGAGAAATCGAAGTGCCTCCCGGATAGCGACAAGTTCTGCGGCGGTTGATGTTGAGCTATGGTCTAGTTTAAACCGTCGAGCGATGATCATATGTGGAATGACGAAGGCTGCAGTGGAGGCATATGGTGTGACGGAGCCATCGGTATACACGTGTACAGTATCTCCGTACTTTGCAGGAATGTGCAACAGGGTGAGTTGCGTGAGGCCAATAGATGCAACGGATAACTTTTTAGTAATTCCAGGGATCTGCAATGTAACGACAGGGTTAGGCAGAACCCACGGGGCTATTCTCGGAATACAGGTGGGTGAAAATCTTGACGGCAAAACACTCTGATGGCGCGATATAGGCTTAGGATTAGTTATAGACTGATCTGCAGGAATTGTCTACAGACTGTCTGTGGACTTAGCGCCTTACACTTTTTGTAGACTAGTCCATAAAATGCCTCAGTCTATAGATGTTCTATAAATTGTCTATATATTAATGCAATTTTATCTTTGTAGACAAATGTCTGCAGAATGTCTATAGAGAAAAGTGTATAGGAATACACAGTTCTAATTTTGTGACTGAAGTCTATGGAATGTATAGGGACAAATGTCTATACATAATCTATAGACGTTTGCTTATAGATATTTTATAGACTTCAGTCTGCAAAAGTAAAACTGTGTATAGCTGTATTCTTGTAGACTGAAGTCTGGAATGTCTATGGACAAATGTCTATAGATAGTCTATAGACGTTTACTTATGAATATATTATAGATTTCAGTCTAAAAAAGTAGAACTGCTGTCTAGACTTCTATTTTTCTAGACTGAGGTCTATGAAGTCTATGGAATGTCTAGACAAATGTCTATAGATAGTCTATAGATATTTTAGATATATCAGTCTACAAAAGTAGAACTGCTGCATACCATTCTATTTTTGGAGTCTGAAGTCTATAAGATGTCTGTAATCAAATGTCTTTAGGCTATCTATACACATTTGTCTATAGATATTACATAGACTTCAGTGTGCAAGACTAGAGCTGTATAACCATATACACTTTTGTCTACAGACATTCTGCAAATATTTGTCTACAAAACGTGAATTCTCAGTCTATAGTCTCAGACATTTTATAGACAAGTTAATAAAAAGTATACGGCCATAAGTCTATAGACTGTGTATAAACTAGTCGAAAGAAATCTATATAAATGGTCTATAGTCGTTTGTCTGTAGACATTCCGTAGAGTTCAGTCTACAAAAATAGAACCGTATAAGCCTATACACTTTTGTCTATAGACATTCCGCAGACATTTGTCTGCAAACGTGCTTTCATTAATTTATAGGCAGTCTATAGGCCCTGACTTCTCATATAATAGTCTATAAAAACGTGTAGGGCCATAAGTCTATACTGTCTATAGACTTTCGGTGAAAATTTTGGTAAGGGTTGTCCCCTTAAGAATCTGTACACGCGAAACTAACTGCGTCAAACGGCCAAGCTGCTTTTCGCTAAATGCGTCACAACGCCAGGCGCAGCGAGCGCGCCTGAAAAGTATCCCAAAAAGTAATGAAATTAATTACAATAATGTTCGGGGGTCAGAGAAAGCGTCATGAACTCGTGCCAGTAAGATCCAGCACACGCAAAACAACACGGCCGAGCCGCTTTTCGCAAACTGCGTCACAACGCCAAGCTCGTCGAGCGTGCCTCAAAAGTATTCCAAAAAGTAACGCAAATAACTACAGTAATCCTCGGCGTCAAAGAAAACGTCAAGAACTTGTCCCAGTAAGAATATGTACGCGCGAAACTGACTTCGTTGTATGGCCGAACTGCTTTCCGTTAACTGCGTCACAACACCAGGCGTGGTGCACGCGCCCAGAACCTACCGAAATAAGTTACAATAATGTGGGACCCGCAGAAAGCGCCGCAAGCATCTCCCAGTACAGGAGTCATCAACTCACATTAACTGTGCCAGGATGGCTGAGCTTTTCTCGCTAACTGCGTCACAAGTCTAGGTCCCGTACCGTAAGCCTAGTTGCTTGAAATGGATCGCAGACTGTCAAACAAAATTTCTCTCCTTGCGGTAGTCCAATAGTGCAGCGGTGCCGTTTTTAAGTGCAACAGGAACGCAAGAATACGCCGGGAGCCCAAAAAAAAGAAAAAGAAAACCAGGCAGACGGGTCGCCGAAGAGGCCAACGCTCACATGCGCAGCCGGCCTCGCTCGCTTCGGCGGCGTGTCTGACCCATTACGCATGCATCCACCGCGTCATTGGCCTGTCGCTATGTAAGCAAGAAAAGCAAGTAGTAAAGTATAACTTAACTTATACGCAGATATCTTTAGTCTTGCCTGGAAAGACTAAAAATAAAATAAAATAGTGTGTGTTAAGGGGAAGCTTTAGCTCGAGTGCCCCTATCTAAATACATGTAGAAGGAGAATTGATTTCTCTCGGCAACCACTACACCAAACTGGACGGGGTTTGTTGCAATTAAATGAAAAACTTACTCTAGTGACTGCTGATTTCGAATTTCGGATTAGGTCGTCACTTTTTTACTAAAAATTGGCGAAAAATTGCAAACTACTGTAAACTTGATAGTTTCGGTTTCTAACTCCATAACTCAGCACTGAAAAATGATATCAGAATTCCGTTAATTGCATTTCATAGTACATCTGAAGCGGACCAAATTGATATGTTACACATCAATTTTAAAGAGTTTAGTAATGTACGAATACAGCTTTTGCAGAACCCTTGTACACAACGTAGCAAATTCCCGTAATATATAAATTTACATATCGAATTTATTCGCTTTGAATCATCTAATGGATGTCGTTTACAGAACCGCGATATCTTTGACGGAGAGCTATTAATTTGTAAACTTCCTGCTTCTATTTTTTTCGAACTTTCGAATTTCTGAAAATTCTTTCAAGAAGATTCAGACCCTAAATCGAAATTCCGCTTCAACAGTCCCTTTCTCTCTCAAATGCAGCAAATTTCATTAAAACTGGTCCAGGGGTTACCTCAGAAAAGCGTTTTTTGCGTTTTGCATGTACTTGAATGGGCCGCGTCAAAGTTGGACCCGAGATAGAGCTTCCTCATAACTTCATTTCACATTCTTTTTTCGTTTTTCAATGCTGGCGGCAACAAACGGTCGACATTAAAACTAGGGTGACGTATTTCCTGCGGCCATTTTTCGCAGATTGTCCCCTTTTGTTGAATTTCATTATCTATGGCTTTACCCAGGGTTTTGGCAGAGCAATGGTTTGCTTACGCTGCGTGATAGGACCCCCGTAAAAAGGTGCTGCACTTTTCTGCTTATGTTTTCACTCGGACTGTTGGTTTTGGTGAGTGCCTGTCCATTAGTCATAAGGGAAGCGTGGTCGTAACTCCAACTTCGGTCATCTGTAGTTTGTGTTGCCGATGAGATGATAATGTATGGGGTTTTCTGGTGCAAGTGCCAAATGTAGCGAAAAAGCGCCATACACAAGGTGAGTTTTCCAGTACGTGCTTCTAGCGTTGCTATAACTACAAAGACGGCGATAGAAAGGTAAGTAAAAAATATAATTGAATGGGAATCGAGGATTCCATTTTTAACAGCGCGAACTGACAGCGCATGCGCGGAACCTTTTGCAACGAGATTTGTGATGCTTGAAGTAATATAGTTACATGTGCACCGAGTTGTGTAGGCATATTATTGATTACATTGGACAGACATCTGACTAAATGTTATAGTCATTACAAGGAACAAGAAAACGGGATCGGCATTAAAGACTCAACAAATCTAGAGGAAACCTACAAGCTTGGGGATAGCTGTACCTACAATGGTATACAAAATAAGGAAAAGTGGGACTGCACACTGCGGGGCCAGTACTCCCCCCTTCCCCCCCTAAAAAAAGTTAATGCAAGAACTGTTAGCAAGGTCAAATGTCAGTCAGTCGTTATTACGGATATTAGAGAAGGCGGTCGGCCAATAGAAAACAAATGTACCAACAAACAGCTTTGTGCATTTAGCCCCTGCACATTAATCATCTGCTAGCGAAATACCTCAAATTGTTGCCCAACGAGTTCAATATAGACAGGCTGAAAGTCAAGCTGGTTGAACGTGATCTACTTCAATAACTTTTCCAGCGCAATATAGATAGGGACGACAGAGAAGTATGTAAAGGCAGCTAGAGCTGTCCATGTGTACTTTTCCGTAGTCGCTATGGTGACTAAGTTGCTATGGTGAGCAAACTTAACGAGATGAACGAGGTTGTCAGGTTCCTTTATTGAGCTGCACTATTCTCACGGACAGTGCAGCATGATTCTATCGATGAGCCTATTTCGAACCTTATAGGTAGGGGCGACCATTGGAAGTGGTCGCCGCCTGGCTAGACTGCCTAGCTGCCCGACCTCTACACGAACTCAATTCTGGCTCTCCAAGAAGCCACGGCAGCCTGCCTCGAGGCGAGAAAACAGAGTGCGCAAACACGGCGTGGCGTATTTCTCTTCGTCGCTGACTACTAAACGCCCAACCAACCCATTCATTCGTCTTCTTGAAGCGAAGCTTGCTTTGGGCGGGGGGGGGGGGGGAGGCAACCCTCCCGGATTTTCACGACCTCTCTCTCTCTCTCTCTCTCTATATATATATATATATATATATATATATATATATATATATATATATATATCGTTTTTTTTCCTTTACTGACTGTTTAAGCATGTTTGTGCAATGTGCTTGCTCTATTGCGGAACGTTTTTCATCTTACCTCTGTTATACCCCCTTTTACCGTTGAACAATTTGTTGCTTGGGGAGAAGGCGGCAACGCAACAGTTGCCGACATTTTCAATTTCATCGGAATGAATCGCTTAACTCACTCAACCGTTTCAAGTTTACGTTAGCTTTGCGGGGCGTGTCAGGCCCAGTTGACTTTCCTCGGGCACGATGGGCTGACCCAATTTGACCTGACTCTCACTCAATGGGCACGCCGCCATGACGATTTGGTCGGGTTCCTCTAAATGCCATGAGTGGGCCCAATCCAGGGTGGACGCTATTTCTGTGCGCATTTAAAAGAAACACCGTTGCACCCAGTGCCATGATGTGCCCAATGGTAACAGCGAAAGTATAACTCGTCCTCCCGCTCCCTGTCAAATCCCCAAGCATACGACGCCATGGCGGTCGGGGTACGTTCTCACTGTTCGCATGACAGATGAGGCGTGTCGGTTGAACATACGAAAGATGCGCCTGGCGACAAGGGCTTTCAGAATGCGTCGTTATAGCAAGCGTCGATAAGCGAGCATGTGCTCAAAGAAAAAGCGAACAACAACAGCGAAAAGAGGATGATGCACACGTACATTTAACGCATGAAAGCTCCGAAAAGCGTGTTTTTCGATCGCACGTCGTCCTGGAGAGACGCCTCGCTGACGGTGCTTTCAGCGACCAAGAAGTGGGGCACCGCTATACCTTTCTTTCTTTGCCGTATATGTATATTTTTGTCTTTATTGCAGAGTTACAGTGATGATGAGTTTGTACGACCTTTCAATCTTGCTTCCTTTATTTTATGTGCCTGCACTAAGAAAGACGGAGCTACGAAGACAACGGTCTTTGTTCGAGAGCAGTAATTTTCGCCGGCACGAGCGTAATCGTCTACATGTTTTGGTAGAGTTTCATTGGCGAACTCGAGGAGCTGCATTCAAGAGCGCATGCGAGGGAAAGGGAGGAAAGAGAAGTCGTCGGTGGCAGCTTCGCCTCATAATATGTTCCTCTGAATACACTTTCGCTGGCGCCGTTACGAAAATTACGCCTCACTTGTTTCCTATAGGCGCATACTGGAGACACGCCTTCTGCAGCACGTCGCGCCGCAAAGCCATTGTAGCGAAGGTGGGTTGTGCGGCTTATACCTTGCCGAAGACAACCATGCTCTCGCTTACGCGAAAACACGGTTAGAAGCGACAAATCTCTCTTGGCGCACGGGTGCACTCTATAGTTAAGATGCATTAAATGTTTTGTGATGGTATTGTATACGACCTAAGGTGTCAGTTCATATGTGACGAAACTTTTATACTGTTGTTCTTGGATCGAAGGATTGCATGAAAGAGCGGCGTAGTCTGCTTGGAAGAACACGACCCGCACTGAATGTTATGAATAGTCGTTGCGTCCCGCCATTTGGCGCGTGTTTCATTCTTACCCCCCCCCCCCCCTACCCCTCCCCTCAAGTACTGCAACACACACACACACACACACACACACACACACACACACACACACACACACACACACACACACATATATATATATATATATATATATATATATATATATATATATATAATATGGGGGTGTGTGTCTGCGTTGGTACTTAACAGCCAACGCGCCGGTTGTCACCTCTCACGCGTCAGTAGCAAACGAAGAGGAAGAGGGAGTTTAGGACGCTGGCGAAAAAAGAAAACGGAAGGAATATTTGCGCGACCAACTGCGCTACTGTGGTCGAGCACGTACATGAAATCCGAAATACATAGCGCTTCTTTCCCCTTATGCTTTACTTCGCACACATAATCCGCGCTGCGCTATGACACAACAATGCATCCACCCGAACTCTGGTCGCACGGAATGCAGGAAGCGACCGTGAACAGAAGTTCCGAGCGTGCGTCAGACACGTAGCTAAAATTAAACCCGGCTCCTCCAGCACTGCACTCAGCACTGCCCAGGCGAAGACTAAGATAGCGTAGTGCACAGTACATTCGAAGCGTTATAGGTAATCGGCTCGATTCGCAACCTTACGAAGCGCACACCATGACCGATTCCGTTCCTCTCCTCCCTCAGCCTCCACTTCCAAGCCGAGAAAGTACGAAACTAACCGAGTAAAAGAAGGGGAACCGCTTTTCCCTCCGGCCGCTCAGCCATAATGCGGCACGCTCGCTGCCGATCACGTCCTTTGGCGCCGGCCAGAGTGAAGGAGGAGCTGAAGCAGCGCGCGCAGCGATTACACTCACACACACGCACGCACACACGCACGCGCACACACACGTGCGCGCAGTGCTCGGACGTACCAACGGCACTTCGGTGCCCGAGGAGCGCCCCTGCCCATTGCTCGCGCACTCGAGGCGCGTTTGATTAGGAGCATCGACAGCTCCGCGGGGCGCACGTACGACGCAGGGGCCGCCCGCACATGACGGATGGGCCGCGAAACGCCTTTGTGGACGTGATTTGCCTCATTGGCTCGGGGTCGCTCGCCTTTTGTTGCCCGCGCACGGCGGCCTAATAGGGATTAACGGCGCGGGGCGCGCCACTGCGCTCGCATCGCGTATGTGTAAGTGTTCACACGGAAGTAGAGCCGCCGGGGCGGCCTTCTTCGGTGACTGCTGAGGGGCTGCTGACGCGGCTGTGCTCGCACGGAGACCGCAGAGAAATGAAAACGTGACTGTTGCCTTCTCAGAGCACTGCGCAATCGCGAATGACGCTCCGCTCCATTACTCAGGTTTGGTATGCACCTTCGCAAGCAGATGGTATGATCTTCGGACACCGGCCGCTTTGTTCGGGTCGGGAACGTTACGTGAGTGGGAGTTTCGTTGACGATTGTTACTTAGTAAGAGTTGGCCGGTCAATCAGTCACTAGTCAGCAGGTTACACCACCGGATGGTCGAGCAGTGTAATCTGTCGTATCTGGCAAAAAAAAAAAAGAGAAAGAAAGCAACTGGAGCGTCAGCGAATACGCACTTCTAGTTCGTCCCCACCTTGTCTGCCTCGCCAACAAAACTCTGACGCTGTTCCCTTTCCCTCGCTACCTCACATGAAAGAAATAGCAAGGAAAGAAAAAGAAGAAAGAGCAACGTATGTTACTGTTTTTCGATGCACTCGAAACTGTGTTTGCTGTGTCCATCCGTCCGTCCATTCCGTAATTACGCCGTCGTCATAATGGCAGTGCATGGACTTCGTCGGCGGCGCCATTTCTAAAGCTAAATCCCACATTCACCATGGTCTGTACTTCCAAAGGAACTCCGCGTAGAAGGCTATCTATTTGTGGATTTCCTGAGGTCCACAAGCCTACATTGCAGACTTTGATAACGCTGCCTACTACCGTTGCTACGCATGCTTATGTACGCGGTCTATTTCATTTGTACTTTTCTCTCGTTCTCCTCTAATGCGACCAGCATTCCTAGGGTACTTCCCGCACTTTCCGGCGTCTATGGGTCTAGCTGTTTTCCTTTCACGCCAACTTGGGCACTGGGTGTATGTGCCACTGCGTATGCGCCGCTCTTCACAGTAATAATCCTAACACATAAAACACAAAAACACCAATTACTCGCCCATCATAAGAGATTGCTAATCGCATTAACGTTGCCAATCATCTGCAGAGGATAGATGCGTCGTCAATTTTTTTTATCCTCTTGATCGCCACCCCTCACTTCGTGCAGGGCAGCCAACCAGAACGAACTATGTTTAATGTCCCATCATTTCCATAATTGCTTCCTCTCTCTCTCTCTCTCTCTTTCTCTCTCTCTCTCTTTCATACTCACCAGAAGGCGACGAAGAAAACAAAAAGCTAGCCCCCCCATTTACAATGGAGACTCAACCCATGCTCCCGGGGCAATGTGCAGTTCGGAGCGGGGCGGAACGACCGCTGTGCTATCGCGAAATGCTCGCGGTTAGCAGCTTGCGCGGGTTTGTGCGCCACACTGACTCTGAGACTCGTGGCGCCTGCGCACATCTATTTCTGAGGCCACATCAGGCACTAATGTAGCGGACGAAAGCGACTTAAGCGCATCGTAAATAAGTTTGCTTTTAAGAATATGACGCGTGCTCGGTGAAATGAAGTCCGCTGCTGTCGCTATGAATGAGTTGGGAGTGGAGGGAATCGCTCAGGTTTGCTGCTCTTACTTCTTCCATCCATCTCTGGAATCACGCGTCCGAGTTGAGATTCTGTTCTCATCGAATTATTTAGAGCGGGGCTAGTAGTGGCAATGGTTACATTAGGCGACCCGCCGACTAGAGCCCAAGTTGACCTGGTATTTAATTCGCCTCATTAGACCTACATCCTATGTCACTTCGACAACACGACGAGTACTGTGTTGTTCATACAGTAATAGGTACATGTGAAGAAAAGTAGCCGACGTGATGCATAAAAACTAATTGAAAAACTAACTTGTATGTCTTGATGCCGGCATTAAAGTTGTTACGAGTGCTTGAATGCAAATGGAGTGTATGAACACGTAAGCCTGTTTGATTGACCATTTCCTCATACATCTGCTCAATCTATGAACTGCTTCATTTGCGTAGCCTCAGATAGCAGCTACTGTGCCGATGTATTCCAAGTGTGTTGTATATCAATAGTTAGCCTACAAATTTCGCTCAACTGGGGCTTCAGTTCGAGTATTTCGCAATCAGTTATACCAAGGCTTACTATAATTCGCCGTAGATGTAACCGTAAAGCTACACCGAGGACTGTGGGATACTGTAGTTATGATTAACGCTACATGTTACCATTATACGCGACCAATCAAAGCAGGTGAATGTCTGGATTTATTTGTTATGGTCACGTGTGGAGATACTGGAGCGCATTGCTTTATTTGTTGATAGCGAATTGAAGCCTGCATAGGAGCCAATCGTTCGAAATGCATTCCATAACCTTGAAAGAAAAAAATGAAAAGAAAGATATTGAGGGCGCCAGAGCATGACTAAATCACGCTATAGGGCATATTGGTTATACCAGTAATACGATACCGTTATGCCTATCATTGCTTTTTTTTGTCCTTATTGGTTGGAGATGTTTTTTATTATGCCGTGTTGTTAGAGCACATATTTTTCTTCATTTGCTTCGCATGGTTCGCGATGCTCAATTTCGTATAAATGGCATTTCTAAACAATGAAATACTGCTTCCGTGTTTGCTAACCCCGCGCAAACGCCACTGTGCATGGGGGCCTGCAGCTTCGTCAAGCTGTCCATGTGGCAGCCTTTTCTGCATGGCCCTCGCTTCATGTACTGACGTACTGATGCAAATAAACATAATTGTCATTGACATTGCCATTGTCATTTTGGTTAAGAAAATTTCAGTTAAATATTTAGTATTATGTTTTATTCCACGATAACAACACGTGGAATTCTGAATACATTAACGGAGGTGTCTCTCGAACTGGGTAATTCGCAGCCGCGGGTTTCTTTTAGGTATACAGAAAGTTGAATAGCAATAGTATATTATAGAATTCCTAGGAATCTATGTGCTATATATACCATGGTCATATCGTAATGACGCTGCGCAGAAGCAAGACCTCGGCTATACGGTAAAAATTAACACGGAGGAGAAGGAAAACTGTGACGCACATAAAAATATTTCTATCTTTTTCGCCGTAGAAACGACCAACCCGATTTTATTTCTCGATTTTTTTCTGAGATCAAAGTCACTTCCCTTACAATTGAGCCAGCCTCGACGTCACAGATTATTTCACTTCTTGATATGTGATCGTTCGCGCAGCAGAAGCGTTGCTCAGGCAATGTATAGGTAGGTACTCGGTTAGCTAGTAGTCGTCGTCGTTCTCCGTCTTTTGTGTTGCCAGTAAAGATGTTCCATTTATCTCATTTATGGTATGGTCCAGCGATGCGTTTACATCGAATTTAACGACGTGCTTTTTTTTCTTTTGTGGGGATTATATTTCACGTTGCGTATTTTACTACGGTGCGCGGACCAGCGGCGGCAGCGTAATAGGCGGAAACGGAAGCTAAGCTACCGTGAAATGCGTTGATAAAGTCCATTTAGGTCGTTCACGTGGCTTGCGCGCGCCACTGGCCACGTGTAATTTAATCGCAAATTTAATTACTCACCGCCGCGACCTTGTTTGACCTACCGAAACGAAACACTGCTAGAGTGAAACAAAAGCAGCACCCATTAATCCCCCCCGACAAAGCTTAAAAACGTACATAAAAAAATAAAAGATCTACTTAGAGCGCGCACCAAAGACGGCCTTCTCATTTCATTTATGTTCTTGCTTTTCTTCTTCCTTATTGATGAGGATGTAAGGCGACGTCTTGAAGCCAAGCTTCGTAAAACGCGCTGCGCTTCCGCCTACTTTGGTCGTAAAGTTAATGCGGTTGATTCGGACGGGAGCGCCTAAATGAGGCGGCGTTGGAACAAAAGACCTAAAGTTGGCCACGCTCTACAGAACGGCGGTGGCTGTAATAGAGGTAAGTTATGAGCAGCGGGTTAGAGCGAAGATTTATCGAGCAGAAAGAGGCGCGCAGATTTATCGAGGCCAGCGCGCGCTCGGCAGGAGCCCCTCCGCGCGGGAGGCTCGCTTCGCGTGGGAAGAGGCCGAAAGAAACGGTCGCGCGTTTAAAAAATGCGGGAGAAATGCGCGTGCTAGCGATGCCTGTGGTAAGAAGAGGCGCTAAGAAATGCAACCGGCCTCGTGCCGACAACGAGAGCATGATATGAGTCATGAATTTGTGATTCCTCAGTCTTATAGCGATTGAGATAGATAGATAGATAGATAGATAGATAGATAGATAGATAGATAGATAGATAGATAGATAGATAGATAGATAGATAGATAGATAGATAGATAGATAGATAGATAGATAGATAGATAGGAAAGGCAGGGACGTCAACCAGGTGCACGTTCGGTTTGCTACCCTGCGCTGAGGGAAGGTGATACAGGGACGTAAAGAGAGAAGGGAAAGAGCCCTTGTTGCGCGCACACGAACATGCCTAGCAAGAATGTGCACGGTCGCAGAGACCTGTCGGCTTGAGGTATTGCAGGAAGGTTCTCGTCACTTTCTGCGCCACAGACGCGCATGGTTAAGGTTAAAGGATGTTCGTTTACGTAAAGCTATGACGCCTATTGAAGACATGCACTGCTGGATGCAGTGTGTTTAGTGCTTGTAATACGCTTCGAGTAATTTTCGTGCTGAATTTTCAGCTTGAAATTGAGCAATGGTCACTCTGAAAGCCTACTGCGTTTTATCGGGGTGGTCATCTTTAAAATCCTTAAAAGCTTTTCTTTTGGCATGATTTTGCGATTTACTGTGCACAGCAACTGCAGACGAAATATTTTAATTTAACGCCATTACTGGTGTGTGAAGGATGGTGGGTTTGCCCGAGATCGAATCGTAAGCGAGTACAAATTATGTTTTATTGTTTGCTGACGTTCTGAGGGGAGAGGAGGGGGCGGAGGCAAGTAAACGTAGTGATAGCTTCGACAGACGACGCTAGAATCGCATAAAATTGACATTAATAGCTATCGCTCTGAGCTCTCGCGCCAAATAATTCGATGTGCACCAGGTCTTCAGAATTGATACGCAGTTTTAAACTACGGCTTCTGTCATCACAGTTGTATACTCTGAGCTCGCTGTAGTGTAGAAGGCATTTTTTTCATAGCCTTATTGGTATATGTCTTAGCCATGGAACAAACCCGCCCCCTTAACGGTTTAAAACGTTTAGAGTGTAAATCCCACCCGCTAGACTTACATCCATCAACATTAACGTACATTATTAGTTGAATATAACTACTTTTCATCAAGGCGTCAATACAGTGTTTTTTACGGCACTATATAACACTGGAATGCTTTAATTTGTCATGGCTTATCTTTATTGCCTGTTGAAGTCATCTGGTATATCGTTAACCATTGATTAATTAACTATTCATATCTTGTGTCAAACTTTTCAATCCCTGTATCTTGTGTTCCCCACACCTGCGTTAGCTCTTCGGGGCTGCAGTTTGTTGAATGAATGAATGAATGAATGAATGAATGAATGAATGAATGAATGAATGAATGAACCCAGTTACAAAGACAACAGGAATTCCTGTCGCAACCATATAAATTTTTGTTGTACGACAGAAGTTCCTGACGTTTCTGTAGCTGCGACAGACATTTCTGACGTTACGACAGAAGTTCTGATGTCGCAACAGAAACATTCTGTCGCGAAGACGAAGAGTTCTGAAGGAGCAACATCAGCTTTCTATCGTGACAGCGACTGTGAGGTTACGACAGCAATTCTGACATCGTAGCAGAAACCTTCGGTCGCGACGGCCAAGAGTTCTGAAGTCGCAACATAAACGTTCTGTCGCGGCAACAAGAGTTTATGAAGTCGCAAGTCGCAGCACTTCCTATCGCAACAGCGATTCTGGCGTCGCAACAGGAACTATCTGTCGGGACTACACATTTTCTGTCGTGGCGTTAGAAATGTGCCATTTTCTGTAGCAGCGACATAAGTTCTGACGCCGCGACATAAGCGCTTTCCGTCGCGACGCTTTAAAATTGTATGTCAATTTCGCATCGGTGGTGTACACTGTACTTTTCTCTTGCGCGATATTCAATCGTGCTTCTCTGAAGCCGGCGATGCTGATAGCACCGACACCGGTATTAAAGTCGACGTGGCCCATTGTTATAATTGTGCCGTGACGACGAGGCACCAGCAACGCCCTACCAGCCTCCTCAAAATCGGCTGCTGATCAAAATCATACCATCTGCGGGAATGGCTGCGTATATGTTTTGTTTTATTTGGTAAGATGTTGCACCCAGGCCTTTGTACTTACATGTGCTGTTACACTGACACATTAGTTAATTTCCCAGAAATATTGCATAAGCTTTTGCGAAGCGAAAAAGAAGTTTTGGGTTGTTCCACAAAGTTGCGTGAAAAGCTGTCTCGCTCGGGTCTCATTATTCTGGTACAGCACTGCCGTGAGAAGCCAGTATGCTGTCAGAATGAACACTCATCCAGGAATGTTTACATAGCCATTTTGAATTGAACACACGAGTCATATGCGTGATCAAAAGCGTAAAGAGCGAAAGACAACTATCGAAATTAGCAGTAACAACGCTAACAGTGTCCCCAGTTACCGTTGTCTATTTCTGAATTTCTTATTTAATATGGATATCGTACAGCGAAATCGTTGTTCTAGCACTCCACGATGTACCTGTCGATGGTAATAACACTTTTGCTCTTCTAGAGATGTGGCAGTTGAGGCGGTGGAGTGAAAGCGCATCTTGGCTCTTAAAATGCAAATGTAAACATCAACGCTGACAGAGATTCTTACTGTTGACATAGCCAAAATGTACAGTTGGAGACATGGTCGGCGGGGTGCAGTGGTAAGATAGCAGGTACCATGCACTGAAGCGTTCTTCTTTTATGCTTAAAATAAGAAAAAGAAAGGAAGTCGCAGAATAAAAAGAACGGGTGCACTCGCGTCGAGAACCTCCGTAATATCCATTATGTGTTCTTGCAAGCTTTCATCCGGAGGCTTTGTTCTGTGTCGCAATTTATCGGCGTATGTTACGACACATTGTTCAGCTGTGTGGCCAAAGCGGCGGCAGGTTTCACAAAGTGGGGTTCTGCAGTTTCGACGAATGTGCCCCACCTTGTTACAGCGCAGACAAAGTGGGGGCCGGCCTGGAAAAAATACGAGACTCTGCACTCCACAAACAAGTAGTAGATGTGGAACGCCTCCCCCGCTGACTCCATCGGCAAGAGTCAACACCACGTCAGGATTTAGCGTACGCATTTGTTCCATCTCCGATACTCCCCGGCTTTCTGCTGATATAGACTTGACTTTCCCGTAAGCCTGGAGCGCATCTTGAATGTAGTCATCTTCCAAACGCTCAGGAAGCCACAAAAGCTTCATTTTAACTTCCTTGGGCTCAGGATCAATAACGACGCGGCGTCTACCTTTTACGGATAATTCCCCGCATGCGACTAGCTTTGATGATGATGATGAAAAACTTTATTTATCCCTCTTTAAAGGGAAGGGGGCAATGGAATAGAGGGTGGGGGGAGGAACCTGTCATCCCTGATTTGCGCGTCACCATCCACACGCGCGACATCGGAAATTGACCGATGGAACTTATTTCCTTCAGGTCAATAACGTTCCGAAGGGCGTCTCTGAAGTCTTGGGCTCTGTACGTCGACCACTTAAGTCAGCATGCAGGAAAACGGAGTTCACAACCAGCTTACCGGTAGGAACACGGGGTAACACAACACGGTAATCATTGCTGCTGGCTGAAGCTTGAGCAGCACCTCGGCCAGGGGCCGATAATTCCTTTGAAGTGGAGAACATGAAAAAAGCGACCGTTTGGAACGCCATCTTCTTCTTTCCCTCTTCCGCGGAGACCAGCTGTGCCAGTAAGGCCCTGTTAAAGACCTGTTAAAGACAGTGGCATCGCAGAACTGCCCGTGAATAAAGAAAGTAGCGAAGAGAAAGATGACCAACCGAAGCAACAACCCAAAGGAGCACCCGCTACCACGGAGCCAGTTGCTGCCCAGCAAGTGAATGAGGGAGCCGGAGATGACTCATCTGATGCACCCAAGCATCTCGACACGTGCGCTGAGCCGGCAGAGGACAGACGAAGTAACGCGCATACTTCAGTTCCGAAGCGCCGTGCGACTAACAGATCGGAATCAAGCACGGACAGCGAGACGACCAATACCACAAGAAAAGCACGTCGCCGCAAAACATCGAAACACTCAGGAAAGTGCCGACGATCACGGTCCAGAAGGCCTGGTGGGGGTTCGGAGGGAACCTCACCGTTGCCTTCTAGGACCGATCACATAGATCATTAGGTCCAAATAGTTAGTAGTCACCATGGCCCTGTCCCAGCAACTTCTTTTCGCAACCTTGAACGTACGAGGCCTTCGGTCTTTGCAGAAACAGGCGCAGCTTCGCCGGCTTTTGTCTAGGAAGCGCCTCGACTTCGTCACCGTGCAGGAGACGAAGATTCAGAGTGATGACGAGACAGAAAGGGCTTTGCAACCTTTTCAGTCTGAGTATAATGTTTGCGTTTCACACGCTCTTGGTTTATCCGCGGGCTGTTTCCTGTTTCTGAAAAAGAGCCTACTTTGTTCAGCATTTAGTTACCATGTCGACACTGAAGGTCGATATATATGTTGTGATTTTGTGTTGCAGGGTGTGCCATGGCGAATAGTCAACGTCTATGCATTTAATGACGCTGCAAAACGAACTCTATTATTTGATACTGTGTCTAGTCTATTTGATTGTGATCGCTGCATTGTTTTAATGGGAGATTTCAATTGTGTATGTGATCTGAACGATCGAAACGGCATTAACACTCTGCGGGACAGGAGTGGTGAAGTTTTGTCTAACATAATAGAATATGCAGGGCTTGTTGATATAGGAGTGTCGGGACAGGGAGCTCGGTCTTATACAAAAATTCAAGGTCATTCCTACGCCCGCCTTGATCGGATTTATGTTTCTTCATCACTCCTCTCTCGAGCACTATCCTGTATTACTATCCCAGTTTCATTTTCTGATCATTGTATGGTTATCGCAAACATCTGTAACTAATTTCCGACCACAGCGGGCACTCTGGATGTTTAACTCTGAGCTCCTAAATGATCAGGAATTTATTAATCACGTGCGCATGGCCCTAACCAATTCTCTTTCTATTGACTTGCCATTGTTTGCTGCTTGGGAACTCTTTAAACAAGAGGTTCGTACAGTGGCTATAGAAATTGGCTCGGTGAAATCATTCTATAGAAAGAATGAAGAAAAAATGCTTCTTAAGAGCCTATGTAGCATTTATGAGATTGAATGCGAAATGCCAGGGCACTTACATTGTTGACATAGAAAAAATTAAATGTAAGTTACAAAAGTATGACGCACTACGTTACAGAGATGCGCGAATTCGATCTCGAAATAGGCGTGGTCTGCAGTCTGAGCAACCAACACGTCAAGCTTTACTTGACGAGCGACGTCACGGTATTTCCAAGGTAATTTCGGAAGTATACTCCGAAGGTAGTCTTCTAACAAATACTAATGACATAATTTTTCAGTGCGAAACTTTCTACACTATGTTGTTTAGTGCCCCTCCGGACGATCACGATGCAAAAGTTTTAGAGAGTTTTGTATCTCTTGTAAAACCGTTACAGGATGATGACTGTGCAGTCATGAGTGGTAGCCTTACGATCCAAGAAATTGACCTAGCTATTGATCAGCTGCCTTTGTCGAAAACACCCGGCCCCGGCCGATGGACTTTAGAGTGAATTTTACAAAACTTTCAAATCAATTATCAGCCCCATATTATTGGATATTTTTATTACAAGTTTAGAGGTTGACGCCCTTCCGCAGTCTTCTTGCAAAACCCACACAGTTTTAATTCCCAAAAGTTCAGTTAATGAGAAACTGCGTTCTGTTGAAGGCTACCGACCAATCACATTGTCAAACGTAGATTACAAAATTTTTTCGAAAGTTCGATCTAATAGATTGCAATTTGCGATGTCAATTCTAATTGGTTCCCATCAGACGTGTGGAATCAGGGGCCGATCAATTCAAACCAACATACATATCGCCCGTACACTTCTTCAGTACTGTTATGGTTCCACTGAGCAGCTTGCAATGGTCCAGGCAGACCTTGCTAAAGCTTTTGATCGTGTCAGTCACTCCTATTTATTTTCTCTTCTGGAGCATGTCAATGTTGGCTTCATTGTGCTTAAAGGCGTTAGGCTTTGCTACACCTGTTGTACTACTCGTTTAGTTATTAATTTCCAACTCTCCGAACCCATTTATATTTGCTCATCAGTAAAACAAGGATGGCCGATGCCCCCACTACTATTCGCCCTTTACCTAGAATCGCTATCCTTAAGCGTAATTCAGTCGAGTCACATCCATGGCTTCGATATATTGGGTAATGAAGTAAAAGTCTTAGCTTATGCAGACGATTTAGCGTTCTTCTTCACGGATAAGTCCAGTGTTGAAAAGGTAGTATCGATAATAGAAGAATTTGGCAGCGTATCAGGAGCGCG
Source organism: Dermacentor variabilis (assembly GCF_050947875.1). NCBI lineage: Eukaryota > Metazoa > Arthropoda > Arachnida > Ixodida > Ixodidae > Dermacentor > Dermacentor variabilis. The sequence goes on along the minus strand of NC_134569.1, from coordinate 94,596,612 downwards.
AATGAACTCCTCAAAAAGTTTAGGCTTATCGTTTGGCTCATGGTGCTATACACCAGAACAGTTTGCAGGCGTGAAGTGGACTGATGTCCCGCCAAAGTATCTTGGCGTGCCGCTAGACTGCTATAAATTAAGCGCACACTATTGGAAAGAATGGGTTTCGCCCCTGCAAAGTTACGCCCAGACATTCGTTCCACAACGACTTTCTATTTTTGGGAAAGCCGAAGCCTGCAATAAGTTCTTGGCAACAAAAATTTTCTGTCTATTGCAAGTTATTCATTGTGCTAGGCTATACATCCAACGCTTTCACCGTATCTTTGCAACCTTCGTATGGTCTTCAACGTTTGAGGCCATGAGGCGAGACAATATTTTTAGGCCTGTTAGTGATGGTGGGCTGGGCTTAGTACATCTTTATGTGCGGCAAATAGTGTCTCCTTTCTTCCTTTTTTGCGATACTTCGCATCCTATAATTCGGTCATACATGCAAGTCACACTTGTTAATGCGTTACCTGATTTAGTTGTTTCTTCAAATTTTTCTTCGCGCTTACGCTTGTGGGGGTTCATGCAAGAAGTTTACTTGGCGGTTAGTTTCCTGACAGTTCGGTTTTCCACTGAATACTTGTATTCTGCGTCGCGCAAAACGTTGTACGAAGACTTACTGTCCATGCTATTTCCACCTACACTTTACCGATCAATATACATTAAATGGCCAGGCCACGATGTACTAAAGCGAGTTCGCAAAATGTATTTATCCCCTTGCTGCAAAATATTCTTTTAAAAAGTTCACAGTGAAACCATACCGGTTAAAACATGGCTACAAAAAAAGGCTATCTTTGTCTCTTCTGTTAACTGTCGCCTTTGTGATGTACCAGAGACAATTGAAAATTCCTTTATTAGCTGCACCGACGCCATCCTATTTTGGGATGTGCTCCAACGGACTTTAAAGAAAGACTTTGAGATTAACGCTCATACTGTGCGGTACCTGCTGCCAACCTCTGATAATAGTGCACCTTTCGATATGCTTTATCTCATGGGAATGCACAGTTTGTGGAAAACGCGAATGATGGACCGAAATGCCGAAACGACTGTACCTACAAGGGTACATTTTATCCAAATGACCTTACACCTAAAACATGTTTATGATGGACTCGGTGTACAACCGGACTGGTACCCTATTTTGGTGAGGTGCTTATCCTTGCCACCCTTCTAAAGTGAAACGAACGTTTCTACTCACAGTATGAACGCTGCCTTTCTGTGTGTGACTTTCATTGTGCCCTCTATTCTCTGACTATGCAGAACTGGTGAACGTCAGGTTGAATGCAACTATAGTAAATACCACGAAAGAAAGAATACACCTTCAGTTTTGTTTTCCATGTAATAAAGAAAAAAAAATTGGTGCAGTGGTAAGATGCTGGGCTCGGGATCCTCAGGTCCCAAGTTCGGATCCCCGGCGGGGAAGTTTTTACTTTTATATTTTTCTTTCTTGTACTAACAAATTTACATAGCCTTAAAGAGGTATTTGTCAATTTTTATTAAGTATTCATCAATAACTACAGAACTTTAGACTACAGGACGTCACACTACATACAACAGAACGACAAACAACAGGACAGAAACAACGTCCCAAAATACGACAGACTGAAATTTCCTGTTCTGTTTTTCAAGTGGGAATGAATGAATGAATGAATGAATGAATGAATGAATGAATGAATGAATGAATGAATGAATGAGAGGATATATAGCCGGAAAAGAGCTCGAGGCGCTTGATAAGCTAACTTAATATGCCAAAGAAGTTAGTTACCTTTGAAATGAAGGCTAACGTAGACGGCTTAAACTGTTCTTAAGTGGAGGTCCAAATGGATATCTTATAATTTGTGCTCTGGAGAAGGAACAGAGAAAAAATATAGTCATATAACACAGTATAGCCATGTGCAAAATATTGAACATTCGTGCTTGTTTCTTATGGTCAGCCCCATATGCAGATGCCGTTGGTTCGGTCTCTTGAGGACAAAAATCCTCCCATTATAATTTTCCGAAGTCTAGAATTAATACAGGGGAAAAAGAGAGCGAACGAACGCACAACTGACACTTACGTTCAGGGGTATAAAGAAAATTTTACAGCGCCTTTTATTTTTAGTTCCAGACATTACTGGAACCCGCAGCTACCAATCGATGCGATGGGAGGCCTCTTGACTTAAGGTTAATGTATCTTCGTTTGTTCGTTGCGCAGATAAAGCTTCTGTGCTGTGCATGAGCGAAAATTATTTCATTGCCGTGACAACAGCGCGCGCTAACCATATAGTACACCATATTTCCATTGATTTGCTCCAAGAAAAAAAAAACACACACAAAGAAAAATTACAGTGGCCAAGCGTATAACGTGTGCCCTCAAATGTAAGTGAGTCTTCATTGTCTCGAATCAGCAGTCAAGCGCTATAGGTGTAATCCACATCATCAGTCCTTGTCGTATGATGAGGCTGTGCAGGACGCACGTGCCAGCCGTTTACCTTTGAACACGCAGATGGAGAAACACCTCTACTACTTCAGCTCGATAGCCTGAAGCGCATTCAGAACAGAAGAAATCCCGGAAGAACGCTCTCACATATACGGCGGGGAATGGAATCCAGAAATCGCCGCTGCTTGCAGGGATCACTGGATCACCAACTTCTAAGCCTACATCAACTAACTTAAGCTGCTCAGTATATACGCAGAAATTTCGGTTTGCTCAATAACAAAGAGAAAGAAAGAAAAAAGCGTAAAGAAAGAAAGAGAAAGAAGCGAGCTTCGTGTTTAGAATAGCTTCAGCCCATAGCTCGCTAAGAGGGGCAAGATGGGCCATTCGAGGTTCTCGGCGCAGCGACGATAGAACTCCTATAATGCGGAAGGGTTCTCCTTGTTGGAGATTTCACTCGATTGCGATAACACGATGCACGCGCCGCGTTATTTCTCTTCGCGCTGATGCTCTCGGCGCTCCCGAGTGTTCGGGGCCGCCCGAACGAGCCGAGATATCCGGGGCTCTTCCCGTCGGGACGGCACGGCATCCTCACATCGTTGCGGCGGCTGATAAAGAAGTAAGCTGAAAAATGAGATCAAGGTTAGAACTGCCATAACGAGAATAGCCCGCAGAACAAACTTTGAGGGTAAGGGGGAAAGTGGAGGAGCAAACTCGACAATATAACAACAGCCACAGCGGAATAAATGAACGAACTTCGCGGCTTTGGTTCGATCAGGTAAACAATGGCCGTGCGGCGCGTGATGGCTGGGGATTTGGGAGGCGGGAGGCTTAAATTAAATTGAATGTCTAAGCCAAACATATGGCGCTGCTAGCCGGCGGACGTGCCAAAGGACCACAACAATGGAGGGACGAGGAGCTCAGTCTGCTCGCTGTTCGGCCACCTTCGAGGCTATCAGCGTCAACGAAAGAATAAGAAAATAATACTAGTGATAAAAAAGAAAGTACATAGGGAAAGAAGCAGACCAAAGTTCATGCGAAGCGACTACGGCGGGATCGAAAAGCTTGTGGCTGAATAACGTCGCGATAGTGCTGGTCGCGCGCACCCTCCATTTGCCGCGAGCGACACTCTGGGCGGCTTCTTAAAAGACCAGCATATGAGGGGGGGGGGGGGGGGGCTCAGACCAGCGCGGACGAGGGAAAGGTGGGGCGATCAGGCGCGGGCTGGCTCCATTTCGACGCTGGAGAGACGAAGGCCGCGTCTCGAGTCCTTGACGAAAAGGAAACTAATATCAGGGAGAATGAAACGAGCAAGGCTGCGAGGAGAGAAAGCGCGGCGAAAGCGTGGGTCCGCTGGTCGGCGGCTCGCCCGAAATTTCTTTGTTGCACGCGCGCGAGTTGTCTGTGCGTGCGCGTAACAGGCGCGCTCCTTCGGGAATCGGGGTTCCACATTAAACGGCGATCGCGCGCTGCCGCTGCTGACGCCGGAGAGAACGTATTCGCTGCGGGCGTCCCACTTTCTTACAAGGGTGAGACGCAAACCGATGGTCCGGTAGAAGACCCCCGCGGCCATACGATAAGCTAGCACCACCGCCGCTTACTGTCTATAAGCTCCAGGAGAGATCGCCGCTCAGTGTGATGGGTGTGTGGAGTGCTTTCGGGTAGCGTACGCCATAGGAATGGAGGGGGTTCGAAGCGAGACGTGGCGATGTAATTGCTACACCGACCTCTCTGCCTTCGGGCCAATTTGTGCTTAGCTGCTTTCCCGCATTTCCCGTGCCCCTGCCTGTGTGTAGGTGCGGACATACACACTCTCTCTCTGTCTCTCTCTTCGGGCTGTTCTCGCGCACAGTTTGTTTGGCAGCCGAATTGCGAGCGCGCGCTCCGAGACTTCGAACGCCGTGTGACGTGACTGCGGCCGGCGACGGTATCTGTCTCTCTCGCTCGCGCCAACTCTGCGCACACCTCGTTCGCTACCGGCTCACGAAGTCGCTCGTTCGGTCCCTTTCTTTCTTCTAGCAACGTCGATTCGAGCTTGCAGCCGCCAGTTTTGTTAATTTGCTTTCATTCTGTCCGGTCGAACCTTCTCGAACGGAAAAGAACCTGCGGGCGTCTTATCCCCCTGCCGAGTAAGTGGCCAGCACATTTGCACCTGCTAGAAAACGAAAGAAAAGAAAGATAGCAAGAGAGAGAGAGAGAGAGAGAGAGAGAGAGAGCAAGAAAGAGTAAAAGAAGGGCGTCGCTCGATTTTGCGGCTTTCGATCTGCCTTAGCCCCGCTGTATCGCCGCATGCCATCGGGTGCGGTTTTAATTCTTCCTGCAAGGTTGCTTGTCTAAGTCACCACTTTGTGCTGACGATTTTTTTTTTTCGTCGTTCGCTTGGACGCGCCGAGCATGCCGGTTGAGCTGCCGGCTTTGCAGATTATTCATTTGTTTATTGCTGTGGAACCAAATGACTTCGTCATTGTAAATTCTTTCTGACGTCTAGTGTTTTGCCCTTTAATCTACGTCACTCCTCGGTGAAACACGACCGAGCTTGGTTACTTCTCCCAGGGTGTAAAATTTACGCAGGAAAGGGAGACCGGGGTGTGTCGCTTTTCCTTGGCCTTTCATCGACGGCTTCTCGTTGATTGCAAAGTGGCGCATCTCCTCCGGGGAACGGCGCTTGAAATCGCGATTTGCATTACAACCGGGCGGCGACGTCGCGGAATTAACGAAAGGAGCGCGTATCACGTTGATATCTAACATAGGGTGGTGAAGTCGTCTGCATAGATATCGAGTTTTCTGCTTCTCAAAGCCACGCGTGAACTGATCCAGTTCACCTTCATTACTTATGCTTGACAGAAGATCTATCAAGCTGCGTTACCCGTCGTACATATAATTGCATTCGCTTGAACTGTATAAGGCTGAGCAGCAATACTCGTATAACAACAAAACAACTGAAATGGAAGTATTGTAAACAACGCGCTAGAGAGCATGATGGGATGCAAATGAAGTAGTGGCTTAGTCTACGAGAATCGCTTTATCTGTTTAGCAAGGATTTGCGGTGAACCGAGCGCCCTATAGAAGGACGAAAAAAAAAAGGCTCCAGTGCAGTCTGGAAAGCATGAACAATAGCGGAGGCGCGAACTCTGCACGTATTCACAGAGGCACGTGTACTCCATGAAACATGAGTGATTCATTTCAATGATATATGCTAGCCGACGTATAATCAGGCCCGACTCAGTATCGAAATTCAACAAGCTGGACCACCGGTTTCACTCTCTTATGACTAATCCGCCGTGGTTGCTTAGTGGCTATGGGCTGCTAAGCACGAAATCGCGGGATCGAATCCTGGCCACGGCGGCCGAATTTCAATTGTGGCGAAATCCGAAAACACTCGTGTGTTTAGATTTAGGTGCACGTTAAGCACCCTAGGTGGTCGAAACTTCCTGACTCCCCCACTATAAGGCACGCCGTAGTGGGGTTTTGGCACGTAATTGAATCCCCATAATCTGATCTAGTCTCTGTTATGTCAATCGACGGTAATGTAATCGAGATCTGTGCCTGGCTGTAAATGAGGTACACGTCGAAGCTTGTTAGCCACCTTTTCTTCCGTAATCTCTATTACCATTCTACACGTGCCATTTCATTTATACGTAGGAAGGAATTGCGCGCCGCAAGGTATATCAAGAGAACAGAATAAGTACTAATAATTAAACAAAACTTACAGTCCTCCACAGTGCATAGCGATAGATGCATCGGCAAGTTACGGCTGTTACAGCCGGTGGAATAAGAGGTACAGTCGACGTCCTTATAACAAAATGTTCGGGGCCTCCGAAATCGTTCGTTATACAGGATGCTTCGTTGTAAAGGTCGCGCACCATATTGTTCACAATCGGGGCATAATTATTTTTTCCCTATACATGTGATTTGGTTGCAGGGCGCTAGTTGTGGAGGCGCTTGACTGTATTATGCTTCAATTCAAGTACCATGTTTTAAGTCTAGAAGCGCACCAGGGCTCAAATCGACCAACAATGTATGCATCGTCGAAAGGTAATTTCAGGAATCCAGATTGCAGCAGGCAAGTAGATGGCTTAGAAGAATCCACGCCAAATGGCGCAGTCGAATGAAACCGGCTTGTTCTTCCTCCATATCGCCAGACGCAAAGAAAGAAAGAAAGAAAGAAAGAAAGAAAGAAAGAAAGAAAGAAAGAAAGAAAGAAAGAAAGAAAGAAAGAAAGAAAGAAAGAAAGAAAGCGAATGTCTGGCGCAGATCGTTGGGCGCGAAAGAAAAATAGAAAAGCTGGCTGTACGCGGAAGGGGAAGATGCGACAACGAGCGAGGCCGCTGACATTTGCCGGTCACGTGTCATGCATCTTAACGACGGCGCGCGTCGACTACGTAGCGATCTTTCGCTGGCCGCGGGTTTCCGCAACCGCGGCACGGCACGACCATGCGTCACTTTCGTAGTCGGAATGTTCGCAGGACGCGTAGAGGTTGCGCGGCCGTTACGTATGTATATCCTATGATGTCTGATTACACTGTACGAGCCGCGTTTAATAGTAACGCTTAAACAGTGGATTTGTTGTTTCAGCGGCATTGTCCCAGGCACACACGAGCAAACCGACCGGACTAGTGTTTCACTGTTGTTGCTGCCGAGCACGAGGCCGAGGGTTCGATTCCCTGCCGCGGCTGCCGCGGCTACAGGCGTACTGTAGCCTCGTACGCTGACAGGGATAAAAAAGAAAATTTGAAGAAAAATATAGGATGAGGGATTGATGAGCACAGATTGGAGAAATCCGTAAAACTAGATGCGCAGTCTTACCGCAATGCTAATGGCGCCTGTAAGCTTCGATGCTCTATAGATCTTTCGGAATATCCTTCAATGACAGTGTCGTTCATTTTGGCTGAAACCACTTACGCTAGGGAAGGACAGCAAACAGTGCTTGGATGCCAGTGCGTGTCAAAGAGGAGTTTGGTAAGTGGTTTTAAATCGTGTGTGCAGGGCAAATTTCAAGAATGCCGGCCTCGTGTTCTGTTAAGAGCGGCAATAAGCGCGCGGCGGCCGCATTTCGATGGGGGCGAAAGGCGAAAACACCCGTGTACTTAGATTTAGGTGCACGTTAAAGAACCCCAGGGGGTCGAAATTTCGGGAGTCCCCCACTATGGCGTGCGTCATAATCAGAAAGTGGTTTTGGCACGTTAAACCCCATAATTTAAGCTGCAATAAGCGGCTCGAATGCGAGAAACAGCTGTAATGAAGAATTTGCAGTCTGCATCTGGAAATCTGAAGGGGAAAAAAATGAGTCAGCATGCTCTGAATTTCTGTCAGTAATTTCAGTACCTTTTCTACCAAGAGTTCACTTGGCACTCGTTCACGCAATGAATGAGTTCACTGCGTTTGTGAACTCGTTCATTGTGTTCTTTCTGTACACGGACGCCGCGGTGCGTGTGCACGGATATGGACCCCGGAGAACGAGCGTCCGAAGCAGCCGATTGGGAAAAAAGAGATTGCGTCACGCACTCGTGTACGGATTCAGGAGGTATATAGTGAGGGCAGATGTAGCGTCTTGCCAGGGAGGCGAAATTCACACGCGGTAGCGGAGTACTCTGGAACACTGCACGTCCATGGGTCATGCACCTTTTGAGCACCAGAGGTTATCGAGCCTTTGCACTGCGGTACATGCTTTCCCCTGCGACAGCGCACAACCCATAACGCCGAACGAGAGGCACGCAGCGCGTGTATCGCATCCGGCCCGCCCCGGCATTCCCTGAGCCCGTGGTCCATCAGAGGAAGTTACGCGCTATCGCCGCCCCCGGCGACAGCGCATAAGCGATCAGGGAAGCAAGAACACACAGCCCATGCCGATCTGGGGTCGCGCGTAACTCGTCGGCATCTGCGATATCGCCGGGTCCCTGCTTTTACGCCCCGACCGGGAGGCCGTAAAAGGATATGGCGGCCAGGAGTCTTCTCCCGTCTCGGCGATGGCCGCTCGGGGAGCGCGGACGTGGATGCTTCTGCAGGTTGCGCGTAAAGTCTCGTCGCCCGCGTCGAAGATAGGCACGGCCATAGCGGCACTGGGAAAGGTTTGGCACGAAGCGTCCGTATAGCGAACAACCTTCAATGGCTTGGCTTCCAAATTTATTGGGGAGGATTGCTCGTTCATAAATATGGTCGCCTTGTTCCCTCCCTGCATTTACGTTCTTCAGGCTTCGAAGACGTCTTTGTTAGACCGGTGCCACTTAAGTGGTTCTGCCGATGCTGAGAAAGTGAGTGCCGCATTCGACAACCTCCTCATGCTAAGGCCCGACAAGCTGGTTGCTCGATAATACTGTCGCCGAATGTTTCATCGTGTCGTCAGTGCGACAATGCATGCAGATATATGGTCTCCACTGGATCACCCTAATGTGCATGGGTAGCGCTTGTAGTGGATTGTTCGCGGCACACCAGTTGCTGTCGCAATGATGCTTATCCCGTGCGAAGGAAGAAAATTCCGAAAAATTGTTTTCTCTGCCGGCAAGTGATGGAGTTCATAGACCGAAGGCAAACTATGTCCGTTAACCTTAAGCTGCGCGCGAACGCAGTTTCATTGTTTTTCATGGCACCATAGCTCATTTTGGCCAATAACTGTTTTATAGACTATAGCATTTGCGACAGCCTAGCTATCTGTGACTGTGATGAATGCCTAAGCTTACGGGTGCATCTTTCCATACAGAAGGGCATAACCCCAGTGAGAGTGAATCTCTATTACTTTGTGGCTGCGACGAGCAAAGCGGCCTGCGGAGCTTGTACGTCATGTGACGCTTCCGCAAGCGATCGAAGAAGCCGGACACAAACCCGCTTTACGACATCCCCAATAACGCAAGTTATTCACAGCGAAATAACTGTTTGTCTGGCCAGTAAAACGTTCCACGCAGTCGTTAAGAGAAAACGAATGACCTTGGCCGACTATAGTTATCAATTGAAAGTCAACGAATGGACGGTTTACTCAAAGCCAGTATAGAAGCATCAATGTAAACGCAAGCACACGAGATTAGGCTGAAGCATTAGATAGCGAAACCAAAGCATCAAAAGGTGACACAGAGAAGTCAACAGCAAGGCAGGGAGGTTAACACGAAATGCATATCGTTTGCTCTAGATTAAATATATATAAAAACAGATTGAACCCATCGATGGTTCGTAAGGAATAACACGAAGTTTTCACATCGATCAGTTACGGCAGAGCTACTGTTCTTCATTAAAGAATCCAGCCGGTCTCATGCGGTCCTTGCATGCGCAGATAACCGCTACAGACACGAAACGAAAATAACGTTGTCCTGCCTTCTGGTTAGCGAAGCGTAAACGCCGCATATTGATTCGCCAATAATCGGACTATCATATTTCCTTGCAAACTTAACGGCGGCAGCCACAGATGGCTCCCGAGCTCCCCTTCGTCGCCGTCATGATGAGTCGACCGGGAATTAAACTTTCCGCGTGGATCCGCTGGGACCAGCGAGGAACTGGCGGAAGATATCTGAGTTTGCATAAAATATATTTAATGTCGTCGGAAACGAGCGCGCCGGGCGCAAGAGCGGCTTCTTAAACGAGCCGCGAGCAAATTAGGAAGTAAGCACGGTGGCTCCACGTGTATCGCCTCCGGCGGAGTGGCCTTCGACGTCGTCGGCGATTACGCTGCGAGACCCATGACGGGCGGTGTTCCTGTCTAACGATTCTTCCAGCGCCCCATTCTCGTCCCGCATGCCGTACGGGCTGCCTAAGAGAGAGTGAGCTGCACTTTCTCTTTGTCACAACGACGTCTGAGCCCCTCTCTGCTAAACTTCCTTTATATTTATTAATTTCTGTACAACGTTCAGCGAACAAATATCTTCTTCAGGAGGAGTCCCACGGCCCTGCTGTTGCGGACTTGCGTATAAAACTAAAGAAAATGCGACAGCGGGACTTTGTACTGGCTAGAATTAATCCCGAACACCCTCTCAGGTACACCTGGCCAGCGCCCCACATTCTGTACATGCACACCCGTCTGTGCTCATTTCTACAGTTCTGTGTGACTGGGTCAGCGCGTCATCGAAAGAGGAGGCGCACTGCCATGTGTCGCCCGTGCGATCTGAGTACCAACGAAAGGAAATGACGGTGTGTCTGTGTGTGCGCGTCGGGATGAGGCGGTATAATGCCGTAGTCGGGTCGTCGATCCATTCTCCGACTCACCGACGTTCGTGGCGATGGAAGGGGAAGGGGGGGGGGGGAGGGTTGGTGCTGCACCTTCGCCGATCGACGTCTTCCTTCGTTACCACGCACGGAAGTAGCGACGAGGCCGTGCCGTGCTTCTCTTTTGCCGAGATGGCTCTCCCCGAGGCCCGCCATTTTGATGCCTCGACCAATATGGCGCGTGCAAAGCGTCCTGCAGATTCGCGGTACGAGCCATCGAGAGCGCGCGCGCCAGCGACTCACTCGCCTCTCCACTGTTAACCTATACGCCGCTATCCGAAACCCATCAAAGCGCTTCGCCCATTTCTCCTTTTTTCTTTCCGAGTCGCAGCGCTAAGGTGTCAGTCGGTCATCACGGCTGCTATTGTACAACCGCGGCGAGTGACCTGCGAAAACTACTACAAGCCGGAAGCGCCAGGCAGCAATTGAGGGCGCCAGAAAGACGCGCGCCCAGACATAGAATTCATTCCGGAAGGAGCGGGACTTTCTTTCATTTCGTCCAGACTCCCCTGATATCGCTGGTGGGCGCGCGTGGCCCATTCTGCGCTGTTGAAGGAAGATTTGGAGCTAAGGCCTCCGTAATGGTCGATGTGCGCTGGGGACTCGTGGCGCGGACGTGGAGTCATACGCGACTTGCGACGCGCCTGATGCACAGAAGCTCCCGACTAATGAGGCCCATTGGAATCTATTGGGACCTGCGTGAAATTAGTTGCATGCGTCTTTTCTTTTAACTAGGTGTACGGCAAATCGGTCGTGAGATCTTGCTGTGTGTCTTTCGCGTTAACCAAATTCCTGTAGGCAGCATGTTATAAGAAGTAACCTTCGGCTGCGCGCCTCGATTCGCTGCGACCCTTGATAAGCCGTTGTGAATTTATTCGATAGTTTTGTAGCGAAAGTACCATCACGCATTTTTACGTAGGAAACGGTTAAGTATGTAAACGTAATCACGATGTATGACACCGGCATATAGACATATATTTTTGAAAATTGAGTATAAGAAAACCTTATATGGGATTGCCGCTGAACCTTACGCGCTCAGTCGAAATTAAAGCGATTAATCATATATGTTGCACTAATTCAACTTCTGTACTGCAATTTATTTATCCATGAGGTAATGAGAACAGGAGCCATCTTATTATCTTGATTGCACGAACATCAAGGAAAGGGTCGAGGTAAAAGTGAATGCGTAGCCAATTTTTTATATTTTCCCCACTTCCATCCTTTAAAAAAAAATTCGCGTCCACTGCGTTATTGATTTAAGGGTCACCAGAGCCATAAGTAATGTGTATATTCACTTAACATTAACTGACACTGTTATGGAAACTTGTTAGGTTATCTACGACCATAACTATGCCATGCAGTTTTATAGCGTTATAAGCATGTTTACTTGAACGATTGCTAAATAACAGCCGTTGAAAACTTCGCCCGCGCTCCTTCGCCCTGACGTTCGATGACATAATGAGTGAATTGCGTAATGAATGACGAATGACGCAATAAATGAATTTGACAAAACTAAGAAAAAATAATAAAGGTATAGAAACGTAGGGTCTAGTGGGTATTTCATATAAAAGAGGGCTTCCTGTTCCGATATGCACCAGTGTGTACAGGCTCCTTCGTCTGAATTGCAGAAAGAGAATCTCAAGAGGGAGTGCTTGTAGGTCCGCGGGTCCAATTCTTTGGTTTATGAACAAAGTGTGTTTTGTTAAGGCGGTTAGAAAGCGACATACGGGCAACTTCTGCCGTTTCCTCGGTGCTGGCGCCATTTTCGAACAGCTGCAGTATCTTTCTGCACTTGTTAATTGTAGGTGACAGCTGGTGTTAATGCCGGCCAAGTTCCCACTCTTCTGAGTATGTCTCATCGTGCGAGTCCTGATGGTATCGGGACTTGACAAGATGGGATACCTCGTTTCTTTGTCTCCCTATGCCTCTATTTTGCTTACTATATAGTTCAGTTGCCAGCCTGCTCTTCGCTTTCCCTTTCCTGTCTAATGAATTTATGTTTTCAAAACAAGTAATAATGAATAGTAATATTTCGGGCAGGTTGCTAAGCAACAGCAGCTGAAAACTTCATTTTCACTCCTTCACTACATAACTCTGGCCTTGCATCACAAGCTGAGCATGAATGTGACATAAACATTCGCCACATTGAAAACACATACCTAACGAAAAATAAGACGTGACTGTTTGAATCAGTTAAGAATTACACGTATGTAGCACATTTCCTTCTTATTGGCTCAGGCTCAGAAGAGAAAATATGACTCGCCTAGTACATAACAGGGTCGCAGGAGGTTCTAAAGTTAGCTGAGCACTGTAAATGAGATAACCGCAATCTCTGACAAAGAGAGACAGACAGGTAGCGCAGACACGCGCGCATTGCTGGTCACGATTACCGCACCCTAATATGTGATTATTATTATTATTATTATTATTATTATTATTATTATTATTATTATTATTATTATTATTATTATTATTATTATTATTATTATTATTATTATTATTATTATTATTATTATTAGTCAACCTCCACTGCGAATGCCTGCGGCGTCGTCATTCCAAATTAACTTGCTATAGCTAGGCCAAGGTGGCGAGCCAATGCTCCTGTCCCTGCACTGCCACTGGGATCGGCTCACATTTTTGCTGACGGACGCGGACACGAAAGGTGCCGACCAGCCAGAGGCGAACAGCTCAGCTGTAATAAAGGTTTATTTATCAAAACGACTTAGCGCAGTTGCAGCGATCGTCTCTGTACGCTGTAGCGAAGACAGTCACCCAAACGTGTTGAAGAGTCTTATCGTGACCAGTCATCACACGTAGCGTTGTCGGCCATTGCGATGCGAAAATCAGGACTTCGCAAAGGCTACTCCTAGCCATAGCCGAAAAAGCAGAGTAATCCAAGCCATAGTCAACAAAACAGCGCTCGCGTATATGTCGTCTATACTTGTCCCGTCGAAAAGCGCTGTTATCTGGCCCAAAAGCAGGGTGGCCTCGCGTCGGCAGAGTCAAGTTGGGATGCGGAGGTGAAGTGAAGAGCCAAAGTGGTGCAGCAGATTGTTTTGAAAACACGGGGCGTTCCGCATGAGGAACGGGATATCTCGTGCGATAGTTTTCAAGCGAAATCCGACCATGATAACGGAATCTATTCCTTTTCGCTGTCTTCAAGAGCTGAGTAATGAGGGGCGTTATCGGCGTGCTCGTTACCTACTACGGCGCCATGACTCGGAAGCCATTGACATGTGATGTGGAGCCCTTCCTCGACTGGATAAGTTCTCCAATGCCGAAAGCGAGTTGCCCAGGGGGTACTCGCCGCAAGACTCTTTGCCAGGACTGGAGTGCTGCCTTCGAGCCGCTGAACATTGACTGTCTTCAAGGTTGTTCTTGATTGACGAGACGAAGTGCAGAGCATACTTCCACGGCCGTTAATGCCGTCGGATGACACACCTCGAAACTGACGGTGCGGGCTCTCGCTTGGAAAACCACGGCTCCGGACGAACCCTGGGGAGTATCACATCAGTATAGATATATGCGGGGTCGGCACACTTCTTGTTCAAAACGATCAGCGACAGTTTTAAAAGCAGGAGATGACAGCGCAGGTTTTTTTCCTTATTCCTGGTACGGTGAGGCTCGCTCTAAGTCGAACCAGACACCAAGGAAGACTCGATGACTTAGCCTCATCGAAGACTAGTGTAATAATTAGATATCGTACTACAAAACGATGTGTGCAGCTTGGCTGAAGGTAGGAGTTGCAGGACGGTAGGAACCCGCTAGGTCACAGTGCGTAATGCGCAATCTGCGAGCCTGCAATGTAGCATTTGTATTGCTTGGTCTCGGGCGATTGCAATAGTTGCTGAGGTAGACGCCGCATTTTGGGAAACCAAAACAAACTCTGACTGAAATACCGAACTTGAATAGCCTGTAGAATACGAGAATTTTTCCTGCAAGTGGTGGTCAATACGGGCAAGTTGAATGTCAAAGAAGGCCAGGAAGGGTGTCCTGTACAATTGTCAGATTGCATGTACTTACATCCCCCAAGTTATTTCCGCCCAGAAACTTCAACAGCGGGGAAATTGCTGCCAGGTGCTGTTTCAATTAGGTCACGTGCGGGGTTCCTGAGAGATCTTTATCAATGATTATGCCAAGATATCTCTGAGTCTCAGCATAGGAAACGATATGATCATTGAAAGAGACGGCATTTGTTGTCGATTGGTTGGCAAGTAAATGTCATCATTGCACTGCCGAACGCGATAAAAATTGGGACAGAAAAGTAATCTGTGAAGAGGAGGTGCCCACGACAAGACAGACATCGAAATTCGGAACATTGCGACAGCCTCACCGATCAACGTCCCAAAAGGCAATGGAAGTACTGCTGCAAGTTTTCGATCAACCGGCCTTCTTCGGGTCATATGGGATGTATGAACGGCAACTGTGCTATATTTGAGGCCGTTTGACACTTCGGAGCTCGTCTGTGTCTGCGAAGGTTTTCTTCAATATTCCTGGTGAAAATGAACGCGTAATTAGTTGCAGATTGCACAGCTAGGTACTTGTCGAAAGCCATTTTTGTAAACTGTCGATATTTCTGCGCCCCGTTGATGCGAATGGGCAGTGTCGTGCCATGTTTAGTAGCAGTGCCTCTTGTATGGCCTGAAGGACAATGGCAGTATGAATTAGGTATCGAGTGCGACTAAATAGTCCAGTTGATTTCAAGAGAAAAAAAGTAGACTGGTCGCCGGTCGTCTAATCATGTATAGGAGAGATTACCGGTGGCCTACTAAAACTAAAGAATGAAAATTGAAAGGAATAAAACGCAATCATGGGCGGTGAGAATTTGATGGATAGACGACATTACGGATTACGCAAGAACAGGACAGTTTCTGTTCACTTGAACAACGGCATTTGGAGATTTTCGTGAAAAAGTCTGTTTTGCAGCGAGATTTGCTATCCCGACAACGATTACGACGACAGTGATGATGATACAATACCACAAACTTGCTAACATCTTTGGGTTTTCATAACTTCCACCTTAATCCCATGCCTGAATTAATCCTTCCTCAACCCGCCACCGTGGCATAGCTGCTATGGCGCTGCGCTGCTAAGCACGGGGTCGCGGGATCAAATCTCGGCCGCCGAGGCTGCATATAGATGGGGGCGAAATGCAAAAATTCCCGTGTTCCCTTACTGGGGGCACATTAAATATACCGCTAATCATGGTAGTCAAAATTAATCTGGAGGTCCCTCTCTACGGCCTGCCTCATAATGAAATCACGGTTTTGGCATTCAAAATCCCAGAATTCAATTTAATTAATTGTTCTACTATTGTCAGTGAGCGGAGTTGCCATACACCTACAATTACAATTGCCAGGGCTGTCGGAGGATAGTCCTTATTTCTTTTTAAATATCTTTTCGCACTTTTGTGTACCTCCCTGTTTTTCTTCCTTTATTTCCTTCTTCCTCTATCCATCTTTCTATCCTTTCTTCATTAATTACATAATATTTTCTTCGATAGTTATTCTCTTTCTTGATCGCCTTCCTTTTTCTTCCTACTGCAGTTCTATGCACCTTCCGTCCCGTTTTCCCTTTCCCCAGTGTAGGGTAGCCAACCGGGCTCAGTCTTGGTTAAACTCCAAACCTTTGATTTATCATTCGCTCTCTCTCTCTCTCTTTGTTTCTCTAAAATTGCCCTTAAAGGGACCCTGGACCACTTTTTCTCGAAGTAGAGGAATGAATTTGAAGTTCGAAGTGACTATTTCAGAAATACTTTGCCGCAGAAAAAAGGTACTTCAATGCGTTCAGCAGAAGAGAAGTTATTTGCTTCTTCTTCAACGCCTTGCGCTGCGAAGGCTACGGTGGAGAGCCATATTGGTTTACCAGCCTGCGTTCAGTAAGCGTCGTTGTATCCACAACGCTCCACCTATTGAACGTCACCGCGGAGCGCAGTTCAACTTTGATTTTGGATCTTCACTATTTACTATTTTCGCGCCTACGAGTTACCAAATGCGTTGTCCTCAGCGAGCCGCAGTTCACTCAGCCAGCGGACTCGTCGCGGCCCCTCGTGGCGGCCATAGTATCTACGCTACAGCAGACTGCAGCTACGTGCAACTGTAGTGCGCAGGCGCAGCATTTGGCTCGTTCACTACAGGGCTTGAGTGCACGCTCGCGCTCATAAGCTGCAGTCTGGCCGTTCTACGTGGTGCGGGCCGGCTTTTCCCTGCACCAGCTTGACCGACGGATACAACCCACATCCAGCTTGCGCATTTTGAAGCGCTATCAATAGCTCAATACGAAGCGAATCTGCCATGGCGTCTGTATCCAGGAGCGCCCAGGAATGAGCACAGGCTGGCAAGCTTGCGTGTGGTCTGACCTTAAGTTTCGCGTGGTTCGAGGCTAGTTGAGTGTTCGAAAACCTGGAGGGCGCTTAAGCTTCATCTTTGAGAGTTGAACGCGATAGCATTCAAAGATCCCTGACTGCTTTTTACGCTTCCCGCAACTACAGCTTATATAACTTTCATGTTTTCCTGGAAACGCTGGCGGCGAACGCTACACACGAAGGCGAGCTTTCTGGTTCTTTTATTTCCTACCCTCTCCCTCCCCCCCCCCCCCTGCGGTCGCCACTGCTGCCGCAGATGCGCGGAGGCGAGCTCCGTCTGGATGGCGTTGCAAGGAATCGAGCGGGGCGCGCCGCTCCTACTATAAGACAAACCTCAAATGGCAGCTGGAAAAAGGGTCTGAGGTTCCGCGTATCAAAATATTGTTTTCTGGTATGTCCAAATTACAATTAGACGATATATCACGCCTGTAAGTTGTGTGTAAGTCGCACATTACAAATTTTCTTACGCATTTTACGTTGACAAATTCAATTATTTCAGTAACATCTATACGCCACACAGAGAGCCTGCGTAGCTGGCGATGCTTTTTCTCTAAAACGGACAACGCCGCCGACACCGACACCGGATTTCGACACGGGGTCCATAACGCTGTCGCGTTAAATCTAGACGAAATTAGCGAGTCTCGCTGGCTAAGACACGGATA
Organism: Dermacentor variabilis; assembly: GCF_050947875.1. Classification (NCBI taxonomy): domain Eukaryota; kingdom Metazoa; phylum Arthropoda; class Arachnida; order Ixodida; family Ixodidae; genus Dermacentor; species Dermacentor variabilis. The sequence continues at coordinate 94,578,950 of NC_134569.1, read as the reverse complement.
GTATGGCCAAAGTGTAATTTCTAGGCGGGGGACCGCGACCGAGCTTGAGCAGACGATAGTCAGCTTCTTCTGAAATTAAGTAATTCTTATCGAAATACGAAAGCAGATTTTCGTTTAATGTAGCTGTTTATTAGACTGCGTCAATAAATACACACAGTAACGGTAGATAGAAGCGCACTGCATGATCCAACACTTCTAGATTGATGTCAGTGATTGGAGAGTAGCAGTCGCGTATCTGCTACATTACGAAATAAAGCAGCCCGAAAAGATTGAGGAGAAAGCTTCCGTTGAAATGTGTGCGTTTGAGAAAGAGGTGGCTCCGCGCTCCGCTTGGAGGTTGACGCGCCGCGCACAACTGCTAGCCGAGATGTTCGCAACAGCATATACGCTGTCCGCGCACCGTGTTTTTTTTTCACCAAGCCCGAAGGGTGGTTATGGACCCCTTTAATTCCATCCCTTTCCAGATTGCATCATACCTTCATTCTGTCTGCGCGATTTCCTTCTTCTTCGGTATTTATCTCGTCCCTTCCATTTCCATCCCGGGTTTCGTACTCGTTCCGGCTCGACACCTTGGGTCGCCGTTAAAGCCTCGGGGGCCACGGTTGAAGGGGCATTGCGTGGCGCGGGCGGCTCCTTACACCGCTCCGGCCACTTTGTCTCCATCAGTGTTTTTCCGCTCCGAGGCGACGGCGACGGAGGCCGAGAAAAGTTTGCGAAATTAAAAACGACCACTTATCTCGCACAAACACGGGCGGCGGCTGCGGGGCAGATAAATCTCGCACGCGCGCGCGCGCTCTCTCCGTGCTTCCTGCGGGCTCTCACGCACGCACACACGCGCGTGCTTTCTGCATGGTAAGAAGCCCGAGCAGCACCCACGAGTGGTAATTGTGTGCAGTGCGGTCAATACCGACGCGCCGGCAGACCCCGCCACGGCCGGCAGCCCGAGGCGGTGAAAGAAAAAGTCGATCTTATCTGTGCCGGAGACCCGCATACTGCTCTGTTTTGCTCGAACAGTGATCTACGAACGCCGAGCGACCTCTCACGTTTGACCTGGCCACCCTCTCTAGGTTGGACAAAAAAAAAGCACATCAAATTAAAAGGCAAGAATTTATAGGCAGACGGATAAAGGCATTGCAACGTTGACTTCTGGTCATGGCAAACGCCCGAAACTTAAGAAAGCTACTCGCGGTATACCGGACTCTTACGTGAAATTTGGCAACAGGCTAAATTTGGCTAACGGAAGCGTCCGAGCTCACGCTCTCGCACGCACACATGCGCGAGCCAACAAAAAACGAATAGAAGTTCTCCCTCTCCCCCCGAATCATCTCTAATAAAAGCTCGAATTAGGCTTTGCAGTTGAACATTTCGGCCATGAACGTATGACGGTAAAGTCATAAGGACTGTATACATGCGATTTGAATGATTTCATCTTTTCGTCTTTTCTATCATATTGATCCGGGACTGTTGAAAGGTCACACCACATCAAGGGCTGCGCATTTGCTTACCATTATTGCGTCAGAAGCAAACTCGCATGACTCCGGCAACGTCGCTACCATCGTCGCTGAGCGGAAGCCTCGTCTCGTGGGGAGATTCGTCTCGGGGCACATCGATCTCAACGCGCGAGTTTCGGCAGATTCGGCCACCATAAAGAGTAATAGTCTGGAGATAGGACGAGCTTAAAATCTGGAAGCAATGCGCTTTCCAAGCACAAGTGTATCCGATTCCCAAAGCAACACTGAGAGGTATAACTAGGACGACGTAGTTAGGTTATCGATATTTGTGGAAATCTACAGATGTGTAATAAACACGCGTTGATGTCTCCTTACCAAGGCATATTTCGCCTATTCAAGGCATTTGTTACGACTTGGCTACATGTCAGTCTTAAGCTTCTAAATGGAAACATGATGTTTAAGTTTGAGAAACATGGATTATGACGTAATATATGGGCCATAAATATATCCATGTCCTAATCTGACAGTTGGAAAACGGCGCTTGACATCTAGGATTTTTAAGGAGGCTGAACGGAGGAGATAGTCTTCCTACTGCGTATATTCAGGCGCATAGATTGCAAGCTTCATCTATTCCATATATTATGCTTTAGAGGGTCTTAGCAAAACACGGCACTCCAAATAATGCTAACTCCAAATAGGCACATAATCAATAACCAAACTCTAAATAGATACAGAATAAAGACGTTTATTGTTTTGCAAGACGCAACAGCAGCAAAAAAAAAGGAAGTTATCCCTTTGAGAAAAATTATTGGGAATAAATTCTGAATGCTCCCTCCACGCGTACCAACACCTTAAAGTTAAACTAAAGTACTTTCTTCGCATAAGAAAACCTTGGAAGCTTAAACGACATTCCAGTGTGAATGCGGTCATCTGGACCGCGAATCGAATTCCCAGCTACGTGCGCTGTAGCCCGACGCCCTGAGCACCGCGCCACAGCAGTATTGGATACTGCACGCCAATAGAAAAACCCCCGCTTAACGCAGCAGTGCACGCAACTGCGCCGAGAGCGAGGTATGCGCCACACCGTCCCGCTTGGCGCGACCGACGCTGCAGCCCACAAGGGCTCGCGCGAACGCCGCGGGACGGCGACGAGGTCCGGCCGAGGGAACACGGTCAGATGCCGGACCGATAGCCGCAGCGCTCGCGGGGAGTGTTGGAGCGACGGCGTCGGTCGGCGGTGGCGGCAGCGGATCGGAAAGAACGCGCGTGCGTGCGCGCGCCCCCACTGCGTGCGAACGGCAGCTGTTCCCTGGAAGAGGAAAGAACGAAGAAAAAAAAAGATGTAATAAAACGAAAGTGGCCGCCACACCCCTCCCTGCTCTCCCGCCGGAACACCGCGAGCGGCCGATGTGGTGCGCACGTCTCAACGGAGCGGCGCCGGAGATCTGCCCCTGAAGGGGTGTTTTCCCGACACTCGGGGCGGATGTTTTGTAGAGTCCCTGGTTTGTTGCACGCAGATTGGGTTGTAACGCGTGTGCAGCGTCAGGTCATTCGTACTACTTTGTACGCATGTACGTGTGTGTGTGTGTGTGTGTGTGTGTGTGTGTGTGTGTGTGTGTGTGTGTGTGTGTGTGTTCGTGTGTTTGTGTGTGTTCGTGCGTGTGCGTGCGTGCGAGAGAGTGAGGGAAACAGAGACGGAGACGTTTTCGTCAATGTCTTTTATGTGGTTAGCAGGCCATGTGCGAATAAATCTGTCTACAGCTTGTTTTGCTTTGATGCTGGTTTTGAGCGTGCATATGTGCCTTTTGTTTCCCTCCCATATCACAATAGCTTAAGCAACTGCTCAGTGAAAGAATATCTTACACAACCCCTTCGATTTATGCCTTTTGCGATGGTTTTAATATGAAATTCTCGCATGCTGGTTTTGAAAGGCAGACAAGGCTTTCTTACACTATATCAAGGACTGCAGGATTATGCGAATGATTTTCAGCGTGTTGCGTGCGTATTTACGTTTGCGAACAAGTCGCTGCCTTCTTTTTGCGTTCTTGCTTGTTCTTGCTGCCTGTTTGCTTACTTGTTGCATTCATAGTTTCGTACCCCGTATAGTTTTCGGGCCAGAGACAAATACGGACCCTTGATGCAAAGGTTGGTCACCCGTATTTTATTTTCTTTTTCATTCTGTGCACGAAGTGGGAATGAAGTGCATAACAATCTGTACATTCTCTGTTCAATGTTTAAGCAACTTTGTTACAACTTTGTTAGTTTTTCTTTAAGTTTACTGCGTAGATTTGCCTTTTTATGTCTACTTATTTATCTTGCGATGTGTTCAGTATCATAAGCTGTAAGTTATATAAGAAATGTGGCAATTTCTGCGATATGGACAACACAATTGATAGAAACTAATCAAAAGTCCAAGGCAGGGAGGCCAGCCAGAGCAAAGAAGCCGGTTTGCTACACTAATCTTGGAGTGGGAGCGTCAGGAGAGAAATGAAAGAGAGAAGACAGCGATGTTACCCGGAAAAGTGTCAGATTGGCTACCCTGCGCTGGGGGAGGGCAACAAGAGAATAGACGAGAGGGACGACGGCGGTGAATATGCACACGCGCGCGGACAGCACCGCATAGTCAAAGGCACTCGCACAAGCCCGTCATTTTGAAAACACACAAAACTACGTTTACCTCTCTTGTAGGCTTACGACCGGTGAGGACGGTGTTACAGTAGCGTATGGTATGGTCAGTGGACGATACCCTAGTCGCCGCTGTACGTTGGACATCCATTGTCTTTGCATGTCAACTGAAGAATAGTCGCACAATATCTTGTCTGTGTTCTCCTCGCAGCCGTAGAAATCACGTGTAGAATAATCAGCCATTCCATTTAGTGATAAATATATATGGCCTCGTGAAGGCAAACGCCAACCACGATCAACACAGAAGAGATGCCTCGCGACGGTGCATTCCGGCCGGAGGTCCGAGCTGCAGCGAAGAGTACGGTATGTGCAGTCTGGTGCACCTTAAATGTACTACGGTATTCGACTTACTTGGAGGGTTAGGAGAAATGGTCGAATAATAATAAGGAGTAAACATAGTTGGCAGACACCACCTGTATAAACACGAGTTATATTTTGAACTCAAGCTAACCCAAGTTCGTGCCAAAATAAGAATAAGCTAGATTCAATAAAGGCCCTCAGGCACACTCCCAAAATGTCCGTAACATCTGTTCGCCTGCGGTATTGCACCAATTTCACGAAGACAAGAAAGAAGTTATAAAATAAAACAACAAACGTGAGCAAAAAAGCAGGAAAACCCTTTAGCCCTTAAACAGCTCCGCTCTCTTGTCAGCGCAGGGTGGTCAACTGGAACGTTCGTGGTTAACTTTTATAATTTTCTTAGTTCTGCTCTCTCTCTCTCTCTCTCTCTCTCTCTCTATCTATCTATCTATCTATCTATCTATCTATCTATCTATCTATCTATCTATCTATCTATCTATCTATCTATCTATCTATCTATCTATCTATCTCTTTCTCACCCCTTTTTTCTCATTTATATGTGTCGGTAACCGTCTGCTTGACAAGCGCCACCGTGGGCCTACGTCACAATCCAGCGACGGGACGCATTTTTTTTTTTCGGTAGCTCCATTTGGACTTTTCTGGTTTACCAAATAAGTTCAGGATTGAAGCACTGGAACAACACCGGTGTGCCAATCCAAGTTTGAATTACTCCGGTATTAAGCTCATCCTTCAGTACTTTCGGGTTTTCTGCTTTCGGAAACACCGCATGTACACAGATCATTGATTCCCGTATCTGTAGTCCTCGCTGATATCGAATGCTGATCTCATCGCCCGTGGAGCCACTTCAAATATTAAAGCGAAACTTTTTCTTCTTCAATGGCTGGCAAGGTTTTCGGATGTGCTAGCTGAGACGAAGTCCCACTCGGCTTATATTGGCGGCAAGGAGTTACGGAGTCGCCATCTATCGGAAGCGCCTCGCTGGCGTAGTATGAGGGATCACGCGGTGCGCTCCTCATAGGTTTTGCTGTCAGCGCTCACTGAAAACACCACACGCGAGCTCTCCCGGACATTTCTGTAAGTACTTTCGAAACGAGAGAAGTTTTTTACTGTCTAAATAATAATCTTGGGCAAACTTAAAGCACAGAATCGTTTACAGACGCTATCTCTTTACCGAATACGTACAGTGAACGCCACTGCGCGCGGTCGCCGCGATGGAGTCTCCCGAACCGGCTTCTTGTGTGAAGGGTAGCCAAACGCTGAGAGTAAACTATGTGAAATATGTTGTTAGAGTGGGCTGTCTGTATAACCAAATGGGGCGTAACAGAATGAAGCCTCAATGCAGCGATCGCACGGGTTCGCAGCGACCGACTGCGCTCTGCATGCATGTCCGCGCACAATGTTTTGCTTTCGCTGTGAGCGCGTTTTCACACCGTGCCATGAGCTTTAGGCCGCAGAATATGAGCATTTGACAGTATACAAGCAACCATTGTTGCGTGGGCGCTATCAGAGCTGTTCAAAATAATTTCATTGTAGAGACTTCGACGCCTACGGGGACTGTGATGTGCCGTCGCGACGATTCAATCTTTTTTTTTCTTCTAAATTATTGGATGTTTCCATATTATTTCTCGAGTTGCGTCGCACTGTATGTTTATCGGTGTACTCAGCGTGCGATTCCCGCTGCTTTTTTTTTTTTTGTAATCCAGTGCATTAATTCATAACACGTACAAACATGATCATATGCCATGCCTTTTTTTTTAATGTGCGTCTTACCGCTCCTTTTCCATTCTAGTGAACTTGCCAGTATCTATAGCATCGACAAGTTCATAGACCAAACCGTCATGACATTAGTCGGGCAGCGGACTCGGGCGAGCGTCTCAGCGAGCGTTTTCCGAACATCGCAGACCCGGCGCCGTAGCAGAAATCTTCCTCGCGTCTGTGCTTGCTGCATATCCGAGTTGTAGCCGATGACTGTTTGCCGATTTTATGTTTCGCGAGCCAAGCTTCACGCAGCTTCTTGTCCTGCGGCTTCGTGTGAATAAGGCTTACACTGGGCTCCGTTGCGTACGTCCGGCACTGCAGCACCGAGCAGTAGCCTACCATGTTGCGCGCCTTCAAAGGCAGCGACTACCTATTCTAGTGCTTTCAGGCGTTGTAAAGGAGACACTCGAAGCAGGAAAATCTCGCCACCAAATGACAACCGCAGCGTACGAGGGAATTGAAACTCTCGTTTTCAGCTCGCTTCGGCGCTCTCGAAGCAGCCGACGCGGCCGCTATGTCCACGTGATCCCTAATAGCACGTCACGCCGACGGTGGCGCCAGCTTTTCCAGTGGTGGAGCTCGAGGCCAATAGCCGCGGACACAGGTCAGCGGAATGTTGTACACAACAGTTAAATTGCTCATAATCCTGGTCGCTTTATTCCTGGTTGCCCTATCTATAGGTTCATTTCGCTTGTAATCTAAGTTGCTTAATCGACTGCGCAACGGGGTCACTATGGCGCTAGACTAGCTGCACATTATTTCGGCGACGACAGCGGATCCAATAAACGCGGAATTCAGGGCGTTACACTCACGCGTTTACGCAACTTTCTGCCGCTTTCTTCACTGAGACAACCTTAAGACATGTAGCTTCGAAAATTGCTTCAAAAGTCGCGAATATGTGAAACCATTGCGCATAATTGTCAGTCGTTGAGAGCTCGAAATGAACGGCCCCACTTCCGCTCGGTATTTCCCTAAGCGGAGAGAGAGAGAACGTGTCGGAAGGCGAGAGGCGCCGGCGCTGTTCACAACATCTGGCCTGGTATTCGGACATGCCTCCTCGGTAAAAGCCTGCGGCGAAGCATCAGTGACTCACGAAGAAACGAACGTGACCGCGTCTTCCGGAGGCGGAGAAACTATTTTCCAGTGGTCACGTGGCAGCGTCGGAAGGAACTTGGCGGCCGCTGCGGGAGGGTTTTTTGGGAGTATTACGACATCAGGGCCAACCCGGCGCACGAGCTGCGCCCACAGACGCTCTCGTTTCTTTCGATTTTTTGGCCGCTTCTCGCCTACCGCCTCTTCGGCCGTACATTTATTGTTTTACTGAGACCTCGTGCGGTGCTGCGCAAAATGAAGGTAACCGGAGCGAACTATCGGCGGCCCGATCAGTACTGGCGAGCAGCAGGCATGCCGGCTGGCCGGGGCCGGCCGTCATTAGGTCGACGCCGTTGCTGCTTGCGGGTGATACCTTTTTACCGGATCGAACTCCTTCGCTGATTTCTCGGCCGGGCTTCGATGGTCGTGCACACAGATGGGGGCTGCGACAAGCGTCGCGTGGGTGGGTGGCTGGCTCGCAGCCACAATCGAAACAGGATTATTTTAATTTCGTAGCGTGAAAAGCCGCTGATACGAGATTCAGTCGAATGTCAGTTTTCCTTGTGCTCCGCGGTTCTTCCTGTAACACCTCAAGGTGTAGTAAGTCCAAATTCACTTCTTTTAGAGCGCAGCTCTCCGTTTTTCGGGTTGAGCGTCGGTGTTGGTCGGCGTAATCGCGCGTGTAGTACGTGCTCATGCCAGTGCTGGCGCCTTCGTCGTCGTTTTCTTCCACAGCTGGCTCCTATGCCGCTCGTCATGCCGGCGTTCCCACACTGTCCCTCCCTCTGCGAATGCGCTGATGGCACAGCCCCCCTGCCAGTAGGCGCGGTGTTTCGGTCTCAAATTGTTTGCCTCAATATATGGCGAAACGAAAACGCGTATCGAGCTGCGCTCGAATTTCGCATTAAGGGGTATCGTAATTGTCAGACATTTTTTGTATAGCGAGACCACTAACTGACAGGGGCAAACGTAATGGTAACGATAAGAAAAGTATGCTTTTTAATTATTGATTTTTATTCCAAGCTTTTCTTCAACACAGCCGTACTGTGGTCCTTCTGTGCGCTCTTATCTGCTTGGCTGGTTACACAAAATGCGAACATAAATGCATTCGCAAGCCTCTTGAACGTTATACCATTTATCTGATTGTCCTTACGAGTCCTCTTTTCGGAAGGTCATAATAGAGTCAATCTGATTTCTGCTAGTCTTTATTTTTGCATCATGGCAAGGTTAAGCTAGGCGAAACGACGTTTGTCAATATGCCGACGCTTCGAAAAAATGCTTAAGAATAATGAAATAATCTGCAAGGTACGTATATCAACGTCCCAGACGCATAATTTCGTTTATTATCTCCATTGCCGTGGCGGACTGCGTACCACTAGTAACGCCATGAAACTAAATACCCACAGACGGTTTTCTTCTGAACACTCAGTGCTGCATACCAGAAGCCGAGAAACGGTGCTAACATTGTTTTTCGTTACTAAATAAATAAATAAATAAATAAATAAATAAATAAATAAATAAAAGAAGGTAGAGAGAACATGAAGGCAAACGCTTCAACCTCAAGTGCACATTGAAACTACAGTCGCTCACTAAGGCCTGTCGACTTCGTGAACAGCAGTAACACATGTCTCGGTTTAAGGGCTCGCGGCACATGTAACTATGATACAAGCCATGGTTATTTATTTATTTATTTATTTATTTATTTATTTATTTATTTATAAAGGTACATACAGCGCCCGCTAGGGGCATTGTTGTAAGGGGGAGGCACAATCAGCGAAAATACATTGATGAGGCTGTACGCGATGCGGTACACAGTTGCAATCATTTTACAGGGCACAACAAAAATAATCAAATACGTAAGATATAGGCAGGACAGTTGTCTTCGATAGAATGACAATAATGGAAACAAGTGCAAGGCTACGCTTCTTTACACGGAAAGGAAACAATGGAGGCGGTGTGGTTACAATCGGCTCCAGGAGATTGTACCGCTCTTGTCTTGAGAAAAAAAAATGCAGTTTTAAAGGTGTTCATTCGGCACATGTATTCAAGCATTTTCAAAGAATGGTCCTTTGTGGAGAAAATGTAGCTTCGCTCTTCTATGCAGCATATTTTTTCTTCTGTCGGTGTTCGGTCGTTTAAGAGGTTGTAAAAGTGGCGTAATCTGAGGTATTTCCTCCTTGACGAAGGTAAGTGCCATCTAAATGCTTTAAAGATATCGCTCGATCTTCTCGTGGCGTTCAAGTAACCTGCCACAAACCGGGCGGCACAGTTTCTGGAAACGCTCCAATTTATTGACATTTAATTAAGTTGCTGGTTCCCATGCGGTACGAGCGTATTCGAAAACTGGAAGTACATTGTCTACGCAGGTGGTTTCCTGTAGAGCAGCGGCAGGGTGCTTTCCTGAAACCACGTCGCAGAAAGCTTCAACACCTCACTGTTTTTGGTGATAATTAATATGATAATTCAAGGTGAGTATACTGTCAATAAGAACCCATAAGTGCTTATATTGCGTTACAACATCTAGCGGTGACTAATCCATGCAGAAATCTTTAACTAATAGCCACTTCTTCTCGCAAACATAATGACACGCACTATAAAACATTGAGCTTCATTTTTTTCCATGTTATACACTATGATTTTACCGAGTCCAGGTATTACGGCGCCTGTTGGGGATCTGTTGTGCACTTCATATCATAATATACTGAGCAGTGAACTGTGTCCAGCCTACCCGCCGTGGTTGCTCAGTGGCTATGGTGTTGGGCTGCTGAGCACGAGGTCGCGGGATCGAATCCCGGCCACGCCGGCCGCATTTCGATGGGGGCGAAATGCGAAAACACCCGTGTGCTTAGATTTAGGTGCACGTTAAAGAACGCCAGGTGGTCAAAATTTCCGGAGCCCTCCACTACGGCGTGCCTCATAATCAGAAAGTGGTTTTGGCACGTAAAACCCCAAATATAATAACTGTGTCCAGCCTGACACGATTGGGTCGTGTTCAACAAGATCATTGATATAAATTGATACGGAGGTCCGTGGAACGCCCGATAAAGCGGCAAAATGTGATGATTACGCATGATGGTGAACGATGCATTTTCTTTCGGTTAGATAGGCTTGTAGCCACGCGATTCTGTTGGCGGGTTTGTTAAGGAATGATGATTTCTGAAAAAAAAAAATTAGGCCGCTTAAGATTCGCGCTTAAGAGTGGAACGCGATAGCGTTCAACGATTCCCTACTGCTTCTTACGCTTTCCGGAAACTGCAGTTTATGTAACCGTAATGCTCGCCGGGAAACGCTGGCAGCGAACGGTATGCACGAAGGGCGAGCTTTCTGGTACAAACGCGGCCTCCTGCGTGAGCCGATACCGGAAGTAGTGCACAGCCGCGCCAATAAAATTACATAATTTTCAGGTCTATGTTAGTGTTTCGCACTTTTCATATCTACGTCTGGGAAAATTTAGCATAAAAAGCATGCGCTGTCGGTGTTTTGTCTCATGATATTTGCTTGTGGGCTATCATTCTCAAAGTTCCGAGGAATAACTTTGTCACGCATGTAAGACAAGGTATGAGGAACTTCTGTGATAGAATGATGTGGCAACACATATACCTAAATATATACGGGAATTTTCGCTCATGGTAGCGTCGGATGCCGACACCGGATTTTTTGTGACAAGGGGGCCCTAAACGCTGTTGCGTTAAAAGGAGTGAGTGCCAAAAGCCTTTCTGAAAGCGAGGAAAATGCTAACTGTTTGACGGCCATAATTTAACGCTGCGGCGATGTCGTGTGTAAATTCTATTAGTTGGTGTAGCAGGAAAGTCCTTTTCTAAAACCATGCTGCGTCGGACAGAAACTGAATTGGTTTTATTCTAAATTGGAAATCATCAGGCAGACTCCACGCTTGATCCCCTTGTTATTGACAAAGCTGTAACGGTCAACACACGTACCGGCGTTTTTAATTCGTGTTAGGCTGCTGCACACGTGACTGGCCGCAATACAAGTCGCACTTATTGGCAAGGTGTGGCGGGTTCTGAAGGCATTTGAATCAGCATGCCGAAATCACGTGCACCAAAGAAGGAACACGTGCTGTTGAGTTTCGCCTGCGTATATCTGCTTCCCGGGCAGCTGAAGCGGCAAGGTCATGTGCGCGCAAAGATTTCCGACCATAGTATCGCGCTGTGTGCGAAGATTTCTTTGTCGAACTTGAATTTACGTTATGTTCTACACGGTGAAAGCTTAGACACCTAACACTTTGTATCCGTCCGTCCGTCCGTCCGTCCGTCCGTCCGTCCGTCCGTCCGTCCGTCCGTCCGTCCGTCCGTCCGTCCGTCCGTCCGTCCGTCCGTCCGTCTGTCTGTCTGTCTGTCTGTCTGTCTGTCTGTCTGTCTGTCTGTCTGTCTGTCTGTCTGTCTGTCTGTCTGTCTGTCTGTCTGTCTGTCTGTCTGTCTGTCTGTCTGACCACAATTCAATTTATAACAACACAGCGCGCCAACAAAAACCAACGCAAACTACTTTTTCTTCTGGGCTCAAACATGGCGCACATTAAGCTATTTCGCGAGCTTTGGAAGAAAACACGAGCAGAAAACCAGGACTGCTAGTTGGCAATATAGCTTATTGCCAGTTTTAAAACTTAAGACGGTAAATGTGAATCCAGTCACGGCACCTAGGGCACCATAATGTGGCACGTGTCGAGTTCGGCACGAACGCTGAAGTTCCCCCTACTTAAGTTGGCACAGCGGAAAAGTAACGTTATCATACATTTGGGCGCTTCTGCCTCGGTTACTTTCTTCGTTTTATGTGTGTGTGCCTAGTCAGCGCCGAAAAAGAAAAGCATAATAACTGTTTGAACTCCAGCTTTCACGCTAACACATCGCGATGCAGCGCTGCTGTGACGCACGGGAAAACGATCGATAAGACTTTGAAATCACTCGCCAGCGCAGAGTATATCGAGGTACGCATTAAAACAAATAATAATAAAGAAAGGATGAAAGAAAGAGGAAGGCAGCCACAAATTTTGCCCCAACGAACGATTATTAAAACATAAACGTAATGCATTTTTCTGGGCCTAAGGGATTTAGCACCAAAAGCGGCTTTCCAGCTCTCAATTTCACTGTTTCGAAATGTCGCACAGTAAGTTGCACCGGAGGCCAACCTATGCTGGCAGGAAAAGGAAAGAGAAAGCACGATCTGCAGCCGCATGGCTTACATTGATGGCTAGCGAGATCGCGCTTTTTCTATGCAGGCCCCCTTTACTTTAGTTTCATGGCAGTTCGCCGACCTTGAGTAAACCTTTGGTTATAAGTTTTCGTTCTACGTCTTTGACCGAACACGAACAGCTCATCGCCCATTACGAGACCCGGCACGTAACAGGCCGCACAGTACGCAAGAGACACAATTTCGACCTTTTGTCCTGAGGGTCTCAACTTTCCCAGCGATGCGTGGTATTGAAAGGGTGGGTATCCATATACGTAGCGCTGCATTTTGTCACACGGTCCGTGGCTCAACGTCACTTTGCAAGCGCGCCTATAGTTAATGCCGTTCATGCATGTGTGCCTCAGACGTGCGCGGTCGGGTAGCGAGGGCTTATCCGTTCCGACAATATTCGCAAGCCTAAGCAAGTACGGTATTGCAACAGACACTGCAGGCCACTGTCGCGTGCTTTTGGACAATTTATCGAGACCTCCCACTCCAGTCCTTTGACCCAAACGTTCTGCTTTTTGCCACCAAGGGACTTAGAGACTTAATCGCCTGGTATCGCCCAGGGGTTTGCGTTACCGCGAGCACTCGCGTGTTGGCAGTGCTGCAGTGATGCTAAGGTATAGCTGAGACGGACAAAACCAAGCTCCCGTAACGCTCGTTTACCGAAGTAAACTCTATATTATAGAACACTGTGAAAGATTACCGCGATGCCAAGTCCCGGAAGTTTTGTGCAGTCCGCATACGAAGACTGCTATTCTTCGAAACGGGACCAGGCACGACTTGCACCAACATTTAATGACGAAAATTTAAGAACGCGTTCTCGTGTGGACTAGGAGTTGTCTAGAGATCCTTTGAAAACGCGTTCTCAAATCCGTTATTATTTTCGTTATTAAATGTTCGTGCAAGCCACCTCTGGCCTCGTTTATGTAAACCTAAACCATTCCCCAAATATGAAGAATCCATCTGCCTCATAAATATGCGAAGCGTCGTTTACTGAACTCGATGCGTATGATGTCCTTCGGGTACTAGCAAAGATTCATGAATGCATAAAAGGCGCGTAGAATGACTTCGTAATCGTACTTTCGTCCCCATCTCGCTCGAGCTAAAGTAAAGGAAAGTTATTTGCAAAGATTTGGGAGGTTCTTCGGAGCTTAACCCAACGTATCCTCTTGCGAAATTCCTAGGCCGTTCGCTTCCGCATATGTCATTTCAGCCGCAGTAATTAGCTGCGCGGAGGCTCGTGTCGCATAGCATAACAGCGGGGACACTATGGAGGGTATATTCGTTATATCTTCCACTAAGGTCTTGTGCAATCGCTTTTAATCGAGCGCAATAACCATGCACCGCTCTTGCGTCCAACGCGCGGGGGCTCATCCGCCGCCACGGCCATTTCAGCAATCTAGTAGTGTCATTTGACTCTTCTCCACTTCCTGAACGGGTAACAACGCATTACTGTTGCCTAACTTTTTATATATTTGCTGTGCGGTGCGGGTATGCGGTTAACGCGTAATATTTCGCCGGGTTGCGCGAAACATGAATCCATGTTCAGGCACGTTTGCCAGCGGCTCGGTAGCGCGATAATCGAGAAACCTTATGAACGTGACATGCCTTTGTATAGGCTAAATATTTTCTACTCGCATTAGCAGTGTACATTGTTGTACAAGTTGGCACCTATATGAAGAAGTTAAAACCGAGCTCAAATTTAGACGTGGACGAATGCTATAGAACGGACGGTATGCTCAGTCCATTGTCTTCTTTGTGCTCGCCATGATTTTTGCCCGGCTTAACACAGTTCAAGTATGCACTCGCCATTTGACAAGGTTCTTTTGTCGATTGTGGATGCTAGAACGCAATCATGGCTGGTTAAAAGAAAGAATGAGGGACTTAAGATAATACCATGGCGCAGGCACGTAGCCAGGATTTTTTTTCAGGGGAGGGAGGAGGGGGGGGGGCAACCCAAGGTAACTTCTATGCAAATGAGGGGGGCGTATTTTACTAGTACACATGTGAATAATGTCTGCCATTCGCCATAAAAACGCGTAAACCCACAAAAGAGAAACGAAATAAGGTGTATTTTACAGGTATGCCTGTGCGATACACCTCTCCTTTACTTGGCAAACAAGGAACTACGTCAAATGGACTTGCGCAGGAAAGAAGTGCAGGAAGAACACTGCCAAGAAGAGGTAAAGAAGCCAAAGTGTAAAATAAAGCTTACTTTAGTAGAATACAACTTATATAGAAACAGCTGTCGGCAATCAAGGCACACAAACCGCGAAGAGTTGTGTTACTTCGCCAGTCTATCACAGAAGCAAACAAAATCGTCGTCATGCGGCATTTTCAAAATGACTTCGTACTTGATACCTCCGGAGCGTCTGCTATTCTTGGAAAGTCTTTTCATTGGCGGAAGCAATGAGGTGTGCAAGAGACATAGACGAATTGCATGGAGTCTGGGCATTTCATGATCACTCTTGAAAAGTCTACGGTGCCGTTCATTTCACTGCTGAACCCGTTTTATTCGTGAAACTTCACTGCCAACTAAAGTGAAACTTGACAACAAATAGGGCGCTATAACGTAAAACTATTCCAAACTTTTCTATTCCAATTCTGCAATCAGCCCACCGCGATTGGTCTAAAATTTTGTGGACCACCCCTACTTCGCCTGTCTGTCACGCGACGTCACGAAAACTGCGATAGCTGCCCATCTGGTATGACGTGTATACACTAATTATGCACAATTTGACCGAACAAAACAAGAATGGTTCTTTCTGATTCGACGCCTTTTTGTCATTAGCCCTCGGCTATTGGTCAGGCTGCACCCACTTCACCTGCCTGTCACGCGACGTCAAAAAACCGCAAAACTTTCCCACGTCAAAGCGACGCGTACGCGTTAAGGATGCATTAATATGCCGAACAAAACCGACTTTTCTTCTGAATAGCCGCAGGCTGCCCCGTTCCGAAAGGAATAAAAGATGGCTGCCGCCGATCGCTCCGGCCTTGTCTACTCGCCCCTGCCGGAGAGCATGAGTTTATTTGCGTTTATTAAAACTTTTTGTGTGGCCGTGTAACGTTTTCGACAACTTTCGGCACGTTTACGACCTTGTTTGCCAACTCTTCTTCGCTGAGGATCCGTTTTAGCGTCATTCTTAAGCTTCCGTTGCATGACGCCGCGATTGTCCACGAGCTACCGCAAGCTAAGTGAGAGAAAGCGGACCAATCGCAGGCGCCGGCACCACCCTCTTCCTCCGGGGATCGATTTTCAGTGCAGTTGCTCGGCCCCATCGCATCCCTCTCTACTTGAGCGTGCTCCTCGCCTCTTGTGAGCCAATTAGATAAGACAAGCCGCTCAGTTCAGGCAATGTCATTCGTTTTTCAAGCAAACAAAAGTGACCTCCTATGAACGAGGGGAGCATTTGATTGGTTTGATCAAACAACCCTGCGGGTGACTGCCCGATGCTTGCGTCGGCGGTTACGCAAATTTGACGTCAGCAGATTGGAATCAAACATATTGGAATAGTTTTACGTTATACGGCCCATTGTTGCAGCAAAGCAAGCATGTTATTTCAGTTCAATAAAGAATTAGGTTTTGGCCATTCCACTATAATAGGCGAGGCAAAAGGTATAAAATTACGCGCTAATAATTTTATTAAATAAATGAGGACAAGTGGCTCTCCGCTATCAGGAGCCCCGATGCCGGGGCGCTACTATGGGCTGTCCAGAGGGCCCACGATGCGGCGGTCGGGCATGGCCTGACTGTCCCAATGTGGGAGCGGCCCGCAGCGTGCTGAGTCGCGTACCTCAGGACCTTCATTAATGTTTTGCATCCATCCATCCATCCATTGTGGTTACCGCCTTGATTGGGTAACAGGAAATGTTTGAAGTACGAATTATTTGCAGCCTCGAGGAGGAACAGTGGCTGGGGGTTATGAGGGTGTGGGCGGGGCTTCACTGCAGACTTAATTTGTATCCGACTATAGTAGCGTTTTTGAATTAGATCTGGGGGAATTATAGAGAAAAATATATTTGGGGAACAATCACAGTTCTTTTGGATCTCTCTTTTATGCTCTACGAAGTGAAGTGCCAGAACCGACTCGTATTCTTATTTGAGAAGTTACGTAACGATGCGTGGCTGCCAGACCCGTACAACCGCGTAAGGCACAGGACGCTGCGATTCTAGACGTACTACACCCACCGCGGAAGGTTAGAAAAACACCTACATAAGCGCAGCAGAGAAGTAGCTACGTTAGGCGGCTCGAATGATAACTGTAGAAGCATCATACAGAATACACGGAACTGTTCTCCACTTCCTTTTTCTGTTCTACTTGTTTTTTAAATAAAGAGATGTTGATCCATAAATATTTTCATAAACAACGGTTAAATTTGATCATTTTCGCTTCCTCTTTGGCTGTTGCCTTGGCTGTCTCCCTTAATAGATCGCCTCATTTCTCAACTCCTTGCGACTCTTTTTTCCGGCTGGCAATATTGCACGAGAAGAGCTCTACAATTAGTGAAAATCCAGATGAGTTAACGGGTGACAGTCATATTTCCCATGAGTTTAAGGGTTATTGTAGGATTTGATGGACGCTATCTGGTATTATTTTATTTTCCACCTTATCTAACCCATATCGCGGGTATATGGTTCCGAGAATCTGTCAGCGTCAAGGCTAGCCATTACTAGAGGAAATAATGAAGCAAAAGGAAAAGTCAAACGCAATTGGCGTTTTCTCTGGCCGCAACTCGTTCCACGTGCATACCGACCAGCTGACCACGAACCGAATCCCTTGCCTGGTCCCCGGATAAGTATAAACAAAGAAGGTTGAACTAACGAAGCAACAGCGATGCGGGTGACCGTCGAAAAGAATGTGACAACTGAATGCATGTCGAGTTATTCGCGTGGGCACCGAATCGATGAGGAAACTGGCCTTCACACCTCGGGAGTTGCCGATAACTACCACGATCCAAAAGGAGTGAAAAAGGCAGCAAAATGTTGACCACCGAATAGCTGTCAAGTTTCAACATTGATTTGGCGGCGCTTTAGGAATGCGTGAAAGAAGTGATGGCGTGGGCGGGGAAATGGGAGGGGGGAGGGGGAGTCCCCTTGGGTACGTGCCTGCCATGTCGGGAACGCTGATGTACCACGCCCGTTGTCTGGATAGGTATAAGATGAAACGCTGTTTCGCTGTATATGGCCCACAACAAACGCACCTCAGACTGCGCCTTCCGTTTGATCGATTCCAATCGTAAAAAAAAAAAAAACAATGATATCGCTCTTCGTCTTCGTGAGAGCCTGAATATCGCGAGCGTATCGTTCTTCATCTTCTGGCCGCAACAACGATAGCAGCAGGTGCCTCTACATACCTCTACTTTCGCTAATATGACCTGCAGATACATCTCACGCGAGGCTGTTTTCGGTTACAAGACGGGAACGTGGAAAATGACTGTTAGGAAGCTGAGCGATGTAACTTTCGTTATCATGGTTTGTAGTAGTGGTGGTGGTAGTAGTAGTAGTAGTAGTAGTAGTAGTAGTAGTAGTAGTAGTAGTAGTAATTAGTCAATAAATGAATAAAATACATCATGAAGGACGCAGTGGTAGTCTCCGAACCCTTTCCCGAAGGAACCACGGCGTTTTGGAAGATCGGAAGCGTAATTGTTCCCACTATGGAGCAAGACGTTGTGGGCTCGATTTCCTGCGGCGGTGGCCGCATTCCTCCTATACGGGTGGAATGCGAGAACACCCAAGTACTCAGGCTGAAGTGCACGCTGACGGACCTCACGTGGGCAAAATCATTGCAGAGCGCCTGACAACGGCATCTCTCAAGGCGCCCCTGTATTGCTTCAAGTGCATTAAGCCCCCCCCCTCTCCACCCCCCACCCCACCATGGATGACTCACTTGCCACTGGCAGATCCATAAGAGGGGCCCAGGGCTGCGTACTTAGGGACTAGTGCGCGCCTGTGTCACGTGTTTCCCTTTGTTAGCGAACACGCCACTAAGCAAACGAGCAGCAGCTAAAAACACTTAAGGAAACACCTTTTCGATGTGCCACATCAAGGTCATTTCAATACCAGCTCGCGGAGTGCGTCACAATAAGAGCCCATGCAGCACTATACTTTGTCTTTTCTTTTTTTTTCTCTTAATGATGCCAATGCACGTGACGAGGTTTGAACCGAGAACCGCTCATGACAGCAGTCTCTTTTGGCTCACGGCATCGGAGGAAAACAAACAACAAAAAAAAAACAGATAAGGAATGCGTGCCAGTAAAACGTGTCAGTCGCATCGTTTCGCCCAGTACGACCGCGTGTTGGCTTATTTTTTCCCCACCGCAACACTCGCTCCTTCCACAAAGCGTTTCCATGTCGTCGCCGTTTCCGTGTTTCTCGTCCACTTCCGTTCATATTTTTTTTCTCTGTCCTTGCTTTCGCTTAGCCTCCTTCACAACACGCGCCTTCGATTATTCAATCTCTCACCCTTCTTCCGCAGCGACGGTCACTTTCTCGCCGGCCGCCAACCGGGACGGCGAGTGCACTGTTCGTTAAGCCGACCCAGCGCGTTGGGCGGCGGACACAGCTGGCCCTTTGTCATAAACAAGAGGTCTGCTCAAGTGTGCGTGCAGTCTTGCAGAAGCGATAAACAAGGTTGAACTGGGCGTTGGCGCAGGAGGTAACGAATGTCTGCGAATGAAGGCCTTAAAGAAACGCTTTTCAGGCCGGCGTATCGCATCCGCGAAAAAGAAGAAAAAGGAAGCAGCGTTTTGAACCGACTTATCATTCGCAACTTCTCGACTAGTTGATGTCGAACAGATTTTGCCCATCTGGCGGCTTCTTCGCACTTTCTTGCGGGAACAAATTTGCAAACAGTCATTCAGTCGCGGCGTTTCGTATGGCACTTTAGACTACTACCACATCACTTGTAGCAAGATACTACTGACACCTCGGTGGCACTTTTGAGTGAACCCAGTTCTTAGCGTTTCCAGTTGTTACAGCAATGCATTACCTAAAAAAAAAAGAAAGAAAGACCGCGGGAAATCTGTGCTGCGCGTTCATTGTTATCATAAACAAATTTTCCCTGTTGTATTATGCCAGCGTGAAATTCGCTTACATGTTAATTAAGCGTATATATATATATATATATATATATATATATATATATATATATATATATATATATATATATATATATGGTGAGGTCGTCATCATCATTATCATCATCGGATCGCCCAGTCTTCAACCTTGAGGAGCGGCGATCAAGGAGCTGGGTCTCGTTGGTCCGTGCTCCAGACTTGTAAAGGTTGTCCTTTGCATAGATTATATTTATATAGTGCCTATATACAATACGGCGCAGTTAACGCAAGAAACCGCTGTTGTAGAGGACGTCTTCAGCTCAGATATAACTTAATCGCTTTTTTATAGTATTTCTGAGTCGTCCAGCTAGACCCCGATAGCTTCAACGACGTGCATCGTCAATATGCTCGAGAACTATATGTAATACGTGAAACTAGCGTTACTGGGAGATGTGCCATCAATGTTGCCTCATTCAATTATCAAGCTAATTTAAATTGGAATAGTTTTCTTTAGAGTTAACACGGCAAGCTGGGCGAGTTCCTTTAGAGCGTGCATCGCAATCACCGTAAGAATCCATCAGCTGTAGAAGGCGACAACGCTGGTTCTTGGCTGGCCTTGAGCAGTGGCTGCATGCATGGCGAGCCCGCTCTCTCTGTTGCCGCACGCACGGCCACAGCTTGGCGGAGCGTCCCTTGAAAGTTATGCACCTAGCGTCGTCATTACCGTCACACGTTTACAATATCACGTTTACAATACCATTAACCGCGAACACGTTTTCTCGCAGTTCACGTGCGAAACGGCCAGACATTCGATGACCGTTGCCATTGGTACGGCCCGTTTGGTGTTTTGCCGAATGCCAGTCATTAGGCGCGCTCGATGGATGAAGTTCCGCTCTACACGACGGTAACTCGGGCGGCCGGTAACTTCCGTTGATCTCGACACGTGCTGCTGCCTTGGGACGGTGGCGCTAGTCTTTGGCGTCCGAACAACGCCACGCGCTTGCTTCGCTTTACGGACCTGTCGCTTCCACGAGCGACGGCCAAGACGAGCGCTACAAGCAGAGCAGCTGATCGACAACGCGTGCCGCAACGACGATCTCTCGTCCAGAGGGCGTAGGCGTGTCCCGACAAACGGTCGGGAGTTGAGCCGTACCTAACTGACCAGCTAGAAGATCGGACAGCCGCTCTCTGCTATAGCGTCCGCGTTGTTCATTGTAGAGAACAAAGAGCGCTGGTGCCGCAATCGGCAAAGCAGCACCGCCAGTAGAAGTTACCCCGCCCCCAGAAGAAGAAGCAAAAGAAAAGAAAGGAAAGAACGAAACTATGGACACGCCTTCTCACTAGCTGTCCCAAGAACAGGGACAGCGACAACAAACAAGCAAATCTTTGGTCTCCAAGACGGCGCGGTAGCACCGAGGAATGGCGCTTTGTTCTCGTCGCCAGCGATCGCGTCGCTCGTTCTCGGCTTCGGCGACCTCCGCACGTGCGCGCGCGCGGAAGCGATCGCTCGCCGTTTCGCCCCCGAAGCTGTCGCGAGTTTCTCCCGGCGCCGGGCGGGGCGGCGGCGGTCCACGGTGCGACCTTGGCGAGGCCGGCACCCCAGGACTGTCCCCTTCTCGCTGTTCCCCTTTCTCGGGCCGACGTCCCAGAGACAAAGTGCACAACCGCTGCTTAACCTCGTTAGTGACGGCGACCGTCCGGCCTGCCGAACAGCTTCTCCCGTTCTGCCGGCCGGGTCCGGCACGGTCTCCCGTTCTCGCGCGTATTCGGAACGCACTTTTGCTCACGGCGCGCGAGAGAAAGGAGGCAATCGAACGAGCAGTAGAAGAGAGGAGGGGGTCCCGCGGCTCATTCCGGTCGCCAGCTGCTGCGGCCAGGTCCGTTGCTCGGCCACCAGCGGCGGCCGGGAGGAATGTGATTTGCTATTGGGTTAATGGGAGAACAGTGTCGATAGCAGCGGCAACGGCCCGGCGACAATTGACGCGCTGGCTGGCTCTATTCGCACGCCGAGCACTACGGAGCGGATGTGCACCCGTTTCGGGTTTTGTTTTTTTCGTGCATTATCCGTCCGTGCACTTTTGTGTGCGTTTGGGTGCTTGTGCACGTTCACTGATTAATTAATTCATCGATTCGTTTACATTATTTAGAATATAAATATACGCGATATGTTCCTTACTTATACAGGGTGTGCCAGCTAACTTTCGCCAGAGTTTAAAACGTATGCCGATGCGCTCTAAGACGAAGCGATCAAATGCACCTTGCAGGCTATTGTATGGAGTAAGTCACATTTTTTTGTACACTCTTTAATTGCATTAGTCAATATTACTTTACCAACTTCTGAAGCAATGAAGTTACGCAAAAAATTCCGATCAGAAAGTTGTAGAGTAGTTTGCAAAACGTCCGATTGAACATTTTCGAACTTACTATCTATTAAGTATTACTTTTTCACGCTTACTGCCGATGCCCGTGAAATACAAAAAAACAAAACAAAGAAACATACGACTTGACATGCCCGCTTGTGCGCCGTGATTGCAGTCCTCTCAAACGTTCCAGGTACAAACGATCATAGCATTTCGCCGGTTGTTCTACCACGTAAAAGGCGACAGGGCAACCGTTATCGCAGCGCAAGCGATAACGGTTGCTGGCGTTAATCGCACAGTCAACGCTTGCGTCGCTGCCCTGTCGTCTCTTAAACGGCAGCACAAGCAAAGAAGGAAAGCAAGTAAACAAGAAAAAAAACAAACAAATAAATAAGTAAATAAATATGTTCTCTCAGCTTGACTGCTGAGTATGATATGATGGTATGATAAGAAACCAGGAGGAGAAGGAGGAGGAGGAGGAGGAGGAAGAAAGAGAGAGAAGGGAATGTTAACAAGAAATGCGTATGGTCGGCTAGTCTACTCTGGGGGATGGGAAACAGGTAATAGAAAGATGAGATAGAGAGAGGAGGGGGTGACGAAGGACGAGGTAAGCTCGCGCATGCACACGGAGGGCCTGAGTAAGTGGAAGGCGTTCACATAGGCCAGTCGCTTTCTGGACCTTGTGGGCCTTGTGAGCTTTGTGGGTTGAGGAGCGATGGGGACTGTTTTCAAGTACCACCTGCACGGACAACGGCTGATCGTCCAGACGTCGCAATGCGATAGATAATGTTTGTATTTCCCACTGAAATTGATGAGAGTGGCGCAATGAATGTTCGATGTTCTCTTCGCCGCAGCACTGTCGCACGCAGCACTGTCGGTCAGTCAAATCAAAGTACTGCATGCCTTCCTGAAAACCACTCCTAATCACAGCCGGTATAGAAGCGATCCCTCACATCGGTGAAGACCGGGTGGAGGTGGGAGTTCGAGCGAAGGGTTCAGTTCGTGCAACCTGGTGCGCCTTGTATTTGGGGTGTTCCACTCTGCTAAAGAGAGCGCGCGTGCCAGGTGACGAAGCTGCCTTGAGCAGAGTGAAATCACAAAGGCCAAATAGACATACTGTTTTTGTATTCTAATGTGCTGGACAGGCAACATGATCAGCCTGTACTACTTTGCTATCTTCTTCACTAGGCTGAAACACACTGACTTATGAGATGCTGTCAAGGCCACATACGCCTATCATGCTACCTCACCCGACAAACGCTATGCACAAGATGACCTACTCATGCACAGTCCACAGGCAGTACACAGGCAAGGCACAGATTTACGGTACAGTAGCAGGCAAGGTAAATGATTGTTTCTCAAAGAGAGGCAGCTGCCGTCGCGAGCTGTGCATGTAGCCGTGCTGCTACTCCATTTAGTTATGCGGTCCGGAAGAAGCGACGCACGAAATGCAATCTCGGGGGCCGTCATCATCGCTTGTCAGAACGTTAAAAATGCGCCATCAACACAATTATTGCGTGAATGCTCCTCGTAAAGGCTCACCGCGTCATACGTTTGCCTGCAAGCATGGTGTGACAGACACGAGAGAACATAAAAAATAGAAAAATAGGAGGGAAGAAAAAAAATGCTCGGGGAGCAGTTTTGTGATTATAACCTCCAGTTTGTGTACGAGTGACAGCGTCGGGACTGAGGTTTTTCTTTTTTCCCTTCTTTATTATCTTTAGTGGGAACTGAGTTAATTATGCTACTGCGCCAGCGTCCTGAATTAAAGATGTAGAAATATGCGTTTGAGACACGTACACTGCCTGGCAGAACGGTTCCAATGCCGACATTACTTGCCTCTAAGCTCTAGCATATTGTCCAAAAAGACCTGACTTACCACAAGCTTTGTATGCACAGTAAAATATAGGCAATTTTATTTTATGAGTATTCCTCTTGTCATTGAAATGCGCAAATTGTACGGCCCTCGCTGTCATTTTCATCGCTGTCTTCGTCCTCAATCTCAAAAAAAAAAAAAAAAAAAAAACTTCCAGTCGAGGCGAGTCTGTGCATGCGTGGATCAAACAAATATACTTGACTAAGAAAGCACTCTGCAGTATTTATTTATTCTTTCGCCTCTGCATGAACTCGCAAATACTGCGACAACAGCAGGCACTCACCAGTGACGCCTGCGAGTTTCTCAAAAACAAGACGTTTGTGATGCGCGCATCCTCTTTTGGTCTGCCACATTACTTCTCGCTGGTGCCTTCAGAATACACGCGACCGACACCACCATTCAGATTATCTGTGACGCACAAAATCAAGCACAAATTACTTACCTAATAACGTTGCGCCGAGGCATGAACTTGGTCCCAAGTGGAAAGGGCAGGAGAAACTTTTTTATTTTATTTTTTTCATGTTTTAATGGTAACGCTGATGATTCTTTGCGGTTTCAGCATGTAGTGGTAAATGGCGCAGAATCTAGTGCGCCCCGCGTAACGTCTGGCGTCCCCCAGGGCTCGGTACTGGGCCCATTACTTTTCTTAATATTTGTAAATGACCTTCCCAACACTATTGTTCCTTCCGTAAGATTGTTTGCTGATGATCTGATAATATATAGGGAAATTACAAGCGTTGCCGATACTGTTATTTCGCAAAATTATTTAGTTAAACTACAAAACTGGTGCAGAGAGTCACATATGCAAATAAACACGCAGAAAACTGTCCACATGCGATTTACTTAAGAGGGTATGCCAGAAGCCGTATATTATCTATCCGTTTCCCCATTGCAGATTGTTTCCGAGTACAAGTACTTTGGTGTATACCTCACACCGTCCATATGTTGGCACAGGCACGTTCATTTCATTACGGCAAAGGCATGCAAAGTGTTAAGATTTCTACGGCGCAATACAAAACTCTTTCCCCAGCAGGCTTGTGATCTTCTGTACAAAAGCTATGTTAGACACATTTTAGAATATGGATGTACCGTATGGGACCCTCCTACGTGTACCGAATGTGATAAACTTGAGAGAGTTCAGAATTTTAGCAGCACGGTACGTAATCGGCAACTATGATAGAAACCTTAGTATTACTAGTGCAAAACAAACATTAAAATGGGACACCTTAGAAAAGAGAAGGCAGGCATTACGCTTGAAACTCTTTCACAATATATCTTATGGCCAAATTGGAATAGACCGTAATAAGTATATTCTTCAGCCACATTGTATATCCAGACGAACAGATCACGAGCTCAAGGTTAGGGAGTACAGTTGTAGAACTAAGCTTTTCAAAAGCACTTTTTTCCCCAAAATCATTTTAGAATGGAATCGACTGCCTGCTGCCGTAGTTGGTATACCTAATAATGAACATTTTGCAAATGATGTTTGAAATTTTCTTCTTTATTTTATAGTATATAGTAATTGTAAAGTTTGCTATCATTACATAGTGCTTTATTACTTAATTGCATGATGCCGTTTCCTGCCTTTGTAGATTGATATCCTGATATACCATTTTTGTCCCCTTGCGGTTTTTTTTTCTTTTTCTCTTTCATTGTATTGTATAGTTTAATGCTGTTTATTGGATGCCATAAGCTGTTTACATTGATGTATGTAACCCCCCACTGTAAGGCCTAAATGGCGCTGTGGGTATGAGAGTAAATAAATAAATAAAAATAAATAAGTAAGGAGATGGCCTAACGGTGGCGACGACGCGATAAGACGGCACGACCCCACGACGACAGTGTAAGGCAGATAGATAGATAGATAGATAGATAGATAGATAGATAGATAGATAGATAGATAGATAGATAGATAGATAGATAGATAGATAGATAGATAGATAGATAGATAGATAGATAGATAGATAGATAGATAGATAGATAGATAGAGTAAATTTTTTTTGCTCTAGAGGTGGGGTTCGGCAGAGCGCCTGTGGATGGGTCCTCAGTCCAGGAATCCCGCAGCCTTAGCGGCTAGTCTGGCGTGTTCAACCAGCCAAATCTGGTCTTCCGGTTCCCAGTCGGAGCAGCCTCCCCCTGCTCCGGCGTGGCGTTGTGTAGGATCCTTACTGCCTTTACAATCTGGCATCCTTATGTTATATGCTATACTGTGGGTTTCTCACTACATCGAGGATGACTGTCTCCATATACGGTTGGATGTATTCTTATTGTAAATAAGTAGACATGGATATGAATTTGTATGAACTGCCGCCTGGATACCCATTACTCCCTGTCTAGTTTCTTTGTTCCTTGTCTAATTTCTTGGTGTAAGGATAACGACGGACGGATGGAGCAAACACTTTTTTTTTGGGAGAGGGGGGGGTTGTGTCGTTGATCGGATAAGGTTGGAAGGAAACGATGTGGCCAGGGCAACCTAGTCCTTATTGTTCCCACTTGTGACAACAATGCATTACACAAAGAAAAAAAAAAGAAGGAAAGGAAGTGGTGCGCGTTCATTATCATCATAATCAACTTTGCCCTATTGTATTATACCAGCGTGAAATTCGCTTAATGTCTCTTAATCAAGCGCACATACTTACGCCCAGGAATTACTGCCAAGAAGTTGCGAGCTTATACGACTGTTGTTTTAGTAAAATGTGCAATATACGTTTTCCATTTCACCTCCGGGGTTTAGAACTAATGAAATTTCCGCAAGGCGGCCCGATAATACATTCGAAACCTTCGACAAAGGCTGCGAAGAAGCGGACCCCGGTCGGTAAGTGCCCCCACGCCCTTTTTTTTTTCTTGATCCACAGAAAGTTCCCGAGCACGAAACCCGAGAAAAATAGACAGGCCGTACATCCACCCTAGAATCGGAAAGTTCAGCGGGAACATCTACGTACGACTGCCCGCACTTCTACCAGCCGTGAAGGCTCAGTAACTGGCGTTGCGCTGCTGCTAAACACGAGGTCATGGGTTCGATTTCTCACCGCGGCAGCCGTATTCCGATGGGGCCGCAATGCAAGAAACGCTCATGTACCACGCTTCGGGTGCACAATAAAGAGTTCCAGGAGGTCAAAATTGATCCTGCGCCTTCCACCGTACAAGCATCATTTATAATTCATAATCCACAGTGCAGCTTCGAATGCCCAACTGATTTTTTTTATACCATATTTCTAACCTAAATTTCTGGCTCAGTTCAGAAGTGTAAAAACTTTTTCTCTTTCTTTTACAGTTTTCTTTTCTTTTCTTTCCCTCTTCCACGTTCCGAAAAGCTTTTGCGGCCGGCTGGGAACTGTGCAGAGAACGAAATCGAGCTCGAGCAAACGCAGCGCTGCGTGGGCTGACTATCAATTTCTACCGATCTTTATCGCCGTTCATCGAAATTCCTCGACGAATTCTCGCCTTCTGCCTTCGCTGATCAATAGATGACTCGCGAAAATGTCAGCTAGTGCTGCAGTGCTCGAAGAAGGCCAGGGCTATGCTATTTCGACAGTGCGACGCGACCGCAGCGACGTGGATCACTCTCGCGTCTTGCACAATGCGACGAAATGACTTAGCAGTATATAGCGCGGCGTTATTCGACGCCACAGATCGACCGCTGCTCGAAGATTTTGTTAGCGTTGGATCGAGCAAAGAGGTCAGGGACCGCTGACACCACCTCATCATCTATGGAGACATATACGCGCTATCGAATGGCAAGCTATTTCGGTGACACTCCGAGAGAACGTCGTCGAGGCGAGATTGCGTGATTCTTTCTGCGTATAGGGTACCAATGTCTAGAGGGTAATTGTTCCGAAAAGTACAACGAAATGACAAGCGCATAACCGAAGATCGCGAAACGCTGTTGCTGAAACGGGCATAGCATTATTTCGACGTACACAGCGTCGGCGATTTTCTTCTCAACGTGTCGTTTCAAGGATATGAAAACTGCACAGTGGCAATAAAAGGTCACAACAAGGTCGGTTTCACGTTTCTGATTATTTCTAACCGTTTTTGTAAACACACGAAAATTCTATGGAAAGATGAAGCAGCTTTATTTATTATGTTCTTCTCCAGGACACCACGAAAGACACATGCGGACGGCCTGTTTTTCTTTGACTCGTGAACTTGCCGAGACATTTTGAGAAAGTGTTACCTGCGTTCTACGCATGGCGCGATATGCTGTACGGCTAATACCACGCCTGCAGCCATGGCCATGCAAATTTCATAGAGGCTTGCGCCGTTGTCGCTTCAGGGATTTCGTGCGCAGCTCGACTGGTGTTTGCGTGGCTGCATCAGTGTGAGCTTATCCCTCTGTTTTCGCCTTAAGTCCGTGCTCGACGGAGCGAACTACTGCGTTAATTCCGGCCTGGCGAACCTGAACGCTGTCGCCTACAACTAACTTTGGCGCGGTGTTCACATAGGTTAAAGGGACGCTAATGAGGGGTTTCGGTTGTATTTTCAATGGCACCCTTTCTTTTTGCTTTACTTCTCTAGCGGCTACACACATACATACGGGTATCTTGCGCTCAGCCAGTCACTCTACCCCGAACTTAATTTTAGTCAAAGCACTGGTTTCTAAGCCAGCGCATGGATAGAGTAGTAAAATGGGATGGTTTGACAGCAGGCTCTCAGGTATTTGTATCGGAATTGCTGTTTCGTTATGTTGATTTGCTATAGTAATATCATGATATTTGTTGATAAGAGCATCGAGCAGGGAGGGACAACTAAGCTATAATATGAAGTGCCTAATACTTTTATAGACGGTTGGTGGTATGGGAAAGTCCTGCAGCTCGAAGATAATTGTTGCTGTTTTGAAATGAGATGCATTTGAGACGAAGAGGCAACACGTAAGGTAAGTTAAATTGAATATGAAGTGCCTAATCTTTTCATAGATGGTTGATGGCATGGGGAAGTTCTGCAGCTCGAGGATAATGTCGGAGTTTTGAAATTATATGGCTTGGTGAGCATCTAGGCTATGGGTCCTAAAATATTTTGGCTCAGTATTTAAATGACGGTCAATGATTCCGGCATAACAAGCTGCTGCGACCGTCTTGTGCTTAGAGAAGACTGAGGTGTTCTTGCGATACAAAAACGAGATAATAAGAAATTAACAGTAACCTTGCAGTAGAAGTAAACACGAATTGCCTCCCCCCCCCCTCCAATTTCCCACTGCATGTTGCTCCCTTGGTCAAACTTTGCGATATTGTTTTGGCTTTCCTTCTGGCGAGAATCTCCGACTTGAGTACTTTTAAATCACTTTTGCTTTTGTTGCATGCTATAGAACGAACGTGCAGTGAATTCCATTTCTTTACATTACATAACCAAGATGTACTGAGCTTAGAGACTTGTTCGAATTTCTGATGCCTTTTCACGACCCCCAGTTTAGCTTTTGGTTGACTTTTTGACGAGCAGAACTGACGAAACTCCGTACAGTGGTTTTCGGCGATGGACTGCATGCGAACTGTATTTCTGTCTCTCAGCCATTGTGCTTGGCCTTGGTGGTTCGCGTGGTCTCCCACTATTTAGTAATGACGGAAACAAGTGAGAACAATCAGTGGGCAAAATAAAGAACGCGACCGTCTGTTCAATCTCAGGTTTCATCGCGTGCGCCCAAGCAAAACGCGAGTTCAATATGAGCACCGCACACCCATCAATTAAAATGTACTCCGTGCACCCAAGAACAAGAAGGGATCGAATAAATGGACGATTTCTTTCTTTTCTTGTTTCTTTCGCAAAAGATACCACCCAGAACTGCTCCTAAAATGAGCGTACAGCGGTTACAGTCATCGTCTTTGAACTAAACCTAACTGTTCGAGCTTACGTGCCAGCCCTGCAACCCCTGCCTGCAGAGTCGCGTGCGAGCCGAGAGAATTGCAAATTAAGGCCCCCCACCCTAACGAGTGCGCCAGCGCCCGGTTGCGCGCGCGTGCGTGCGACCGGTCACCTGTGCCAGGGGAGCGAGCTTATAAGGCATGACCAGTAAATGTATTCGATTGCGACGACCTTGAATGCCCCGCTCTCACCTTTGGATATTTGCTTTCTGTCTGACTTTTGATGCCACTAAATATTTCTTTTTCATTCTTTCCTTTTGTGCCGTTCCTCTGGCCTCTGGTTTCGGTCGCAACGACCTTGCGCAGGCGGGGCACTTCGCGTCCACATCTTAAGGACATCGGCGCCACTGACCTCCTTCCCCGAACGGCGAGAAGTTAAGGGCGCTTATTTTAATTAGGCTAGCGAAATACAAAAGCGGACGCGGTACGAGCGCTAGATAGACCGGCTGTGTGGTGTCCACTTCGGGCTTTGTTTCGTAGTTTCTCTCTCCCCCTCCCGTTTTTTTTTTTTTCATTGTGTCCAGAAACGCTTACGGTTCCACGGTCTCCTTCTTAACTGCTAACTTGTGACCTGCTACTGCTGCCAAATTTAGTTTTTTCTTCCGCTTCTGTATGATAATTTCTATTCGTTTGTTCAGGTTCAAATGTGGGCTCCTTGTAGTTTCGTTAGCGGTTCCTCTACAGCTGACCTACACTTTGCACTTGTGCGATAAGTCGTCGCTCGCAGTTGGCGCCATTAAGGTTACACCCGGCGCTCAGGGCGTTGCCACTCCTTTCCGGTTACGCCTCCGCGCCCTGCCGCCTCTCCACGGCGCCAAGCGCTGTGCAAGCCGCGAGCCCTTCTACGCTTCCTTCTCGCTGAGTGAACCGAATTCGTTCGCTTGCTGCTGCTGCTGCTGATTGTATTTTTTTTTTTTTGAACGCCGCAGTGGTCACTGCGAGAGATCTGTGGTATGGTGGCGGCCCCTAGCGTCTAGCGCGAAAATAAAACCGCTCGTCAGAGAGTGGACGGTGATGGCGATGCTCCGACTGTGGGTCCTAGGTGGGTTTTAAAATGCCTTGAGGATTGTAGTGCATGGTAGCTTGTAGAGAGTTCATGCTTGGCAATATCATAGACATGACACTCAGTTGTTGATGCAAGAGCAAAACATTCTTTCCACGCGTGAATAACACTGTGTCTGTGCGTGAATAAGAAAATAACTTGTTACAAGGAAGGAATAATTCTTCCTTTATATTGCTCTTTTGAGAGTGGGCAAATGTTTGGGCTGTTGTGCTGGACTGTTGTGCTCTACTGCTGGACTGTTCTGCTTGGACTCCGTTTAGTTCATACCAGAGTTGGAAGGAGCGCCATTTAACAATCACGGAATGTTGTGTCGCAGGAGTGCCTATATACGAGGAAGATAGCCATCGGCTTTTTATTTCGGAACTCTTGCCTGGGGGGTCCAAATGAAGCCTTACAATACATTCGGAGCCGAACTCTTGCTGTAGATTAGCGTGTAGAGCATCAGTTTTGCTGGTGTGCAGACCTGTTCAATATGAGCTGCAACAGGATGCCCCTGGTAGAATAAGCGCCAAGGCTGCACAGTAGCGCCTACGTAGATACAAACCAAATTTCTTAATAAATGCCAGCAACTGAAAAACATATTTCGTTCTCCAATTTGTCGTATGTTGGCGGCACCAGGCAGTATGCGAGCCCTTTCGACTAAGATCATCGTGTTGCAGCTCATATTGAACGCGACTATGCATTGCTGCAGTGACGTTGGTATTCGATACCCATTGGCGATAGCGGGAGAAGTATTACTTACGTTCACCATATGGTGAATGTGAGTCTGACATCGGCACGATAACGACACGATGGCGGCGGTGGTGCTGCGGCGGGACGGACGGGCAGCCAAAGCAAACTCACTTACAAGCTCTCAAGACGAAGATGGATAGCTCGGCTAGGTCACGGTCGCCAGAAAGAAATAATCTGCTTTTCATCATGCGCCCAAGTCTTAACCAAGGCACCCCCACAGTGTTAAAGTTGGAAACAGCAAACTACCCGCACAGTAGCGCCAGAGAATTTTCCAGATACAAGATGCCACAGGGGCTTTGAAATATTCGCCTATTATCTTCAGCTAAGGAAATCCCAGGACGAACACGAAGAGTACATGGCAGGCACTAACGAGCCATAACTGGTGATACGCGCTCACCGATATCCCTGCAAAGAAAAGAAAATAATCAGTGCACTTCGGAAGCAGCACTATGTGAGGAAACTTTCACTGCATGTTTTCAACATCAGAAGCAGAATCGGTTTTATTGTGATTGTAAAGATTACAAGATGTTGTGATGTATAGAAGCAGGTCCCGAAGTCAAAGACTGCAATGAGACCTCCTTTACAAACTAAACGTAATAAAACACAAATCACAGCAATTTCAACAAGTCGTTAAAATGGAAGAATTACAGGTTTTAGCATGAATGGCATGACTAAAGAAATACATGTGCATAAGTAAGTCCTATACAAAATCACTGTAATATAATCTCGTTCACGACTAATAAATTAACAGCAAAAGTGACATGACGCACACAGCATAATTTACGAACTCAAATATATATGTATGGCAAGGAACACAGAAACCTAGTGGTATGACAATGAAAATTAAATCAAGGCACCCTGAAAGAATGGTTGTGAGTATGAACTATAGGTATCAGTATTAGACAGAATGTATTCTTTTAGTTGTTTCTTGAATTCGTGAATTTTAAGTGTTTTTATATCTAACGGTAGTGTGTTCTACAATGCGATATATAAAAAATGGACGCTCTGCTTGCAATAATTAGTATGTGTTTTGGGTAAAATGATGTTCCTATTTATTGCAAACCTGGTAATATTGGTATTTATTAGAGAAGGTTGTGCTATCAACTATCGCGTCGTGTGTAAGTGATTTGACGGAACAAAAAGGTACCGAGGTTATATTTAACGAGTTGTGTGACTGAAAGAATGTGATTATTTCGTAAAAGATATGAGGCGTTGTGGTTGTATGGGCTAAATGTAGTTATCCTAATAGCCTGATTCTGTACGATTTGTAATGCGTTCAAATGGGTTAAGTAAGTGTTTCCGCAACAAGTAACGCAGTAGTTAATGTGGGAATGAATAAATGAAAAGTATAATGATAGTAACATTTGGTGGTTAAAAATGTTCCGTGCCTATAGAAGTACCCTGATCCCGAATACAGGTAATCTTCTCATTTACTTTGGTTAATTGTTCAATAAATTTAAGATTTCTGCCTGCTTTTATACAGGATAATTACAGGAAAAACTTTCAGGGATGGCACTGGCGCGAAGAAAGATAGGAACAATGGAGTGAAGTGCTCGTCGGTGGGAAGTGAACACAACAAATTTTGTTTTCGACAGGCTTACTTGTAGCTGGTTAGTATGGCACCACTAAAGCAGGCTGTGTAAATCGCCATTAAGGTTACATACTAAAGTTGTAAGACATTTATCGGAGTTAATGATAGTAGTATCATCTGCATAAAGGATACATTTCGAAGAAGAGATGCAGTTGGCATTGACATATAGTAAAGATAAAAGCGGACCCAATATGGATCACTGGCGCACGCCAGTATTAGTGAACATGGTTTTAGAATGTGCGCCTGAAATGGTTGCTACCTGCATTCTGTCTGTTAAGTAATTTTGCAGTAATAAAAGTGCCGGGCGGGTAATTCCTAATGATTCAAGCTTATGAAATGAGATGCGTTGATTTATTTTCTCAAATGCTTTGCTTCTAAACGTGTCTACAAATACTGAAGCTGCGTAATTGCCTTCATCGATAGCGAGTTTTAGTTAATCGGTTAGCGCAACAAGAGCAAGTTCGGTCGAGTAACCCGGGCGAAAGCCGTGTTGGAATGGTGAGAGAATGTTAAATTTTGTAAGGTAACTATTTAAGCGTTCTTCTATAAGCTTTTCAATTACCTTGCTAAAAAAGGGTAGTACAAAGATGGGGCGACAATCGGAGATAAAATAGTGGTTACCTTTCTTAAAAATTACAGTGATCTTGCCTTGTTTAAGTTCCTGTGGAAAACTGCCCGAGTTAAACATGATGTTAATTATGTCTGCAAGGATACCAGTTATTAAGGGTGCAATTAATTTTACATGGAAAGGGTGTAATTTATCGGTGCCAGCGCCGGTTATCTTCATGTTGTTTATAATATTTAGAACTTGCTGGGATGTAGTTGGAAATAAAACATACTACTGTGGCAGGCGCTGGGGCAGGGGATTGTCATGCGCAGGTCTCTGTCGTTCACTGCTAAAGAAGAAATCAGCGAACGCATCGCCTATTTCTTTAGCGGTCTTGTACACCTTACCTTGATGAGCAATTCCTGTTATAGTTTCGCTATTTTTTGCCCTATTTAAGAAGGAGTTAACAACTTCCCCTTTCTTTTTTACGTTTTTACCGCATTCCAAAATTTTTCTTTCGTACCGCGTTTTTTGTAGCTTTGTTCAATGTGGCAGAAAGCTGGTTAGAAAGCTTCTTGTGCCGAATGGCTCAATTCTTGTTAACTCGTTGTCGCGTAGTTTAATCTTTTGTTTTGCTTGTTGGCTCGTAACATTTGCAGCATTTTGTGTACATAGATAATGTCGGAGAAGAGAAATGTGCGACATCAGCTAGAGAGGCACCAATATTTCCTTAAATAACTTTAATAAGGGGGCAGGATCGGAGTGCGTGAGGTCATGTACTGCATATAAAAGCTAACCGGCTGCCAACTATAGAGCAACAAAGTGGGTGCCACGAGGAAAGGAACACAGTCGACGACAGCTGATTAATCGACCAAATGATGAAATAAGGAAGTTTGCAGGATCAATATGGAGTTCGTCGACAAAGGCCAGGGGTAACTAGAGATGTTACTACTTCTTGTTGGGCCACTAGGTTCTTATTATGGTGTAATTGGACGCAAAACAAATTTAAGACACTCTTTCCTGTCCTGGTCTTTAATTTGTTTTCACACCGCAATAAGTAACTGAACATGTCCCGCAGAAAGTCCCTTCCCGCTGTGGATATAATCAGGACGACCATTCGTTTATTTATAATTACTGCCATTCTCCCTGGATATTTTAACAGAGCAGTTAGAGAGGTAATGAGATCGACTAGACTGGCAAAGTCACCTAAGAAGCAGCAAAAAGGTGCAACCAAGTACTAAGTAACTTGATTAACAAACAAGTTCAGAGTTGCCTGCAGCGTTACGTCATCAATAATTGTGTTTCATTCTGATGATAATGATAATTATGATGTTAATGCAATAAATTAATAAGCTAGTGACCTATATGGTCTGCGCATGTCGCTGTGTTTAGCAGCAATGGTGCACCACTAGTCCAGAAATGCAGTAATTTACAGAAACGAACACCTCCTTTGGCCGGGTAACGACAAAAGCCAAACGGGAACTATTTCCTTCACACTACAGCAGGTGCAGTTAGTCAGAGTCGCACCACAAGAGAAAGCAGGCGTCTTATTGCACTACACACGAACAAATATTACAAGTATTGAAGCACAAATCGTTCCATTGTTCCAGTGCCTGTTATGTTTCCCGCATGTCAACAACACGAACTTCTAATGATGCTCAGCAACATCTGCTAAGAACGAGCCTGCGCCAATAAAAAGAAATGTATAAGTAAGCCTAATGATCTGCGCTGGTAAGAAACTAACCTTACTAACGCAACAGAAATGTCAGTAAATATAGCGAGTCTTCGTCCCGCTTCGTTAACTCTTGAGCTTCCCGAAATGGTGTGATGGGCATTAAAGACACCTGTGATAATCAAAGGACCAGGATATGATTTTATTATGTCTTTTAGTGTTTTGATGTCAAACGGGCTTGATGGAGATATGTAAGCACCTTGTTAAGAAGGGCCAGCTGCAGTGCAAGTTTCGCCGTCCAGTTGCGACAGTGGCCGCAACTTTCCTGGAGCGCCGCCGCCAACCTCTAGCCACGGCGTGACTAAGTCGACTTTGTGTCGGGAACAATACGCGCGTCCTCCACTCTCCGTCGCTTCAACTAGAATGCGTTTGACGAAACAGGCTTTGTGCCGAAACCGCCACCGTTACGCTCTAGCCTCGTCGCCGTTGTGACTGAATGAATTCGGCGGGCCAACTATTGTTACCGAACTCCCCAACGCGGACCTGATCTGCTATGAGTGGGGGAGTTGCCGCGTGAACATCGTCGGACACCCCTTCCCACGCGCCGACCAAGACGCAAGACAAAGGCTACTCGCGCGCACTGCACGAGTCGGCTCTGAGTTCTACGACGCCCCTCTGACGTCGGCTTCGGACCGTGCACCTGTGTGTGTGTTTGTGTGTGTGTGCGTGCGTGCGTGCGTGTGTGTGTGTGCGTGTGCGCGTGTGCGCGTGCGTGCGTGCGTGTGTGTGCGTGTGTACGTGCGTGCGTGCGTGCGCGTGTGTGTGCGTGTGTGCGTGCGTGCGTGCGTGCGTGTGTGCGTGTGCGTGTGTGCGTGCGTGCGTGCGTGCGTGTGTGCGTGTGTGTGTGTGTGCGTGTGCGTGCGTGTGTGTGTGTGTGTGTGTGTGTGTGTGTGTGTGTGTGTGTGTGTGTGTGTGTGTGTGTGTGTGTGTGTGTGTGTGTGTGTGTGTGTGTGTGTGTGTGTGTGTGTGTGTGTGTGTGTAAACCGTTCCGCGGAGAGGTGACTCAGTTTACGGTGACTGGACGAACGTTTCCACCACCTTGGAATCGGGGGAGGACCGCGTGTTTATAAACGGCTTTTGTGCGGATGCTCGAGACACTTTCTTAAGCAGTCATGTTAGACTGGCACTCTCTCTCAAGCAGTCATGTTAGACTGGTGTACTTTCTCAAGCAGTCATGTTAGACGGATATAAATACTGTAACTAAACTCATACTCCTCGTTCTCGATTAGAAGCAGTCCTTCCCTTCATCAACATCCTCAGCGTGGATAAGTTGGACGACGGCATGGGCCAGCTACCTTCTAATTCATGCCCGACTCCAATCTTGACAACGGATCACGAGCGATGGGAATTGAACCCCCAATCATAACAACCTACGAGTGCAAAGGCGAGCTTTCTATTTTTGACTGTTAGGCAGGTATACTGATTGCCGTCACGAGCTTGCACAAGCTGGACGACGTAAGTAAGCTCACGGCGAATGAAGACGACAAC
Organism: Dermacentor variabilis; assembly: GCF_050947875.1. Taxonomy (NCBI): domain Eukaryota; kingdom Metazoa; phylum Arthropoda; class Arachnida; order Ixodida; family Ixodidae; genus Dermacentor; species Dermacentor variabilis. The sequence continues at coordinate 94,542,153 of NC_134569.1, read as the reverse complement.
CTTGCTACTTTCGTTGTTGCTTGAGGATGTAATTGACTCGTAGCCGGATAATCTGATCGGATGGGATAATTTTGGTTCGCAGATAATGACTTGAAAACGGTTAACATGCACAAATTTGCACAACTACTCAGTGGAAAATGACAACAGAGGCTGCCTGCAGTACTACAGAAATTTCTGCTGTACAATAGGATTTTCCTGTAGTAACTACAGATTCCTGATGGAGCGACAGACTTTTCTGATGTACAACAGACATTTCTTGTTGTGACTACAGAAGTACACTTTGTCGTATGTCTGTTGTTACAACAGAAAGCTGAAGCTCTACAACCGATTTTTGTAGTACTACAGAAAAATTTGTCATCACGACAGGCACCCTGTTGTCCCAACAGAAATGTTCCTTGAGTAATCCGACAAACTTCTGTAGGGCTACAGAGAGCTGTTGAAATACTGCAGAAGCCTATTGTGGCAACAGGCCCCCAATTGTCACAACAGAAGTGTTCCTGAAGTAATGCGAGCAACTTCTGTTGTACTACAGAGAAATGTTGTTGTACGAGAGACACCTATCGTCACAACATGTACCCAATGATGACAACAGAAGTGCACTGAAATTATGCGATACGACAAGCTTCTGTAGTCGCTCATTTGTCTCTAATCATGAGCTCTTCCTGCTGAATGGCCCTAATCCTACATTTCTACGGGGTACAGTGTACATCAGCTGCCTGGACTTGACCTTTGTATCACGCCGCTTTGCCACACGCATAAAGTGGTTTTTTGACATTGAGACGCATGGGAGCAATCACATCCCCTTTACCTTAAGATCGACGGGATGTCTAATACTCATCCACCTAACACACTACGAATAATATGTTGGACTGTGTTTAAAAATCTACTGGAGGATGCTTGTCAGAAATGTCCTTCATCTGTACTGCAAGAAACTATTAAAGAAGTGGCGCAGACTGCCATGCACACGTTCATGTGCTCACCGAAGAACTCGCAATTCGACCTGGAGCTGGAGTGACATCGCGCGACTCGTCATCGCGCCGAACGACGATACCAACGCACGAGGTCCATTCATTACCTAAGGACAGGCCATAGCACTCTAAAGAAGATACAACGTCGCATGGATAAACTGGAATCCGAGCGATGGAGAAAATATTGCGAGTCCCTTGACACCCGTAAAACATCGTCTCAAATATGGAGAACTGTGAGAGGCCTACGTTCTATTCTGGAACAACGCTTCCCATTCAAGCCCCTAGCGCTCTTCCAACGCCGACAAGACCTCGACGTAGCGTAAAATATTTGTGCTATGATTGCAGGCCAGTCAACGGGCACAAGTTCCCTTACGTTTAATTACGTACCGGGCACACGAGATTCAAGCATGGATCTACTATTCACCACTTAAGAGCTCGACGTGGCACTTGCCTTATGTAATCAGTCATCACCTGGCCCAGATGATATATCTTACCCTATATTGTGCCAACTCGGTGAACAGGTGTCACATGCATTGCTGCACATCTTCAATGAATCCCGGAAGGCTGGAGACGTTCCTCAGTAACGGAAGACCAGTCGCCTGGTACCGCTCCTCAAACCTGGCAAGTCTCCTCTAGAAGTTACTAATTACTGCCCAATCGCGCTGGTAAGTTGCATTGGGAAGCTGACGGAACGAATGATCCTCGCGAGACTTGAATGGTACCTTGAACGCTATCAAGTTTGTCCAGATGCCATGGCAGGGTTTCGACGTCACCAATGCTCCATTGACAACGTCATCGATTTGGTTACGCACGTGAAACATCAAAATGCGTGTAAGCGATCATCTGTCGCCATGCTCCTCGACATCAGAGGAGCATATGACAATGTTCTGCTTGAGGCTATATTAGAGGCTTTGGAAATGGTTGCCCTCGGCGGTCGGCTGTATCATTGGACACGCAGTCATTTGCATATGTGATCTCTCTTTGTGAATACTGAACACGGCCTAACTTCGCAACATTATAGACACCGTGGAGTACCACAGGGTGGTGTGTTAAGCCCAACATTCTTCAACCTTGTGCCTTGTGCTTAATGGTCTCATAGAATGTATGCCAAATACGGTGAAGTTATAGATCTATGCCGATTACATCTGCGCCTGGGCATTTCGTGGGACGCGTCCTCAAGTACGTGCAACGTTGCAAAAATCTGCGACATTGATATCGACGTACCTTAAGGAACAAGGCCTCAGGATTTCTCCAGATAAATGTGCATTGGTGGCATTTAGCCTGAAGCCCATGACTTGAAACGCCATATCTATCAATGAACAATTTATCTCTTATGTGAGGACGCACAGGTTTCTAGAGGTAATCATTGACCGTGACGTCTGTTGGAGTCCCCATGTGGCCTACCTACAGAAGCGCCTGACAGCCATCTCTCATATTTTCAAGCTTCTTGGAGGAAAAGCCTGGGGTGCTTCAGTACACGTGACGATGAAACTGTACCGGACGCTGTCTTTCGGGTATCTGAGGTACAGCTTGGCAGTGCTGACCAATACATGCAGAACATCCGTACACTCGTAAGTGCTCAGGTCCAGGCGCTTAGGGTTTTCCTAGGACTGCTGCTATGTACACCAGGATCCGAAACCATACCAATTGCGCATGACTACCCAGCCAAGATTCACATTGTTATGGAAACGCTCAGAGCACACGTCAGGCACGTAGCTCGCGCCCCTCTCCACTATCTCGCCTCACTGCCAGAAAACCGACCACGTGCCTCTTTTTGTCAGACGATACTACCCTAACGTGTATATCTGCCATCAGGTTACACAGCTGATGCGAGAGTTTTGCTTCTCCCTTGGTGCTTGGCTCAGACGCAAGTTCGACTGACAGTACCAGGGATTCGAACGAAGGCACAATTCTCATCACCAGCTCTCAACAACTGTCGTTGCTCTTTCTGTGCGAACAATACAAAGATCATACCCATATGTTTAGTGATGGTTCAGCCCCCGAGGCAGGATCAGTAGGATCAGAAACTTTTCCTGCGAAGGCCACCACCTTCAAGTTGAAGACATCGCGTCAGACTAAATCCACAGCCGCGGAGTTTGCTGCTCTTCGTAGCGCATTACGCATAGTTCGACAGGAATTCGAGAGGAGCAGGACTCTAAAGCATCTCTCCATTGTTTGCTTTACGCCTTACACCGCGGGCCCTACGAACAACTAGTGCTACAAATCTGACAGCTCCTTCATTGTCTCGTCAAGCAAGGACACGACGTCACGTTTGAATGGCTCCCTAGCCACTTTGGCATAATGGGCAATGAACAGGCCGATGAACTCATGAAGACGGCGTGCTGGAGCCAATACCGCTGTCAAGAACAGATACAGCAGCGCAACTTCGAATGGTTGCATATGACGCCTTACAATCGTTGTGGAACAAACCTAGTTTCCAGCACACACGTCTACATCGACTTGACCTCTGTCTGCCACTTCAGCCTCCACCTGGACTATCACTACCCAAGACAACGGTACTTTACCGATTGTTGCTTGGCGTCGCATTTACAAAATCGTTTGCTTTCCGTATCGGATGGGAGTATAGTGCTGCGTCAAACCACTGTGGTGACGAGAAAACTATCCAACACGTTCTTTGTCATTGTCTCCGATACAGCGCACACAGGCAGTCACTCGCGACTGCGCTGGCGCGTCTTGACGACCAGCCATTATCGAAGGAGACAGTCCTGGAAGGCCGATCTATACAGTCGTCACACAACAAGACAGTGAAGGCACCCTTGAAATTTTTTACGTTCGGTCTGCTGATGCCCACCGGATCCTTGGTCTTCACTGGTAACTTCAACGTGCATCACCAGCTATGAACCACCAAGATTGGCGGCAGCCTAACGTATCGACGGAGCACTTGCTTTGACTTGACTGATTTCCAAGCACTCTGCTGCGTGCACAGACAGTGTTCCCTCTATCCCGCTTTCCTCTTTCTGTTCCCCCTTTCCCTTCCCCCAGTGTAGGGTAGCAAACCGGACCCTCGTCTGGTTGAGCTCCCTGCCTTTCCTCTCTTTGCTATCTCTCTCTCTCGCTTTTACGTTCGATTTGCATATCGGAGAAACTGTAATTCTCATGGAAGTTTACGACCTCCCCTGCATTTTCTTTCGCCTCTTTGCTTTTTCTCTTCGCTGTTCTTTCCGTTTTTCATTACCCCTTACCCTTCGCAAAGTGCAGAGTAGTAAACCATCATCTCATCCAGTTAACCTCCCTGCTTTTCCCATTCCGTTTATTTCTCTCTCTCTCTCTCAATAAATATAGCTTTATTGTGTGATACAAACACCAACAGGTCGCTTTGCTGAGGAAAAATGAAACGCTTTTTTTTTTTGCACACAAGCACGTAGTTCTTTAAACGCGGTGTGTCAGTTTGCATTATGAAAGCGCCTTCATCAGAAACATAACTCAACGGGAATATGCTTGCTTGCCCGTATCGTTTGCTTTCAGCCCACAGTTTCTTTTCGGGGAGATTAAAATAAAGCACTGTTACGCCTCAACACTACCAAGTGTGTTAGTTGAACGTTTGCCACGCGCCAAACCACGGTACCTACTAACCAGACGTCAGCGCGACATAGACAACGACTAAATGCGCTCACCCCACCATTGCCTAAAAACCGGAGATAAGGATGAACGGGAGGGAACCACAACAACGAATGAACAGGAGTGGTTAATTAGACGAGTCAAACCCCCACCCATCCCACGGCACTTATCCAGATGTTGAGACAGCGTGTAAATCGGCTGTTGCAGGATTCCACGAAAGGCCCTCAGTCCACCCTTCACCTTGCAAACAGAGCTAAGAACGGGGTGGGCAGCAACGAACGAACCAGGTGTTGCAGGATGCTTTCTTTATTCCACAAATTCCAAACCAGTTTCTTCGAGGCGGAGTTACTGTGGGTTATGGATTGCGTGGGCGTGTTATTGCAACGGAGTCGACGATTACTTGCTGCTGGACAATCTTCAGATTCCCTAGTCAGCTCGCCTAGGCAAGACGTCGGGATTAAAAGCAGAGAGTTTTCGAGAGTGAGGCACAGGATCTTGATGGGAACGGAGACCTTAACCTCCTGCATGGAGTGGGCTTCCGCACTGGAGCCGTGTAACAAAGCTAAATAAGCCCCTTTTCCTTAATTTTCTACAACTTGACGTCGTAGTCGATAGGCTCATTCCATGCCCTAAACGCCACCCTAGCCGCAACAGCACGAAGAATGACTTCTCTCGCTATGGTTCCAGTCGACATTCGTCCGAGAAAGAGCAATAGCTTCTTTGTGCATGTCAAGTCTGACCGCTATAGAATGCGTATCCCTGCGACACTTGACTGCCGATAGCGTTTACTGTCATAGCGCAGTTGTGCGCGCAGTTGCGCCTGGTCTAAAACAAAGCAATGTAGCAAGAGAGAGAGAGAGAGAGAAATAAAAAAGTTGATTAGGTAAAAGGCAAACAGGTCTGCCTGAGGTATATTCACCTCTAACCAGCTACATTGCGCAGAGGGAAGAGAAAAAAAAAATAGCTATACAGGCAATGCTACTCATAACCTAGAGTCCGGGTTTATACTTAAAAAAAAGCCACGTAAGGTATGGATGGTCCGGCAACTACATTTAATGTAGAAAGAACACTTCACGCTAAAACACCACTTAACGACCGCCGCAAAGAAGAAATCATTCCTCGTTCCACGTCAGGTTCGACCACCATCGGAAGGCCTGCGGAACAACAACAACAACAACAACAACAACAACAACAACAACAACAACAACAACAACAACAACAACAACAACAACAACAACAACAACAACAACAACAACAACAACAACAACAACAGCTGACTAAAAGGCTCTGAAATGCTTCGAATGTGTTGACGTGTGCGTCCTTTCTCGGCGCGACTGAACGCAGCGCGTCTGCGGTTGAAGTTTCGCGAGCCCCTGTCATTCATAATGAATGGGTGTTGCGCACGAGACGAGCAAAATGGTGGGTTCGCAGGCGGCGGCAACGATGGCGCGTGGCCTGCTGCGGTCGTCGTGGCGTGAAAGCATCGATTCCTTTAACCGCGGAAGGCTGCAATTTTGTGACCTCGTTTATAGCCGCATCGAAAACACGATACCGTTTTTTTCTCTCACAGCATGCGCATTTTGTGGGCGGCGCACCACTCTTGTCGTCGCGCAGCTGATTTTGTGTTTAGACAGATCAATGTGTAACTCAAGCGCTGTACCGACGATGTGCCGAACCCGCTATTTCGGGACTTCACTGCTGTTTTGTTCAAGAACAAAACGTATACACTATATATATGCTGCGAGCAGAAGCAGACCTGAAACACCACCGGCCGCTCACTTCGAGGCGTCGGTAGGGCATTTACAAATGTTAATGTATTTTGCCGTTGATTCTCTACATTTTATGTCGTTGACATATAGCACCGCCTGCGCATCATCATCATCATCAGCCTGGTTATGCCCACTGCAGGGCAAAGGCCTCTCCCATACTTCTCCAACTACCCCGGTCATGTGCTAATTGTGGCCATGTTGTCCCTGCAAACTTCTTAATTTCATCCGCCCACCTAACTTTCTGCCGCCCTCTGCTACGCTTTCCTTCCCTTGGAATCCATTCCGTAACTCTTAATGACCATCGGTTATCTTCCCTCCTCATTACGTGTCCTGCCCATGTCCATTTCTTTTTCTTGATTTGCACTAAGATATCCTTAACTCGCGTTTGTTCCCTCACCCAATCTGCTCTTTTCTTATCCCTTAACGTAACACCTATCATTCTTCTTTCCATAGCTCGTTGCGTCGTCCTCAATTTGAGTAGAACCCTTTTCGTAAGCCTCCAGGTTTCTGCCCCGTAGGTGAGTACTGGTAAGACACAGCTATCATACACTTTTCTCTTGAGGGATAATGGCAACCTGCTGTTCATGATCTGAGAATGCCTGCCAAACGCACCCCATCCCATTCTTATTCTTCTGATTATTTCAGTCTCATGATCCGGATCCGCAGTCACTACCTGTCCTAAGTAGATGTATTCCCTTACCACTTCCAGTGCCTCACTACCTATTGAAAACTGCCTGCGCAAGTTAGCGCCAAAGTAAAGTTTCTTGCCTTGTGTGCGATAGAGACGCAAGAGGGAATTTAAGGCAAGATAACTGATATGGCACCCGGTGTGTAACGTGCACTGTGGATTGATAGATCTCCTGAGGATGAGGACGACAGGAACACGAACGCTGATCACGGTCACACACTGGAATTTTCCCCCAACTTTGGGCGTAATCGGTCATCCAGATTACGCATGCCCAGGCATGGTGATGGGGGTACGCGCGTTTGTATCTTGAACAGTTGGTTCTCGAAGGTTTTACTGAATCACTTGGGGAATATTTGATTATTCTCTCTTGTACTTTCAACTTGACAGAGACAGTGAGCACCCATAAATAGTTCACCTGGCATTCCTTTCTGTCTACCACACTCTGCAGCGAAAATGGAAGTAACTATGCACAATTAAGCCCCCACTGATCCGGGAGAACTCTTGAAACTCTTACATCATCTCGCGCACCTACGCTGTCTTATACCCGGGGAGGGCCGCATGATGTATCGCTACAGCTGGGCGCTTTTGAATGCTGATTGATGGGTCAATATGCCCGCAAAGGGCGGTGGCGCGCTCTATGTAGCCTAGCTCTGTAGCAAAGACAGAGAGTGTACAAGGGGGGCCGCAAAGGCAAATGCGTAAGTGTTCGTGCGAGGTAAGGGGGGAGGGGGGGGGGGGCGTCGTCCCGGAGGGTATCCCTTTTGAAAAATTCTAATCCGTCCGACGAGCGCGTGCACGCGCCGGCCGGCGCGAGAACAACTGTGCCGCGTAATTTAGTCGGGTGGAAAGCAATCAGCCGGTCTTGGTCATGCGCGCTGCGCGCGCATATGCAGTGCACGCCCCGCGAAAGCTTGAATCCCGCTGCTGTGCCGTGTTTTCCTCTCGCCATCTATATCGCCTTCCCTATTCGCGCCCTCGCCTTGAGCGTAATTAGAATGTACAAAGGAGAACAGGCGGCTGAAAGGACTGCGTGCGCACAAAGGGAGGGGGCTGGTGAGTGTATATATATACACACACGCTGTGCGTGACGGAGGCGTCGCCGGCGGATTTTCATGCGTACTGTGACCACTGTATACGCTTCGCCGAGCGCGTAATATACCCACGGCCACCTCCTCGAAAAGGCGTTTTCTCACAAACACAAACAGTCAGCCGCGGCGCTGACCTGCCAAGTATGCGCTTCGCGTGAGTGGTTTTTGGGTGAAGCGGTGCGACGGGGGAGGAGAGACTGACGGGTAAGGATGGAAGGAAGGAACGAAGCAGCTTGCGAGGAGAGAGTGAGGGGGGACGACAAAGTACGTGTGATGGGAAAGCAGAGAGTGAAGGAGGGAGGGTGGAGGAGCGAAGGCTTCTGTGATATAGTAGACAGTAAAGGACTGCTACCCAGGTCTCCACGTATAGGATACCGAGAAAACAGACCTCCCCGACCGAGTGGGCGCGATATGACCGTGATTATATTCACCGGCGCCACTCGCCTTGGCAGCGCTGCTGGGCAGCTATCACCGGGAAACACCCTCGATTGCGAGCAACGGGCCGGCGCTAGCCCGCCGTCCCGTTTTCGGGAGCAAACCGCGTTGTTCCGCCGCCGGCGCCGCATGCATCAGCGTCAGCAGCAGTAGAGAGGGGTGCTGGGGGAAAAAAGGAAGAGAAGTAAAAACAAAATGAAGGCGGGGTGCAGCACGCGTGACATCTGTCTCCGGGGCAGCTGCGCGCGGGGCGCTCAGGTGGTTCGAAAGTTGGCGGGCGGCACGGGTTCGTCACCTTACCTCCAGGGATGAATCAGCGTGTGGAAGGGCATTTGACTCACCGCCCGCACACTGGACGGCAGGTCACCGGCTGTGGGGGCCACGTATATACGACACGCAAGCCCTGAGTCAGGGCGATAAAAGAGCATGACCTATCGGAGGTGACTATACGCACACGCGCGTTAACGGCGCCGTCTAGCGGACGCGTGTGAGTCTGCGGCTGCTCCTCTTCTTGGTTATTTCCTCTGGACCATTGTCGTCAACTCTGCAGCGCCACTTCCCCACTATCAGCCTGAGGTCATTCTCTTAGCGCATGCTTTCCCCTGCGTGTAAATTTCCGCGAACGTTGGGGCGTTGCCGCGGCTCCTTTAGGCTACGCGGCGCCGTCTAGGGGACGCGTGCGGTGGTATTGCGTTCTTTCCGCCTTGCTTTCTTTTCCTTGGCGTTTCGTCACATCTGTGACGCCGGGCACGTGCCATTCTCGTCCAGTTTACCTCGCCTGGGCACTCATTTCCGTGAACATCTCGGCGCCGTCGCATCTCTAGTGTGCTAAATGTCGGGCAAGCACCTAAAGGAAATTGACTCCGCTAATGACGAAGTCCGACACCGCCGATTTAATTAACTGCACCCTTTATATAAGCAAGAAGAAACGGCGGTGAGCGGTTCACGTTCCGACATTATTTCCGCCAACGTGCGAAAGGTCACGCATTGACCAAGCCAAAGCAATTATAGAACCTACACTACCAGACACAGTATTGCAAAAGCTTCCTTATCCCTTCCGGCTGTCGCCGAGCCAGCAAGTTCGTTCGCACATTGCGCAACTGCGGCCGTCAAACTTCTGAGACGATGGTGCAGGGGAGCCGTTCGTTCGGAAGGACGGCAAAACGTGACTCAAAGTGAGCTGCTTTGTATCCTCTGAAACGTATACCATGCAATGTGGAGACTTTTGCACGGTGTAGCACCTGACGTCTCGATCGGCGAATGGAGCGTTCGAGGACGGCGTGCTGCGCCAGAAGCATCGATGAGAAAAAAATAAAAGCAAACAAGGGAGCCCAATCAAGTTATACAAGGAGCCACCTACGAGAACGAGCAACTTTGACATCTCCGTTCCGCTCTGTCGTTGTGATTGTCGTGTTGCACGTTGCTGCGTGGTCGCTAGAAACTAATTACGTGCCCCTTGCAGACCTTACCACTCCTTTCGAACACACGTACGAAGAAAGAGGTGAGTCTCACTGTCACTCGACTACTAGAGCAAAAATAATAATAATAATAATAATAAGCCTGTTCCTCCCGCACAGAAGCTCATGTTCGGGCCCGGACTAACGTCTCCTGCATATCATTAAAGCTTGAATCTCTCTCCCGCTCTTCTGCCAGGGTGTCATTTAATTACCTTCAGCCATCTAGCGAGCTAGCGGAGTTGCAACATTGTCAAATAAGGGACAATGTAGAAAACAAAAAGAGGCGGTGGGAGGGGAAGGGTGTATGAGGGAGGGAGAGCACCCATTAGGAGCAACTGCTTACTCCTTCTGTTAATTATTATCCGTATCTTCGCTGTGGTTGTGATGTCCTGACAGCGATAGTAATCACATGCACCCTTACGCACGCAGTAAGAAGAGGCCAACTATACAGCTTCTGTTCATATTGTTGTCCATGAACTAACCGAGCGAATATTCGCTTCAGATGTATATTCTTGTAATGTATTGCAAGCGATTTCTTCTGGTGCTGAGAATAACGTGATTGTAGACAGAAAATAACGCTCTACGAAACCCTCAATACGTGTGAGACTATCATATATAGAAGAATTACTGCGAATATTGATCGTATGCACATTTTGGTGAGACTCTGTGCCGCAACACATGGTTTCGGTAACACGCTTTGTATGCCTACTGTTGGGCCGAAATGGAACATGCACCCATTCGTTCTAACCTTATGCGGCTCAGTAGTTTGGAGAGACGAGGTTGTAGAAATAACAAATGCGGTAATTTTTTTTCACGTGCTGACGCAGTATACCATTACCTATCCATGCACTACGTACCAGTACTGTACTTCCTATACTAATGCTTCATCAGGGATCAATGCCTTCACGTAGAGCAAAACAACCTTACAGTGTTGACCACGGTGGTCGTAGCATCGTCGAAGCTGAAGAACTAAGGATTAAACGGACGTTGTAATGCAGCAGTTCCCGGTAATTTGGACCTGTTACACGGTAAAGGATTTTGAATAGCGAAACTATTCGCTATTCAAGATCGCTATTCAAATATGCGCTATTCAAGATCGTTTCCTACCTAGCGCTGTGCCTATGAATTTGTGAGTCTACGCAACAGTCGTGTGGTGATAAATTGAGCGCATGACCAAGAAGCGTTACTGCGATTTGATCTTGAGAGCAGCATATGCTTTCGTGCGCACACCACAGCCACTTCAGTTGTCTAGGCGATATTGCTGCAAAGCAGGCACAGCGAGAGAACAGTACCGCTCTCAGTGCGTCCCTGCAAGAAGCGGCGACGCAGCGTCGTTTCCTCGGATGCACTATGGCCCCGCAGACCATGACACGTACAACAACTGTTTCTGAACGCCTGTCCTTCATGCCAGGTTTCGAAACACGTGAGCGCCGTTAGCAACAGATGCCCCTTGTGTGGGCGACTAGTATGCAGACTATGCGCCCCTACAGTACCATCTCTCTCTTCTTTTTTTTACGTTGAATCTGAAGCATTGCGTCAGTGGGATGCATTTGCATTACGAGGGCAATGATGTAACAGGACACATCTGCGGCGGACACGAGCTACAACGAGGGCAATAGCGTCGTGTGCAATAGCTGAAATCGTTAGGCGCGTAGTTTAGCGCTGGTGTAGTTTGTTCCCACTTTCCCGTGCATGCGCGAAAGGAGCAGGCTTCAACGATTGAAGTTGCCTTTATTATTTAGTTGTGGTTCAGCGCAACCCTGTGCCGGAAGGTGCATTATGAGCACGCAACGTTGCTCCCGACGCGGTGGCTGATTGGGCGAGTTGGCAAAGCGTTTCGACGGTGGACTAGCGAATCGGACAACGAGGAACAAAGGCCAGCGCTGCAATTTTTAGGCGATCTACATTTTGCGCATGCGCACGATTTGTACTCAGATTTGTGAGTTTTATCGCACAAGTTGATGTCTCCCAGCACCAATTAACCAAGACCCCTTTCCTCTTCTCCCTCCCCCACGCCTAAATAAAACAAAGGCAGAAAAAAAGACATTTCGTGTAATTCTTGCATTCTTCTCTTTATATTTTTTGGTCGCGATTCATTGTTTCTAACGCGATCAACTCGTATGATACATGTCGTTGGCTTGAGTATAAAGTGTACGAATACGTGGATTGAGGTCGGTTTGAAGTTCAGCGGTTTCCTTTGTCCCTCACTGTTCATTCAGCATGTTCATCTTGAAGTTGCTAACAAGATGTAGGGAGGGTAAAAGTAAATAACAAACAGCGTTATACACATAAAGCGCAATACATATCTAGCGAAGAACCGAAGGAAATCGTGCCTGTAGTGTGTAAAATGCAGTTGGGGAAGGTAAATGCGCGTGAACAGGCGTTTTAGTAACATCATTGTGTAGCAAGCGACCCACTACATCACACATAGTAATGGGCAGTTCATGAACAAGCGTCATAGAGGTGGCGAACGAACCAAGGATGACCAGGCTCGTTCGGGAAACCGTTCCTACCCACGTGTTATTGGTAGCAATGTATTTGTAATCAATTTACAATTCGTTTCCGCCCGCCCCGTCCCGATGGCACGGGCTTTACCCTTAATCGAAATTTTTTCTGCGGCAGCGGTTATGAAGTACAGTATTTAATCCGCATGTCAGCACGCATAAGTTCACAGGTTTTCTAAAAGTGGCACACTTGTGGACTCGTGGGTGAACGCAAAAGCAGACAAACACGAGTGTTCATATTTGTCTGTTCTTGCGTGCGTCCATGCGCGCACAAGTGCGCTGCTTTCTGAACAGTCATGGTCAATCAACTAGCCCACCGATAGCTTGACAGTTGTGTCGCCAAAGCTTCATGGCAACCACTGATTGGAGATGGAGGCGAATCCAAGTGCTACGTATCCCACGCAAAGCAGACATGCGAGGAAGTGCCGCTATGCTCTGTAGCTGTAGCGGTGCGCTGAAAAGGCACAATGTGAGGTTGAAGCGCAGTGCGGATGAAAAATTCAGGCTTCTGCATCACCTAACGACAACTGGCAAACATAAGCCCGCAACGAAGTTCGGTCGTAGTTAACGAGTCCGAGGACAAAACGAGTTAGGGTCGTAATATCACACGGTAAAAAATTACGCGGATCCGGCGCACTGTGGGAATCGATGTAATTAAGCGAAGCTCTCTGTGCTGTTTGCTTTGATTGACGATAATTAGCGTTAAGGTTAACGGCGAATGTTTACTTTCTTCAACGTTTAGTCGAAAAAAAATTAATTATGGGGTTTTACGTGCCAAAACCACTTTCTGATTATGAGGCACGCCGTAGTGGAGGACTCCGGAAATTTCGACCACATCGGGTTCTTTAACGTGCAACTAAATCTAAGTACACAGGCGTTCTCGCATTTCGCCCCCATCGAAACGCGGCCGCCACGGCCGGGTTTCGATCCCGCGACCTCGTGCTCAGCAGCCGAACACCATAGCCACTGAGCAACCGCGGCAGGTGACGTTTAGTCCAGCACGAGGGTGTTGTGTTAAACGTTACCTTGCTGTTCCACTGCTGTTTTTCTGCAGTACACCGAACATACAGGGGGAGATGTTTGCTACAGGCGTTGTCGTGCGACGTACTTTATAACCTCTGAGAGGGTTGAGTATATTCATTGCATCACATGGCACACCACATCGTGGCAGAGATATTAAGCTCTAATTGAATTGTGGCGGACACCGTATTGATTTTGACACCGTAGTGTTATTTAACTTGCCCATAAATCTAAATGCACGAGCGTTTTTCCATTTCGCCCGAATCGAAATGCGGCTACTGAGGTCGGGATCAAACCCACGACCTCGAGCAATGCCGTAGCCGCAAAGCTACCGCGGCCGGCACAGATGTGTTCCTTTGACGTGTGACCGATTCCGTAGTGTCGCTTCGACCTTACGGTGTGCTTTAATGCAGCTATGCTTTTGCACGCCCTGACTAAGTTGTCTGCTTGACAAATCTATATGGTGTTTATTTTTCAGAAATAGCAGAAACTTACCGTACTGTACCTTGAACTTAAATTTATTCCGTTTGCCCGCAACCACTGTTGTGTCTAAGTAGCATTTCCGTAGCATTTCCTTGCCTTCTCACGTCACTTTCTTCCCATCTCCTTCCATTGTAGGGGAACTACGAGCGAAGAGTGGCAATGTCGTTATTATTCATTTCGCGACTGCGTTCGTTCTACCCATTTTATGCCTCCTCTCACCCTCCTCTTTACGACTCTATGTAGCGTTCCTCTGGACTTGCACGTTAGTAGAAAGGTAATCGCTGTGATTTCTGCAATGCTTTTGTGGGAGGTTGCGGATAAATACAGCTGTCAAGAGGCTAATGTAGCGACGCCTATGGAGCTCTACATTGAATTGTGCACATTCGACGTGATGCAAAGGTACAAACGAATTTCTCGCGTTGACTTTCCTATCTGCGGCTCTCCTGTCATGTATACGCGCGCTCTGACCCCTCCCCCCCACGAAGCGGTATTTCAGATATCATCATCATCATCATCTTCTTCTTCTTCTTCTTCATCAGCAGCATCAGCGGCAGCAGCAGCATGTCCGCACGTCAGCCCCTCCACTGTCATGGTTTCTCCACTGTCACGGTCCCACCACTATCATGGTGCCTCCGCTGTCACGGTCCCTGCAGCTGCAGCTGCAGAAGTTTGCAGTTCATGGGACATTTCACTACGTACAGGGCGATAAACTTCAAAAGCATTCTCGAACCGCCCCTTTAAATCTTGCTTCTCTGCAATAAGATACTATACAGGGAGAAGCCCACTTCGCCATTTCTACAGACTATCGGGTATGTGTGTATCGGGTATATGTGCGGATATGTGTGGGCAATCTATATCTTCATAAAGGTTACCATTTAATAACACATGAGCCGGAACGAAATGTTCCTCACCTACATCTATTATGTCAAGCGAACATCACTAACGACCCATAACGTGCAGAAAAAACAGCGCGCCGACGGGTGGCAATCTGTCTTGATGAAGTGATTCCACAAGCGAACTATGAATAAAACTTTTACGAAGTCAGTCTGTTATGTATAGGTATATAGTCGTCTGATTTTATTCTATGTACTCTGCTATTTTCCATCCCTGTCCTTTCACTCCCACCTACCCCTTAGCCTACTGCTGGCCACCGTCCAGGTACAGCAGCCTTGGCTAGACAGTTACAGTGTGGCCAGAAGTAATTATCCTTCCTTTTTTTCCTTTTCTGTGTTCTATTCATTTTATTAATCAACCAATTTCGACTCGCTTCCAAGCCGTATTGGCCACCGAAAAACCGCGAAGGTAAATGCAAAGAAAATGTGCCATTGTTGTTAAGAGCATGCCGAGCTAATTGACCACGTGCACGACTGCGCTTTTACTCTTTATTCCTTCGGAACATCCGGCTGCAGCTTGGATGTAAAAGCACGTTAGGCCACCTAGTGGAGGCCACTGACCCACCGGTGGTGCCCCAACACCAGCGCGGGGAACAGCGTAGCGCAATATCGGAAAGCTGACGGGAGCAAAAAATGGCGATGTTCCGGCGTATATATTAGCATAGTAATAAAACATGGGCCGTTATGTTCGGAGGCTGCCTCGTACCAAACTTTTCTCCCGGGCCATCCCCAGGACCACAGGCGACGCGGCTGGCGTCGATGAGGAACGGCGCAGCTTATTACCCAACTTCCCGCCGCTGGAGATGCGTTGTATACGAGCTAGTACCGCGACGAGATGACGACGACCACAGAAAATAAGGAAAAGTTGTTCGAGAGAAGCATTCACATTTCAGCGCCACGTTTGCCCGCTCACGTATATAATATTCTCAACGTGGAACGAACACGCTCTTACGGCATGCCCGATGGGTGCTTCACGCTTTACAAGGCGAACTTGAAGTATGATATATAGCGGGTCCATATACACATCGCGCTGGAAGACGAACGTAGAAGGCGTGCACCACGGAAAGCCTTCGTGGCGAATCGTTGTCTGCCCGGTGCGTCGGGGCGAGCATTCTTTCCTCGGCGTCTCATGTCATGCAGTCCTGGTGCGATGGCCAGCAATAGGGGCCGTTGGCCTCATCTCGTCGTCGGTATTTGTTTACTCGTATTGTACCCTCGCCCCCCCCCCCCTAAAGAAAAATAAAGGAAAAGTAAGTGGATATGAGAGCTGGAACGAATGACTGAACAAAGTATAAGAGATAAAAACGACACGAATGCAGAGCGAGTGAAATGTGAAAGAAATTTTGCGAAAGGCACGTTTGCTTCTTAAGTGAAGCGGCGCGGCATAAGTTCTCTGTGAAGGAAAAAACGAGTGCGATCAGCGCGGGCGTGAAAATATGACTTTCATTGCACTTATTATGAAACTGCCTTGCTTTTTGTATCATTTAATTTTCCTTCTTTCTTTCATTCTCTTTCCCCTCTCTCTCTCTTTTTCTTTTTCTTTATGTTTTGCTCGCGATGCACTTTACAAGACCCATTTATGGCATTGTTCCTTGCAACTCCGAGGCAGTTATTTCCTTTTCTACGTTCATTCTTTTTTCTCGGCGTAAAATATGCTTTCTCTGTAATAACTTTTTTTTGTTACATGGCTAGTTGTACCCTGTCCTCTTCTTTGTACTCGAAGTTTTTATCTCCGCTGCTCCTCACATATTCTTCTCTTCAGGCCTATGTGAAAAAACGACAGCTTTATTAGCCTCTTCAAATGCGCAGTGTACACCCGTACCCAGCGTCAAGCATGCCAGAAAAAATTAAGAAAGAAAAAAAAAACGCTGAAGCATAATAAAATAAAGAAAGGCAACTAGACTTTTTGCATTGAAATGTGGTTACGATGAAAGGCACGAGAGCGAGTCTGTGTTTCGGGCAAGTTTCCTACGTTAACAAAAACGAAAAAAAGAAATAAATGCGGCGGAATACAAAATTACATTGAAATAAAATAAACGGAGCTGCATTATGCGCGCATGCGGGCTCGCATTGCCATCCGACCGAACAGCATGAATTATGGATAAGCTGGCCATTTCTGATCCCTCACTCTTAAGGGCACATTGCGCTCTTGATACGCGCTTGATGCCGGGGCCTGCCCGGCAGAGTTTGAAAACGCTGACGGGAGAGCGGCGGAGCGGCAAGAAACATAGGCCGGAAGAAATAGCCTCGGTTTATTGAAAGTTGCGTCGCTACTGCGGCCGAAGCCAACTATAAATAAGGTCACCATAAGGTATATATACCCCCAGTGGTGGATTAGGGTTGCGATTGACGTTTACTCCCAAAAGAAGCGGACACTGTGCTTCCTGGAATCCTGCTTCAGAAACGATCGGTAAATAAGTTTTGGAGATGAGGTGTACCGTGAGACATAATGCCATCCAGAGGAAATCCTGAAGTAATTGTGCAAGGCCTGCTCTATTCAAGAAGGTGGATCTGGTGACTTATTGAAGCATAAGCAAAGCAGAGACTGCATAGATCTGATACTAACTCGGCATTTCATTTTAACGAATTTAGAACGGAAAACAATACAAAAATTGGCTGCGGGCTCGCGAATGCCTTACGCTTCATTTGCCGTTGCCCTAAAAGAGTTTTTGCTTAGAAGCCTCGGTCCTTATTAAATCCTACGATCACTGAAGTACTGTATATGTATTGGCCCCACTAAAGCGCGGCATCTTTTATACATTCTCCACTATCTCGCCTGATCAGATTCTTGCGACCAAGTAGTCTTTTTGCAGGTTCCAGACGCAAGGAAGGTCGCATAATTTGTGAGGTTTTGTATATATGTTCGAGAGGATAAACTTTCTTTTTCTTCGGCAAATCAAGCGCATTTCCGGGAACTATTGTTTCTCATGAATGTCGAAGATGATAGCTCGCCCTGAAATTCATGCATAATTTGAAACATGCTGGTCCAAACTGAATAGGCCACGGCATTAAGAAGATACTTTTAAAGCGACCTCAACCATCTTCAACATGCCCTCGCGAATTGCAAGTTATGCGCCAATTTCGGCACGAACTGTCATCGCCGGCGATACCGAGAAACGATAGCTCCTGGAAACGTGCTCCACTTACAAAAAGAAACAAAGAAGAGAAGAAGAAAAGACACATACGAAAGCACAAAAATCACACAAAGAAAAGAGATTTCGTGCATAGGTTGGAACCAGTGATAAGCGAGGCTTTCTTTGGTGTTTACGGAAATACTAAAGCAAATCTAATGCGAATGCAACGCTAATGACCAAAATGCATTGGGAATGATAAAAATGCATCGCAAGAGAGAGAGAGAGAAATTTATTTACAGAAAGGCAGAGAGGTCGGCCTGAGCTATAACTTGCTCTGGCCTGCTACTCTACACTGGGGAAGAGGGACGGGGAGGGAAATGGCTGATGAATGATGATGGTATTAAGGAAGAGATGCGTATATACAAATTCACAGAGTTGTGGCCTCTCTAAAGCCGTGCGTCCAACCCAGTGGCTTGGAGAAAAGCTACAGCGGCTCTCGTTACCAGGGCTGCGCTGTTTGCATTAGGCCAATGACCTAAGAGAAACTCGTCCGATAGTGGTCTCTCATGGATCTTTGCAATGGAAGATACAAGCTGTTGTCGTTCTTGCGCGTAGGCGGGACACACACAAAATATATGTTCAAGTGTTTCTTGCACCTCACAGCATTCACAGTTTGGGCTAGTATCACTGGCACCTATCATATGTCTATGACGGTTGGTGAATGCGACACCAAGGCGAATCCGGTGCACCATACTCGTGTGGCTTCTTTTGAGCTTGTGAGGCATACGAAATTTCATTTCTTGGTCCCATTTGTGTAATCGCTTGTGTCGTCGATCTGGTTGGATCCGGTGTTCTAACGTAGAGCTGCGGTTTACGCGACGAAGTAAGGCGTTTGTGTCTGTACGTGAGAACGGAATGCGTACTTCACAAGCATTATCTAAAGCAGTTTTCGCTTCAGCGTCTGCCTGTTCGTTCCCGATCAGGCCACAATGTGAGGGTATCCACTGCAACGTGACATTGTGGCCATTTCTAGTTGCGTGGCCGAGGCGTTCTGTAATTTCTATAGCCATGGAATAATACGGGCCCCATCTGAGGGCACAGTCAATCGTTTGAAGAGCTGGCTTGCAATCGCAGAATATCGTCCATGCGTGAGGAGGTTCCTCGGAGAGAAATCGAAATGCCTCCCGGATAGCAACAAGTTCTGCGGCAGTTGATGTTGAGCTATGGTCTAGTTTAAACCGCCGAGCGATGATCATATGGGGAATGACGAAGGCTGCAGTGGAGGCATATGGTGTGACAGAGCCATCGGTATACACGTGTACACTATCTCCGTACTTTGCAGAAATGTGCCACAGGGTGAGTTGCCTGAGGCCAATAGATGCAACGGATGACTTTTTTAGTAATTCCAGTAATCTGCAGTGTAACGACAGGTTTAGGCAGAAGCCACAGGGGTATTCTTGGAATACAGGCGGGAGAAAATCAGGATGGCAAAACGCTTTGATGGCACGATATAGTCCTTGAAAAGCTGGAACCAGGGTGGGTGGCAGGGAGCGATGACAGAGGATGTTGCCTGTGTCGGGTCAACACGCGAATGTACGTTCGAAGAGACTCGCAGAGCAAGTATACCCCAATAGGACAAGCACGAGCTTCCGCTATTGTTCCATTAATTAACGTCCATCGTGGGAGGCCTAAACATGTGCGCAATGCTTGAGCTTGAATACTCTCCAGCGCGCGCACACAGCTAAGTCCCATGCTTGAGAGCGCCGAAATGCTGTACCGTATATACCCTACAAATAATGCTTGGTACAATTGGAGTAATGACAACTCCGAGGGGCTCCATCTTGTTCCTGCAACGACGCGAAAGACGTGAACAAAGCTCTTCAGCTTTGACTTCAGTGCGGCGACATGTCTTGACCAAGATAATCCCCGGTCTATGACTAAGCCAAGGAATCCGTGGTGTGTAACCGTAGGTATCGCTACTCCGTTAACGATTATCGGATACCTGGTCATTTGTTTTCGCGTGAATATAATCACGGAACATTTTTCTGTTGTGAGTTGGAGACCTTGACGCCGCAGATACTTAGCTGTGATCGTCACTGCACGTTGAAGCCTACCACGCATTTGGGGACGGGTGGCTCCAGAGGTCCATATGCATATGTCGTCCGCATATGCGCTAAGCTTCCGCGCGCTAGGAAGTTCGGATGCAAGGCCAATCAATGCAACAGTGAAAAGAGTTGGACTGAGAACTCGTCCTTGTGGAACACCTCGATGTATATGGTACTGTCCGGTGTCGCCATCACTTGTCGACATATACACCGTGTCACTGACGTAGCTAACAATCCATGCATATAGCCGGCCACCGACGTCTAAATCTTCCAGTGCATCAAGGATTGCATATTGGAGTACATTGTCGTATGCACCCTTAATATCCAGAAAAACAGCTCCAACTAACCGACGGTGACTTCTTTCTCGTTCAACAGTGGAGATCAAGTCGATAACACCATTAATGGAAGAATGGCCTCCTCTAAATCCATGCATAAAATCAGGAAAGCAATTATTTCTCTCTAGAAACCATTCGAGCCTTGACAAGACCATTTTTTCCATTACTTTGCTGACGCAACTGGCTAAGGCGATCGGTCTGTAGGAGGAAAGCTCGTTAGGGTATTTCCCCGGTTTAAGCAGCGCTACAACGCGACTGCATTTTCAACAATTCAGCGTCGAGAAACCGAAATCGCAGCGTCAAGCTCTTGCATCGTAAACGGTACTTCGAGTCGCTCATCAGGTGACGAGGGCGCGATGGTGACAAGGGATGAAGTCACTGCATTAGATGCGTCCACAATGAGTTGACAGTAGTCCTCTGCTACCTCCGATTCGGTCCGGCGTTGATCTAGAGCCACCGCACGGAATGGGTGTCTTTGTTGTGGAGTTGCCTGGAGACTTCGTATGACCCGCCAGATCTTAGATAGAGGCTGTCGTAGATCTAAGGATTCACAGAATGCCCTCCAACGCTGTCTACCAAGCTTCTCCAGATGCCGAAGAACATGTCGTGGAGCTCGGTGACTGTTCGAAAGATCTGACGGTGACTTTGTTCTTCTGTATCACCGTTCCGCGCGGTGACGGATTGCACGAAGGGCCTCACATTTTATGTCGACCGATTATCTGTGCCTCGGTATGCTGATTTCTCTGGTTTTGTCACGCAGGGTAGAAGCAATGTTGTCCTCTATTTCGGATGGAGATGTCATACTCTGACAGGCGGTGTCGACAGAAGTCTTAAATAAAATCCAGTCTGTTTGACGAATGTAACGTGGGGCTGAACGGCGAAACCAGCTAAAGTGAACGTAAGTGGGGAGGTAGTGTTTTGATCGCACCGCTGGTACGATCTGTTGGGAACTCGGCGCTGACGCCCGTGGTTGTACCTGGGTCGCAAGCCCCAAGGGTAGCGTTGGCCTGGCGGCCTGGGGTACAACTGGAAGCATCCGAAGGTCCCGGCAAAGCATGAGTCGACTGGTAACAACGAAACAACTTGTTTATTTTAACATCGCAAAGAGTTGGTGGTCAGGTTTGACCGAAGTAGAGAGACGGGAGAGCACTTCACTCAACAGAAGAAATCGGAGCCCTCCTTTTGGCGTCCGGGGGCAGCTGTTTTTATACTCTCGCAGTTGAGGGCAAGAAGGAACCCCTCAAAAGACGAGCACGTGAATGTACAATGGGCTAATGGTGACGCACACTGTCGAAGCGCTGCCGTAGCACCATGTCGAGCACGATCTCGTAGCACCCTGTTGTAGCGCTGCCGGTCGGGCACAATGACTGTAATGAGAGGATGATCCCTGCTTTGGCATCGCCTGTTTCGGGCACAATGACTGGAATGAGAGGGTGATCCTTTGCGGTCGCATCGCCGCAGTCGCGCCTGGAAACACCTGCCGATGAGTGTTGCGGCGACGACGATCGGGCCAAAATGTCTGCCGCCCCGCCGCAGTCGCGCCGGCAAAACCACGTGTCGCAGGCGAAACGCAACAGACCGCCCCGCCGGGGGAAGGAGATCCCGATGGACAGGGGACTGCATCCGCTGGCCGGAGGGATGTCGCTCGATGATGCTCATAACCGAAGTCGGGCGTCCCTCGACGTTTCTTGAGCGCAGCGCACAGAGAAGGCCTCGTTCTCTCGTTCAGGTTCGCACGGGACACTGCAAAGTGACTTCGGGAGAGTTCACATTTTTGTTCTCGTTCCCGGCAAGCGTTAGAACTACGCTGAAACTCAACCGCTCAGTCAGCAAGCACGGCACAACCCTCACTAAGCCCTGCCAGGCTCTTTCCCCTTTTTATACCACTGCCTAGTTCCTTACAGTAGTCTAGCATCACTCAGAACGCGTCCACAAATTGAAAAATTGCACTAGAAAGCATATCATCACTTTGAAACACTAAACAAAAGCAATATGTAAAAAAAAAATCCTGCCTCAGGAAGAAAAACATCAGTAACAAACAATTTTGAGGCTGATTCCTACGTTAGGGGCTTCGACTTAAGCCATCGGCGTTACCGTTGAGACTCCCCTTTTTGTAACGCACCTCAAAGGAATATTGTTGTAAAGCGAGGCTCCAGCGCAGGAGGCGGCCATTTTTGGGAGAGATGGTCTGCAGCCATTGGAGAGGGCAGTGATCCGTCTCAATGATAAACCTCGAGCCGGCTAGATAGCATGACAATTTCTGAACGGCCCACTCGAGACACGCACACTCTTTCTCGGTGGCGCTATACGCCTGCTCACGACTGGACAGCTTACGACTAGCATACAGGACGGGGTGTTCTACTTCTCCATTTTCCCGTTGGCACAGTACAACGCCCATGCCTCGCTCACTAGCATCGCACTGAACAATGAACCCTTTTGTATAGTCTGGCGATCGTAGCACAGGCTGGCTTGTTAGGGCACTCTTTAGGGCGCTAAAAGCTCTTTCCTTTGTCTCGTCCCAGACGACTGTTTGAGGCTCTGTTTTTCTTAGAGCATCCGTCAGGGGAGCCGCGATATCAGAGTACCTAGGGATGTACCTCTGATAGTAGCCGGCGACACCCAAGAACGACCGAATATCGGTCTTGGTGCGCGGTTGCGGAAAGTCTCGCACAGCGGCCACTTTTATTTCAGAGGGGCGGCGACGACCCTGACCAATCACGTGACCGAGGTAGACAACCTCGGCCTGTGCTAACTGGCACTTAGGAGCCTTGACTGTCAAGCCCGCTTCGCGCAGGCGGGTTAGCACTGCCCGCAAGTGTGCCATATGCTCAGACCAGGATGCGGAGAATATCGCTACGTCGTCTAGATACGGTAAAGCGAATTCTTGCTGTCCCCGCAACACTTTATCCATGAGGCTTGAAAAACAGTATGGCGCGTTCTTCAAACCAAAACTCAACACTTTAGGACGGAATGTTCCCATTGGTGAAATGAACGCCGCATACCTACTAGCCTCTTCTGTAAGTGGAACCTGCCAATAACCCCTGACAAGATCTAGGGTGGAAATAAACTGAGCGCTACTAACTTTCTCAAGGCGCTCCTCGATGTTAGGGATCGGATAAATTTGATCCTTAGTGATGGAATTAAGCCTGCGGTAGTCGACGCAAGGACGAGGTTCCTTGCCCGGTACCTCAACTAAAATCAAAGGGGAGGTATAATCACTCTCACCTGCCTCAATAACACCGAGCTGTAGCATTTTCTTTACCTCAGCCTCCATAATATCGCTCTGGCGGGGTGACACCCGATACGCCTTGGATCGTACTGGCTCTGTGGAGGTAAGTTCTATATCATGAGTAAGTACAGAAGTCCTACCAGGCCTCTCAGAGAACAGACCTTGAAACTCTTGTAATAGCTGGTGTAGTTCGGTTTTCTGCTCAGGCGACAGCGGCGCTTTACTGATAAGGTCACTAATGACTTGACCGGTGTCTTCCCTGTTCGTCACTGAGCCTAGTCCCGGAAGCTCGACCGGAAGCTCTTCAGGAACGTTTACCATCATGCACACCACTGCTTCCCTTTGTCTATAAGGTTTGAGCAGATTACAGTGGTAAACTTGCTGTGCTTTCCGCTTTCCTGGCAGACTTACCACGTAGTTAACGTCCGACAGTTTCTGAACAATTCGTGCTGGGCCCTCCCACTGCACGTCTAGTTTGTTGTTTAGCGATGTGCGCAATATCATGACCTCATCGCCCACCTCAAAACGACGGGCCCTGGCTGTCCGATCATAATAAACCTTGGCCCTCTGCTGGACCTTTGTCATTGCTTCACCTGACAACTCCTGTGCCCTTCTTAAGCGTTCGAGGAGCTTAAGCACGTACTCCACCACGACTGGGTCGTCGCCCCTACCTTCCCACGATTCTCGAAGCATGCGAAGCGGAGATCGAAGCGAGCGACCGTACACCAGTTCAGCTGGCGAAAACCCCGTAGCTGCATGCGGCGCGGTCCTTAAAGCAAACATCACCCCAGGCAGACACAGCTCCCAGTCAGTTCGATGTTCAAAACACAAAGCTCTCAACACGCGCTTCATGACGGAGTGGAGCTTCTCAACGGAATTCGACTGTGGGTGGTACACTGAGCTGTGTAACAGCTTTACCCCACACCTTTCGAGAAAAGTTGTCGTCAAAGCGCTAGTAAACACTGTGCCCTGATCTGATTGGATTTCCGCAGGGAAACCAACTCGCGCAAATATGGACAGTAGTGCATTAACTATCTCAACTGAGCTGAGTTCTTTAAGCGGCACTGCTTCAGGGAACTTTGTCGCTGGGCAGATCACAGTCAAAATGTGTCTGTACCCCGTGGCTGTTACCGGCAGAGGTCCCACAGTATCAATAACGAGCCGTCTAAAAGGCTCCGTAATGATAGGTACCAATTTCAACGGCGCCCTCGATTTGTCCCCTGGTTTGCCCACCCGCTGACAAGTGTCACATGTCCTCACGAAATGGTCTGCGTCCCGAAAACACCCTGGCCAATAGTACTCTTGCAAGAGACGGTCCTTAGTTTTCTTAACTCCTAGGTGTCCGGACCACGAACCCCCATGTGACAAGCGCAACAGATCCTGACGATAGCATTGAGGCACGACCAGCTGATCGAACTCCACTCCTCTGCGGTCTAGATACTTCCGGTACAGGACTCCACCTCTTTCCACAAAACGCGCAGTTTTCCTGGCGATACCTTCTTTGACATTGCAGCGCACGTTTTCCAGGCTGCCATCCTTTTTTTGCTCGGCTATCAAAGCCGTCCGGCTGACTTTTAGCAACCTATCAAGTCCGTCTGACGTAGGCGCGATGAGCAAATCAGTAGATAGCTCTTCTAACTTTCCCGCGTCGGGCGTTTCCTCTCCAGTATCTGGCGCCTTTAACGTTACAGACTCAAGTTTATTCAGTTCGGGCGTGCTCTGAATATCAGCTTGCTGCGCCTCTGACCCTTTTTCGTTGTTTGATAACGTCGGCCCCGCAACTACCGCCTTTGCAGCGAGCTCCCGAACCTTCGATCTGGTTAAGGCCTGAACACTAGCTTCACCAAACAAAAGCCCCTTCTCGCGCAGGAGGTGATCGGACCTGTTTGAAAATAGGTACGGGTACTGGGGTGGCAGCATAGATGACACTGCCGCCTCTGTCTCAAGCGTTCCGAAAGGTCCTTCAATAAGCACCTTTGCTACCGGCAGACACACGCTATGAGCTTCCACGGCTTGCTTGATCCACGCGCACTCGCCCGTGAACATATGGGGTTCTACGTAAGACGGGTGAACTACATCCATCGTAGCTGCGGAATCGCGAAGCACCCGGCACTCCTTCCCGTTCACGAGGAGGTCTCGCATGTAAGGCTCGAGAAGCTTCATGTTCTCGTCAGTGCTGCCTATTGAAAAAAACACAACTTTTGGTGTTGTTTCCGGACACTGCGCCGAAAAGTGACCCGGCTTCTGGCACGTATAACACAAGCGCGCTCGCCTCATCTCGAACCGCTTTCTGCGTTTGGCTGCCGCCGTCTCTTTACGTTTGGTCGGACTGCTTTCACTCGCATCCTCACTACGCGTGTTCCCCTTTGCTCTCATGGGTGTGAACTTCGGCCTCTCAAACTTCGAGCCAAATTCACCCTTTTGACCGTCCTTAGCTCCGCGAGCTCGACGCGTCACAAACTCCTCGGCTAGCTCAGCGGCTTTAGCCACCGTACAAACGTCTGGCCTATCCAAGACCCAGTATCGCACGTTCTCCGGTAACCGACTATAAAACTGTTCTAGCCCGAAGCACTGCAGAACTTTATCGTGGTCACCAAACGCTTTCTCTTCTTTGAGCCACTCCTGCATGTTCGACATAAGCCTATACGCAAACTCTGTATATGACTCACTTTTGCCTTTCTCATTTTCCCGAAACTTCCGACGGAACGCCTCCGCAGACAGCCGGTACTTTTTTAGCAGACTCGATTTTACTTTGTCGAAATCCTCTGCTTCCTCTCTATCCAAGCGAGCGACTACGTCGGCCGCCTCGCCGGGTAACAAAGTGAGCAAGCGCTGTGGCCACGTTTCCCGAGAGAACCCCTGCTTCTCGCACGTTCGCTCAAAGTTAACCAGGAACAAACCAATGTCCTCTCCAAGCTTAAACGGCCGCATCAGGTCAGTCATTTTGAACAATACTCGTTCTCCTGCACCGTGTGCCTGACTTCCATTACGAGCGCGTTCCATCTCTACCTCAAGACGCTTCATTTCCAAAGCGTGTTGACGGTCACGCTCTTGTTGCTCTCGCTCTTTCTGTTCTTTACGTTCACGCTCTTCTTTTTCTTTCTGTTCTTTACGTTCACGCTCTTCTCTTTTTGCAGTCTCCCTCTCTTCAATGGTCTCAAGGCATTCCGACAGCTCGTCATCCTCAGCCTCTAACTCAAGAATAGCCTTTAGCAGTTCAGGTTTTCTTAGTTTGTCTGAGACATCCAGACCCAACTCTCTTGCAAGCTCCAACAATTTCGGTTTGCGCAACGACTTCAAATCCATGGCTGCTCTGAATGCTGCTTTCTCTACTGCTTACTATTGTCTTGCCGCAAACTAACCCGGCAGCAACGACAACCACAATTACCAGCTCTGTTTCTGACACTAACAAAAGCCTGGCAAAGCTCAGAAGAAGAAAGTCCCGCACTCACCAAACCTCGCAGGCAGGAATTCCGCGCAGTCGTTCCGCTGCAGGCAACCAGTCGTCACACAGGGCTCGTTGCACTGCTCCCGGATCGTCGATGAGCTGCTCAGCATACAGTCAACTGCATCTCTTCGCTGCTGGCCTCCGTTGTCGCGATCTCACCGCTGGCAGACAGTTGTTTGAAGTCGGAGGCGATCTCACCGCTGCCAACCAGATGTTTGGATTCGCACCGCTGGTACGATCTGTTGGGAACTCGGCGCTGACGCCCGTGGTTGTACCTGGGTCGCAAGCCCCAAGGGTAGCGTTGGCCTGGCGGCCTGGGGTACAACTGGAAGCATCCGAAGGTCCCGGCAAAGCATGAGTCGACTGGTAACAACGAAACAACTTGTTTATTTTAACATCGCAAAGAGTTGGTGGTCAGGTTTGACCGAAGTAGAGAGACGGGAGAGCACTTCACTCAACAGAAGAAATCGGAGCCCTCGTTTTGGCGTCCGGGGGCAGCTGTTTTTATACTCTCGCAGTTGTGGGCAAGAAGGAACCCCTCAAAAGACGAGCACGTGAATGTACAATGGGCTAATGGTGACGCACACTGTCGAAGCGCTGCCGTAGCACCATGTCGAGCACGATCTCGTAGCACCCTGTTGTAGCGCTGCCGGTCGGGCACAATGACTGTAATGAGAGGATGATCCCTGCTTTGGCATCGCCTGTTTCGGGCACAATGACTGGAATGAGAGGGTGATCCTTTGCGGTCGCATCGCCGCAGTCGCGCCTGGAAACACCTGCCGATGAGTGTTGCGGCGACGACGATCGGGCCAAAATGTCTGCCGCCCCGCTGCAGTCGCGCCGGCAAAACCACGTGTCGCAGGCGAAACGCAACAGTAGTCACTACCATGAGTCTCTAGATCCGTCGACCAGCATGCTGAAGACAGAAGGCTCCTTGATACAAACGTTAGGTCAAGACAGCTGCTGTAGGACGCGCCACGAATAAATGTAGGAGACCCGTCATTGAGCACATTTAGTCACTGACTACACATGAAGTCGGCCAAATTGCCACGAGAATTCATCGAAGTGCTACCCCACATGGGATGGTGCGCGTTAAAGTCACGAACCACAATATGAGGACCTTGCGATGCTTGCAGCAGAGACATCAGGTGAGAGCAATCGATCCTTGCTCGTGGGTGGATGTATCCTCGAATCACTGTAACCGTACGACATCTGTGTTTTATGGTAAGGCATACGTAATCATTAGTGGTATGCGATGGGACGTCATGTCTGAAATACACCAGATCATGACGTATACAAACTAACACTTTGCTCGAGGTTTGGTCGTCACGAGACCACATCTGGACATATCCAGAAATACGGAAAGAAGAATCCATATTAGGTTCACAGATAACAATAACTGGAAATTCGTACTGAAATACCCGCTGTCGGAAATCTGACAAACGACCACGTAGACCTCGAGCATTCCATTGCATAACAAGCGATTGACGCATCCGTTCTTCAAACATCATCGCCATACTTGCTTAGTGAAGAGCCACAAGCAGTGGTTCCAACACTTCATGTAGCTGCACGGCAGCCTTGGCAGCCGGGGTATTTAGGCCGGAAAGAATCCTGCGCATGGAGCCCATCACATTTTTCAACATACTCGTGACGTCAATGTCATCCATCTTTCCATTTTCTTGAGTGCGTGTAGGAGCGGTGCACAAGGGCGTTCCCGTAGGCCTTGGTGGTAACGAGGGCCACTGAGTCTCCGATGTGTTTGAGGCTGATGATGAGCCGCCTTTTACTTTCGCAGCATACAGAGGCCTTGAGGCACGTGCTTCTTCATTCCTGAGACGAGGGGGGGTGTATGCTGCACTTGAGCTGTGGTTCCTCCTACGCGAGGAGGGCTGCGGTCCCGTTGATGTCGATGTCGTGAACGGCGTCTGCGGTGGCGGATAGCCCTTGCCGCTTCCCTGTGCGTGGAATGATCTCTACCCATCTTATTCAGAATACTCATTTCCTTCCTGATCTTTGGGCACTCTTTTGACGTTGCGTCGTGAGCACCAGAACAATTTGGGCACTTCGCAGCAACGTTGCAATTGCTGTCTCCGTGAGGTCCACCACATCGTTTGCATCTTACTGCACCCTTGCAAACTGCACTGACATGCCCAAGTTTCATAGACTTGTGGCATTGTAAAAGCCTCGGCACGTAAGGACGTACCGGATGTCTCACATATCCAACCTTGACGTGTGTTGGTAAAGTTTCCAACTGGAACACTAATTTCACACATCGGTATCACCCAAAACGGCGAAAGCTGAGCACAGGCGCCGACGATGATAGTAGTTTCGCCAGGTCAGTGTCTGTAATATCAATGCCCACGTCGTAGATGACACCTGTCGTCGCTTCCTTGCCCTATGTGGGGAATGCGCGAACAGAGATGCTTCCGAACTGAGTGACGTTTTTCAGTGTCTCCAGTACTGTCGGTGTTTTGACCTCCACCGAGAGGATGTTCTTTCGAGTGTTTATACGTATTTATTCAACTTGACCATGGGCAGTTGAGGTAGTCTGTTGCCGTGGTTGGTACGTATGCAATAGTGTATGACTGCTTGCCACTTGCCTTTTTCGTCGCCTGGCGACTAGTCGGTGATGTTCTTCGTATCTTTCTCTTGAGACGTCGGCTTGACACCACGGTAAAATCGCTGTCCGAGCCTATATCATCTGTAGAGGAGCCATCAGATGACTGAATCGGGACCATGCTGGGGTTGAAGCGGTCACTCACGTCACTGGCACAACGAACTGACCTTTCAGGATCCACTTGCTGGGCGGGGTTTGGGTCCCCCATTGCAGAGGATGACTTCCCCCAGTTTTCTAGTCACTGATTGCAGAGATCACAGAAAATAAAATAAAAAATGCAAAGAGCTCGAAGCTGAAGCTGCTCGCTACGATCACTTCTTCTTCTGCTTTTTTCAATGCATCGCAATGTTAATGTAAATGTAACAGGATCGCGCAAATGTACCACTATGACGAAACTATTTCGATGAAGGGGCGTCGTCGTATCAAAGCGACCAGAATGTATTCATTAACTTTATTTCGTTCTGCGGTCCGCTGTGCAGCGCGACAAAGACGTTAGCGTCGCGCTCGACGCTGTTTTCAGGCCTCAGTCTCTTCTACACTCCATGCACTCTTTAAGGAGGAGGATGATGATGATGACGATGACGATGATGATGATGATCATGATGACGACGACGACGACGATGGTGGTGGTGGTGATGATGATGATGATGATGATGATGATGATGATGATGATGCATTGTACAATAGCAGAAACCAATTATGGGGGATCGGCCGCGAACAGGGTGGTAATGCGGTAAATTTACAAAAACAAAAAAGAAACATGTAAACGAAGATAGGAAAATATTGATAATAACTCAGATGAAATAGTGTGTGATAACGTATCTTCACTTCTTTCTCTACACTCTGTTCCTTCTTTTTCCCACTTTGCACTTCTCTCTTGTTGTAGTTGTTTATTCGGGCGCATAACCAGCGGCACATACCCATTCTGGGTGATTGATCAAGAGTGGCCACATTACCAGTGACACAAACTTCGTTGCACAAACCCATAGCTTGCAAGGTCAGCTACGGCTCGTGGAGCTGGCGCGACGGGTGATGACTGCCGCTGGACTTCTGGACTGAGGAGTATACTCGCCGGCGTGTGAATAAGAAAGACGAGCTTTCTCTACCCGATCCCTTACCCTTTTAGGGCTTCAAGGTTTCGCACTACTGCTACTACTCTCCACTACTAATAACTACAGAGTACCACTATTAGTACTATTACTACCATTAACCGCTACACCCAGTGGTACACGCGGTCTATTCGGTCACCTGCCCAGTGGTACACAAACAACCGGCCAAGTTCCAGCACACGCAGAGTGGGGCAGGAGGCAAAGAAACTTTAGCAAAAAAATTTTTTTCACATCTCCCTGTCCCGTCGTGGGCGAAGCCACCAGCTTGATCGGGGAGCCATCGGTTCCCCCCAATCAAGTTCCTCAGGACACTCTAATAAAGTTCTTGTCACTGTCACTGTCACCTACGCCAGCACGGCTGCAGTGACCGACCAACGACTGGCACGGCTGGAGGAACTGATCACCACGTCCTTCCGCACCATACAAGAGCGTTTCGAATTCATTGAACACACCCTCAAGCCCATAGTCCGCAGCCCCATCTTTTCAGCGGAATTCGCCAAACACCCATACCTCCAAGAACAGACGCAAGCCCCACCCTCGCCACAACTATGTCCCAACAATAATCCACAATAAGATCGCTACGGGCCTTACGGTCTGGCAGTGGAACTGCCACAGTTACAACAACAAGAAAGCTGTGTTGCAACAACATATTACCACAGTAAACAAGAAACCCGCCATTATCCTGCTGCAAGAAACGGCGACGGTGACCCCCACCCTCCCTGGGTATCGCACTCGCGTTAGCCAAGCGGAGGGAGGGGTGTCTGCACGTTCGTCCGCAAAGGGCTCACGTTCATCAAGCACCAACTCAAACACGGTCGCAGCAGGGTGGAATACGCCTTCGCCGAAATCATGCCAAGCAAACAACGGAAAGGCAGCCTGCTCATCGCCAACATCTACAGTAACCCCAAGCACCATACACAGAAATTCAAGACCCTACTACACACAGCCAGCACCCAAGCCAGATACAACACGTTGCTGATAGGAGGGGACTTCAACGCCGCCCATCGAGCGTGGGGTTATGTGAAGGACACGACCAAGGGACGGGACTTATTACAGGATACCCTGGACCACAAATATGTCCTAATCACGGACCCCGCGCATCCTACCTGCATCGGCAACGCCGTAGCATGCGACACCACACCCGACTTTACATGAATAAAAAATGACCATACGGGCAAAGTAACATGGCACAACGTGCGCGTCGACCTGGGAAGTGACCAGTACATCCTCAATATTACGATACCCAACCAATTACGGAGCAATACCATTATACACAAGTGGACGGACTGGGACGAATTTCGTAAGGGGCGCCTCACCACAACACAAGACATCACAGAGATCGAAACCTGGACGGCGGAGCTCTGCGATGCAGTGCGCTCAGCCACAAAGACCATAGAAACAGACGAGGACGTCATCATCATGGACAGCCGTCTGGCTCATCTGATAGAGGCCAAACGTTCGATACAGGCGCGTTGGAAGCAGCACCGGCTGAATCGCAAATTGAGGAAGAAGGCGGCCGACTTAAACAGGGCCATTGAACAGCATTCCATGCTCCTGCGCCGTCAACAGTGGAACGAGATCTACAACTGAGCTGACAGGGAATTGCATCGCAGTTGCACATGGAATATATTTCGGCACCTCCTAGACGAAACAAAGACCAAGTCATACCAGTGCGACCACCTGGCCCGCCTCATGCACACCATCACACAACAACAAGGAAAAGACGCTGTTATCAGGAGCCTGGAAGCCAAGCATCTGCAAGACACGCCAACGGAAACCCACCCGCCGTACGGGGGGCTGCCCAACGCGTGGCTCGACCGAGACATTGCCATATCAGAGGTACGGGTAGCGCTGCACGAGCTCAACACACGCTCAGCAGCCGGCCCAGATCTCGTAACAAACAAGATGCTACGCAACCTGGACGACGCTTCAATGGAGGCTTTAACCGATTACTTCAATGAATGCTGGCATTCGGGCAAGCTCCCCCGACAGTGGAAAACGGCAAGAACGATCCTGATTCCGAAACCGGGCAAACCACTGGACATCGGCAACCGGCGTCCCATATCGCTGACGTCCTGCGTGGGCAAGGTGCTGGAGCACGTGGTCGCCAACCGGTGGCAGGAATACCTAGAGAAGGAAGGCCTCTATCCTGACACGATGATCGGCTTTCGGCGCAGACTCAGCACACAAGATGCCATGTTACAACTCAAACAAGAAATCATCGACAACAAGACACAAGACAGCAAAGTAATTCTGGGTCTCGATTTACAAAGTGCATTCGACAAAGTCAAACACTCAGCCATATTAGGACAAGTATCAAGACTCAACGTGGGGGTAACCAGCTACAATTATATTCAAGACTTCTTGACCAACCGCACGGTGGAACTGCACGCCGGAGACCTCAAGCTCCCCGAACACAAGCTCCGCAGTACAGGTACTCCACAGGGTTCGGTCATATCGCCGTTGCTTTTTAACCTCGTCATGATCGGGGTAGCGAGGGCAGTAGCGGGGACCCGCGTCCGGCATACGATCTACGCCGACGACATTACCAGGTGGGCGGCCGGCGGCACCGACTCCAGCATCGAGCAACAGCTGCAAGCGGCGGTTACCGGCATCGAGCAGTACCTTGATGGTACAGGCCTAATGTTCTCGCCCGCCAAATCCGAGCTGTTCGTCCTCACATCGCTTCGACCGCGACGGAAGCGCGCTCCTCTTCGGGAGTGTGATCACATCAAGATTGTTATTGCATCGGGGCAACGCATCCCCGAAGTTCCCAAGATCAGGGTCCTGGGCCTGCTGCTCAACAAGAGCGGCCGCAACGACGAGACCATCAACAAGCTTACCACCAAGGCAATGGACGCCATCCGGCTCATACATCGAGTCTCTACACGACGGGCGGGCATGCGTGAAGACAGTCCCGTGCGCCTTGTCCAGTCGTTCGTGATCAGTCACATCGCCTACGTTGCGGCCTACCTTAACTGGCACGTCACTGACAGGACCAAGATCAGCACGCTGATCAGGCGGGCTTACAAGACGGCGCTGGGTTTAATGGAGACCACGAATACGGCTCGGCTCTTGCAGCTCGGCGTCCATAACACCCTAGAAGAAATAGCCGAGGTGCAGCTCACCGCGCATTTGGAGCGCCTATCTACCAACAAGACGGGCCGCAGTATACTGACGTCCCTAGGTTACAACCCTCAAGCTCCCAGCCGGCAACCGTGCGAGATCACAGATGAGGCGCGGGCTCACATTTACGTGGGCCCCATCCCGAAGAACATGCACCAAGAGTACAACTATGTGAAATATGTTCTTATAGCGCTTGTATAACTAAATGGAGCGTAATAGAACGAAGCCTCAATGCAGCGATCGCGCAGATTCGCAGCGACCGACTGCGCGTCTGCATGCTTGTCCGCGCACTGTTTCGCTTTCTCCGCGCGCGCATTTTCGCACCGTGCCATGAGCTTTAGGCCGCAGAATGTGAGCATTTGACTATATACAAGCAACCATTGTTGCGTGGGCGCTATCAGAGCTGTTCAAAAATAATTTCATTGTAGAGACTTCGACGCCTGTGATGTGCCGTCACGACGATTCAATCTTTCTTTTCTTCTAAATTCTTTGACCTTTCAATACTATTTCTCGAGTTGCGTCGCACAGTATGTTTATCGGTGTCCTCAGCATGTAATTTCCCGCTGCTCATTTTTTGTAATCCAGTGCATTAATTCATAACACAAACATGACCATATGCCATGCTTTTTTTAAATGTGCTTCTTACCGCTGCGTTCCCACTCCACTGAACTTGCCAATATCTATAGCATCGACAAGTTCATAGAACAAACCGTCATGACATTAGTCGGGCAGCGGACTCGGGCGAGCGTCTCAGTACGCGTTTTCAGAACATCGCAGACCGGGCGCCTAGCAGAAATCTTCCTCGCGTCTGTGCTTGCTGCATACCCGAGTTGTAGCCGATGACTGTTTGCCGGTTTTATGTTTCGCGAGCCAAGCTTCACGCAGCTGCTTGTCCTGCGGCTACGTGTGAATAAGGCTGACACCGGCCTCCGTTATGTGCGTCCGGCCCTGCGGCACCGAGCAGTAGCCTACCATGTTGCGCGCCTTCAAAGGCAGCCACTACCTATTGTAGTGCTTTCAAGCGTTGTAAAGGAGACACTCGAAGGGGGAAAATTTCGCCACTAAATGAGGACCGCAGCGTACGAGGGAATTTAAACTCGTTTTCAGCTCGCTTCGGCGCGCTAGAAGCAGCCGACGCGGCCGCATGTCCACGTGATCCCTCCTAGCACGTCACGCCGACGGTGGCGCCAGATTTTCCAGTGGTGGAGCTCGAGGCCAATACTAAAAAATCGGGTAGGCTGTGTTAGGGACGCAGCCGCTGCGGAGTAAGTGAAATGCTTTGTGCGTGCGGCAGAGGGTGTATATACTAGGGGGGAGGGGGTACAGAAATAGCGTGTACAAAATACAGTAGTTCATTCGCGCATTAGAAAGCTTACATCCCAACTTATGCTACAGCTAGCGAGGGTCTTACGTGGCTCCCTATCGTGCTCTCTTCCTGTCTGTTCGAAGTGGGACAGTTTGTTTTGCAGGGTGTCTGGGCACCAGGGTAAAGAAATGAATCCCTTGCTGGTGACGCCCAAGACTACCCTGCGCCACTCGAGCCCGCCGCATTTGTAGATAGTTGGGGCTCCTGCGCTTGCCTGAACCTCCTGCGTGCTCCCTAGGGAAACGGGCACGCTCTGCCGTGGTCCCAGGGTTGCCATATCCTTCTGTCCTCCTGCTCGAGTTTCTTCGCGCTATTTATGGACCGTGTATGTCTTACGTAAGGGGGCCGTAGCCGAGCAATTGTGAAATGTCTGCAACAAACTGCACATTTGGAGGCCCTGGTTGGCACCTGATTAACATTGCTGATCAGCTCCACTTCGAGTTTGATAAATTGCACATATTGTGGCTCAGTGAGCTTTCTCAAACGCGACCACTTTCGCTCGTATCAACAGACGTACTGCCGAGTTATGTCTCCGAACGCCGAGCTGAAGGGTGAATTTAACTTCGTTTGCGTCATGCGTGGCGCGAGATTGACGCCATCTGCGCACAAGGCATATACATGACCGAGTAATGGCTTCCTTTTTCTACGCAGTGGTATCAAAGTAAGGCACGTGGCTAGTACGCTTGCAAAGATATAGGCGATAATACTATAACATGCTTTTTTGTTGCAAGCGGTTTTAGAAAACAAAACTATTTGGCAGATTTAAAGGGATGCTGAAACACTTTTCGAAAAAAATGAGTTCTCTGCGGCATTCTACAGTTTTTAGTCCCCTGAACACGAATATCTGGTTCAAAAAGGGCGGAAACAAACGCAAGCGGCTGTTTTTCCAAGAAAACGCGCACCAGAGCCTCAGGGCATCGCGCGAACGCCGCTGTTGCCCGTGATTGGTTGGGGCCGCTGTGACGTCGTTGGCGGTAGTCGCCGGTCGGCGCCGCCGCATATCTCCGTTTCAATGCGTAGCACCATTCCTTTCTCTCTGGTAGCACGCGGTTCTGCTGTTCTGGCTTCATAGCTGAGTTGCAAGATGGAACGTTCTCGTTGTCTTCGACAGCTTGTATTGTCCCCGTACATGTTTGAACCCACAGCCGATACGGAAAACGATGGCGGCAACAGAGTCAACGACGATATTGAGTGTGCCAACAGCGAGAGCGATGTGTGCACCTTCTCGCGCGCTGGAAATTTTAGCTCGTACGTATGTTTTTTTTTTCATGTAGCTGCACGTTGCAATGACGGGAAAAAAATGCGCTAAAGTGTCACTGGGAACATGCTGCTGGAAGAATGCCGAAGCACTAACTTCTCATTAGATTTACACGGGTGCAATTCCGCGATGTCAAGCACCTTGCCGCTGCTTGTCTAAAGTCCCGTGGTTTTTTCAGCGTTGATACACGATCGCGAACATAAGTGCCGCGTTTCAAAGCGCGCACATGCAGTGCTGTGAGGTACAGTCACGGAAGTTGCTTATCATACACATCCAGAGATGACCAGAGGTATTATTATATGTGCAATATTCATACTATGGTTCGACGACTTTGCGAGTGTGGCTCGATCAAGAATCGGTATGCGTGCTCCATGCTAGTGTTGACATAAAGATATTAGGCAGTTTTAGCACCGCCGTGTGGTAAACACGATAACTGAACCGTACGTCGAATGTCACTAGGCAAGCCTACACTCCATTTGGTACCTCAGGGGCATCGCTGTGGAAGCTACGCTCGAAGTCCGGTCACCAAAATTTATTACTGCGCGCGTTTCCGTCTCTTCGCAGCGTGCCAGGGGCGTTTGCTCGCGCGAGCATGCACGTGAAGCTGCCGCGACGGGCTGCAATTAAAAAATACCGAAAAGAAAATTTTTTTAAAAGAACGTGTTAGCAGCCGTATAAGTACACGGATGGTTTCTATGGGTAAATTCTTTTTTTTATTTTCATTCCGAACTGAGCTTATATATGGAAAGCTTTCTCAAAAATCGGGTCAAGAAACACCGAACTTTTTCAAAGTGCGAACGCAGCCACTGCAAGAAGTATCTCAAGCCTCCACAGCGTTGCACCGATGTATGAAACGGAGTATAGCAACGCTAGCAACAACGCGTTTTCGCATTTGTCGTAAGGCTATCCGGCTACGCTAAAACTGTGTTACCAGACGTTAATGGCTGCAAATGTTTGTATTTCTCCAGTGCATCAATGTGGGCCTAATCACGCTTTCATTAAACTAGGTGCACCTGCATGTGCTGCGTATTGATGGAAGATGAAGAGAACTGCTTGTGCTGCCAGGAGGTGCAAGAGATTAGGAAAAAACAGAAGCGCACGCAGTGCGTAATAAGTTCAAGACAATTCAGGACTGTGTGCCTCAGCAGGGCAGTACTGGAAGTGGCACTTGCCCAGAAAGGAGTCGAACCGGCTGGACAAGGCAAGAAGTTTACACACAGGTGTGAAAATGATATAGCCAATGGAAAAAGAGTGATGCGGAACAACGCGGAACAACGCCGGGCTTCAGTCGCGCCGATTTAATTGGAATACCGATTGCCCGCATCGTTGTCAAGCTCCGATGATAGTAACTGTCGCGGAAATGGTCCGAGCACAGCACAGTTGATTTCGTCGGCACGAACTTATCTCTCCTCACCGCGCGTACCCACTGCGCTGCAAGCTTCTTTTCCTTCGGGAATTTGTGAAACGCCACATCGTCTCGCCCGCCTGTGTTCGCGCAGCCGAATGCTGCACAGAACGAGGGCATGTTGGGCGCCCTTGGCTGTAGGCACTCACGCAGCACAGAAGGAAAGAACAGTTTACGAAAATCGCAAAACAAACGTGAGCGGCGGCGGCGGCAGATCTCTCGTAGCGTCGTTCAGTAAAGCGCAGGACGGAAAGAGGCATGCCAGCACATGTCAGCACGCCGGTCCGCAGCTCGGTTGGCTCGGTCTCCGCCCATGACGTCACTCTCGCCGGTTCTCTCCTCTGCCTACGTCCTCACCCGGCGCTCCGGGAAGCGATGGGGGCGTGTCCGCGCGGGTGATTTAGAAAGCGATTTCCGCCCGGTATATTAACAAAACGAAAAAAAAAAATTGGG
This sequence comes from Dermacentor variabilis, assembly GCF_050947875.1. Classification (NCBI taxonomy): domain Eukaryota; kingdom Metazoa; phylum Arthropoda; class Arachnida; order Ixodida; family Ixodidae; genus Dermacentor; species Dermacentor variabilis. The sequence goes on along the minus strand of NC_134569.1, from coordinate 94,503,744 downwards.
AACCGTAAATTATTAGGTCTGTTCTTCCCAATCCCAGCAATTCATAGAAATTGAAAACCGTTTCAGCTTCCCTTTAAAGCCGTTTCACGTCAAAAATGAAAGCGAGAAAAATTATAATAATAATCACGTGGCTGGAAGCGTTGGTATCGCGCACCCTCTTGCGACATTGTACCTTGTATACTCTTCTTGTTTCTTTCTTTCTTATATTTTTTTCAAATTATCCAACCATCAAGAGTAGGAGGGACCATGAAATATTAACGACAGGCGATAGGAAACAACATCAAAGACGCCCCATCGATTTTTTTCACCTTGAAACACAACGGGTAGGACAGGTGCGCAAGGAGTCACGAACCTACCTTCTTGCTCTACTATTGACCACTGGATGTGGCAATCGAGTCAACAGTGGCGTGCAGTCTGGTCTGACTGCAACCCTTGATCCCTTGTTGCTGCAGATAACATTTATTGATGAAATATTTCCGCCCGAACTCCCGTGAACGCCGTATTGAGCTACCTAGGAAAAAGAAACAAAATTATTCTTGCGGCTATACATGAAACGCCGAACGCAAGCGCATAAAAATGGCAGTAGTGCTTCCAGATATTGTCGATGATACTACGCAGATCGCGAGATACAAAAGAAAAGAAAATTGGCAGACGACTACACTTTTTGGTAACGCGATCTTTGAGCGCAGCTGCTGCCTTATCTCGACAACAGGCAACCGCATACAGAACACGCAGTGCCGAACGGAGGCGGTTGTGCGTTTCGGATTGGGCAGCACACACCGCGATCCGCCGCTATCGAGGGGGCCCTGCGGCGACGGGCCATTGCGCCATATTACAGTGGGTCACCGCCGCGGAGAGGGGGGGATTGACAGTTATTATTTAATGTTTCTTCTGAGGTGGGACGGGGAAACGGGTGGAGAAAAGCGGTATTGAGTAGAAGTCACACACTCATTCACTCACAGACAGGCCTCAACGCGGCCGCACAAGGTTGGGGTGAGAAGTAGAAGTAAGGGGACGAAACGCTATAACTGTCTCTCGAGTCACTGCAACGGTACTTCGCCAGGTAAGGGGAGATATAGGGCAAGAGTGGAGGCGGAAGAAGGACAGCCAGGCGCAAGCACTTCCAGAGACGACAAATGCCACTGAGCAACGCGCTCCGCAAACAGGGAGGCGAGAGACACGGCTGAGAGCCGTACAGCCACGCGACGCTGAGGCGGAGGAGCGGAGAGCCGTGGATCACACGCGAGGTGGCAAGGAGCGCCCGCCGACGGCACCGCGGCAGTGCCGCGACAGCGGGAGAAGGGACGGTGAGAGCGGAGGGGACGCTAGCATCGACAGTTACCGCAACGGCGCTGCGCGGAGGAACGGGGCGAGAGAATAGGCGAGAACACGTGATCTGGCTTTGGGGTATAAGGGGAGAGCAAGACTCGCACCTCACGCGGGCGATGGCAGCAGGAACACGCGCAGCTAGAGCAGCGTGCGGATGACGACCTTGGTTACGACGAGGCCCGACGGCGAGGGGAGACGCGGGAACGGGCTCCAAAGAGCTGCGCCGTAAAAAGACAATTGCCTTTATAGAAACAGCGATTGATCGGTTTGAGGGTTACAGTGCGTGTTGGCCATATAAAGGTAAAAGTGGGACACTTATTAGCAGGCTCTTAAGAGACCCTGTGAAAGATTTCCTATTTCTATAGATCACTTACTTATAGCATTTTATCCTTTGGCAAACTGAGACATGTGCTGAATCAAACTAAAGGAATTGTATCGCGTCAAAGAGAAAAATGCGTGAATTTTCTCGTGACCGCTGCGGTCTCAACGTTCTAGGCTCTTGCATTTTCGCTGTGGCCTGTAGGCGGTGTAGTGCTGCTGGGTGGTTAGCCAAGGCCAAACAATGAATACCTCATCTCGCGCCAACATTTCGACAAGATCTGTCTTCGTCAGGGCCCGTTGGCTTCAAGCTCCGAGCGAAATGTTGGCTCTTGATTGAGGCATTTCTTCTTCCCCCCCCCCCCCATCCACGGTCAACCACAAAATACTAAATCAGCGTGCTGTGCTGACCTTTAACTGACAGTTGCCAGATATATTTAGCAAAATTCAAGAGAAAAAATGAAAAAGACAATTTGCAACAAGATTACAGGAACCAATATCTGAGTGATTTCAACGAACGCCCGCATTTTTACAAAGGGTACACGTCACCCGGGTTTTCCTTGCTGTATGCGTAATATTTTTACGCCTATGTATGCAGCGTCCTTGCAAAATTTACTTATCATTGCAAAAACTTTATCACAGTATGCCACTATGGTTTTACGCTCACACTGAAAACAAAGTGAGTCATCCATGCCGAGCTAGGCTTAATTTGTAAATGGCGTATTTCACCGAGGTCACGTTGCAGCATTCATATGTTCATTAAGTCTAACGACGTTATGAGGCTCAGCCCGGCTGGATACCCTGAACTGGGAAAGTTGTAAATGGGTGTAAAAGTCGAGGAGATGCAGGTAGTTTTTCAATGTAGCACGCACACACCTGCAATGAAGTGTTCCTCGTTCAGCGTACGTATACAACGCTCTATGGCCCTCACAGAGGAGGAGGAGGAGGCACACTTTAGAAAAAAAAACCGTTTCTCGTGGTCGCACAACTGATTGGATGGGGAGTTTCTCAGCCTACAGGTACCACCCCCTAACCCGAAAATGAAGGATGGAAAAAGTGAACCTGAAGAATGCTGTTACAAAACACACCTTTCTTGATTTTCTTCCTAGTTTCCTAAACGGTTCTTTCCTCTTGCACGGGGCGCAAGCGTTTCTTGACGGAGCTTCTCTAAATCGCACCGATATCTGGCATTTTTTTCTTTCTTTCTTGAATCGGTTGCTTTAAAAAAAGGGGGAAAGAAAGTATCTTTAAGGGGCACGAAGTAAAAGTGAAAGGGTCGTGCCAAAATACAGGGGAGGGAGAGGGAGGGCGTCGAAAAGGACTCTCGGAAGGAAGCCTCTGGGCAAACAGGCTGGACCCGTAATCGATCAGGGACCATCAGTCAGGCGGGTCGCGCTCATCGTTCTTGGCCTGACTGGCGTCTACGTCTCAATGTGGCGGTTGGTGTTGGCGAGAGAGGCGGGGAAAGAGGAGGTGATCTGAGGGCGTGGGTTGGGCGGGAAACGTAGGCAGATCGGCGCAAGGGAGGACCGATCTATCGGCTTCTTCGCTCGGCCGCGCAGGGGTCTCAGGAGTCCTGGCCGAGTGATGCGGCCACGTCACCGCGGGTGAAAGACAGAGGCGTAGGCCGCTGGAGATTCGTCTTAGTTAGCCGCCTGTCCCAATCATTGCGCTTTTTTCCTGCTTATGGACCTTCTGTCAGCCAGCTTCCGCCACCTAAACGGAACGGCTTCGCTCGCTTTAGAGCGCGAATCTGTACGAACGGTTTTGAGACTGGCGACTGTTTCCTTTTTCTTGCTCCCTTGCTCTCTCTCTTCTTTCTTCTGGGTGGTTTGTGGCTGCACTACTAATGAATAAGTTGTCACGCGGCCTTTGATATGCCCTTAATTCTAGTAATAATCGTTAGATGTGAGAGGGAACATGCAGAGTAATGATATTTTAGAGCCTTCGGACAAAAGTGCGGACGCAATCCGCGCCACAAAGTCCCAACAAACAAACAAACAAACAAACAAACAAACAAACAAAACAGACAGACAGACAGACAGACAGACAGACAGACAGACAGACAGACAGACAGACAGGCTCAACCTCTCGTCTGGGATGTGCAAGTGATCATCGGATATGGAGCAGTGATGATTACCCATTTCGTTGAACGAACAAAGAACTAATTTCAACTAATTTCGCTATCGTGTATGTCTTCGACACAAGCGATGTGATCATATGCATGACGTCAACATATTATCAGGTAACGTAGCACAGTATTTACATTTATGTAAGATGACGTGCCGTCAGCACATTTAGCATCAACCCAAACATAACCATCAAGGAAACCTTCCGTCCATTGGTTATTGGGTTCCGCACGATGTGATGGGAAGGAGTCAAATGGCTCATCGAGCCTCCGGCGTCTGCAGCAGCGAAATGGCACCTGAATTCCAGCTGGCTGCCACGCCACGCCACGAGTGTACCTCGATGGAGCAGAGCGGGCGAAAGGGAACAGGTGAGAGGGCATCGCCGTGACGGCAAATCACCCTCGCTCTCTCTCTCTCTCGGAAGCCTATGTCAACCGCGCGTTCCTTGTCCGCTCAAGCTCTCGCCTGCGTTCTAAATGCGCCTCGGTAAGACTAAATCAAAACGTCTCAACGCGCTCGCTTGCCCGCGAGGAGTTCATAACTCGAAGGACCACTCAGCGGCGTTCAATTGGACATGAACACTTGCGCATTCGCAACTCATAGAAAGTGCTTAGGTTGCCTCGGATTCTTTCTTTTTTAAGATATTCTTTAGTTGGGTAGAATGTTTGGGTTCCCAAAAGTCAGCAGTTAGACGTAACAAGAACGCCCACAGCACGTGAGCGCATATCATGCGGATCAAGGGATGGTTAATCCTCGCACATCGGAGGGTTTTCTCACGCTTTTAAACCCCCAAATACTACATAGCATAAAATGTTTATTTGAACAAATAGCCACACGGAATATCTTTTATAAAATGACGTTATCGAGACGGACGGTTTTTCACTTCCTATAGAGAGAATTATAGTCTCAAATGAGGTTCCATCGGCTATGGATGGAGTGATCGGCTTCTTTAGTTGGAAGCCGGCTGTTCGTTTTCTCTACGAATGAAACGCTCAGCCCTAAAGAAAAGAAAAAAAGAAATAGAAGGGCAAGTGCAACGCAGGTCGCAGGTACACTTCGTGTTCACGTAGGACATACAGAAGTGGAAAATGTCGCATCTTGTTTGAACCCTCACTAACTTGGATGAGTTACGTGCGTGCGTGCTGGATATCTGCAAGATATGTAAGCAGTCGGCACCAATTTCGTTCCTACGCAGATGCAATGGTCACATTTATCGAAAAACAGCTTCCTGCTGGACGAAAATTCGTTATGATCAAATAAGATGAGACAGAACTGGATAAGCAATAAAAAATAAACCCGTAAAAGTTCGCACAGTGCTCTTATTTTGGCATTCTACATAATATAAGCTTTGTTTTGTTATACATGGGTTACTGCAAAAAAATTGAGATAGAGAGTACCTCGACTACTCCACATCTTTGAGTTCTACAACCTAAAATTAATAAATTAATTTCGTCTGGAAGTGGAGTACACAAAAAGTTTTCTGTCCCCGCAGGGGCGTCTGCGTCAGCAGGCGTTTGGTGTGTTGCGACACCACGTACCCGAGCACACGAGGCTTGGACCCTCCCGCGTGTAGCCGTGCGCGGCTTAGCCGTGTCCGGGGAAAGGGGGATCCTGGAGGTTGAGCCGATGCCGGGTGTTAGGACCTTTAAGGCCCCCGGCGGAGGCAACACACCTCTTTGGCCTCTGCTTCACGTAGACGGCACCCCCGGACTGACCCACCCGGGGGAAATCGGTAGTTGCCTTTTCCTGTCTCTCCCTCTCCCTCCAACCTTCGTCTTTTTCTTACTTTCCATCTTTCCTGTCTTCTCCTATCTTCCTCTCACTTCCAATTTTCCAGGCAGCAAGGGTTAACCTTGTGTGAATAACCAACCTAGGTTATCTCATATTTGGTTATAGTGATAACGTACAGCTGGCGTTTGCAGGACCTGTTCTTACAGTCCCTGTAGCGTCCCCTTGTAGGACTCCCCGGTGGGTGGCTGGCGTTATTGCCGAAAATTCAATCCCTTTATGGCAACCTCTTTCCCTCCGCTTCCTGATCGCCCTCAGAAAAGAGGGCGCACCGATGATGTATTCCAGTTTTTTGGTCGGCAAAAAGAATCCTTCCCTCGTTTTCACGTGATCCATTCTGAAAAACCAGCTAAACCAGTGCGAACTATCTCACCATTCCTTGTTTCTAAGACATTGACTGAAGTCTTTGGTCCAGGTTATAAGGCGTCGAGGATGGCAAGCGGTGATCTCCTCTTGGAGCTCCGCGATCAGAAACAATATGAGAAATTGACAAAACTAGTGTCGTTTGGGGAAACCCAAGTAATTGCAACCCCGCACCGTACGATGAACACCAGCCGCGGTGTTGTCTCGGACGATGACTTGCTGGAGCTCACTGAGGATGAACTCTTGGAGGGCTTCAGTGACCAGAATGTTATCAATGTTAAAAGAATTAAGATCAGGCGTGACAGCAAAGAAATCAATACAAAACACCTTATATTGACTTTCGGCTCAAGTAATCTGCCCGAGTCTGTAGAGGCCGGGTACATCAAGCTTCGTGTTAGGCCATATGTGCCAAACCCCCTGAGATGCTTCAAATGCCAACGTTTCGGCCACAGCTCGCAGAGCTGCCGAGGCCGCCAAACCTGTGCGAAATGCAGTGCCCACGAACACACCTCTGAAGCTTGTGAGAACTCTCTCCACTGCGTGAACTGTGATGGGGAACATGCCGCGTACTCGCGGTCCTGTCCATCATGGAAAAAAGAAAAAGAAATAGTTACAATCAAGGTTAAAGAAAACATATCTTTCAAAGAGGCACGCAGGCGGGTTTCATACCTGCCCAAGAAAAGCTTTGCCGATGTGACGCGTCAGGGGGCAGCGACACAAAGGCTTCCGGCGGCTGTCCGACCCACACTCAGTGAGTCGCCAGTTACGTCGTCTGCCCCCGCGGCGGTTGCAGCTAGCGCTGCTCCGCCAACCGAGGAGAAGGGACCATCGACCCCGAAGGTGGGCGCAGCCGAGGCTGCCTCAACCTCCCAGGTCCCATCCAGCGCTGGCAACAGCCGGCGCAGCCAAATCCCCCAGGGAGCCCCATCGACCTCCGGGCTGGTGGGCGCAGGGGTCTTGCCCTCCAAGGCGGGACTCTCCCTGGTGACTTCTCGCTCGCAAGAGCACGTGTCCGGCGCCTCACAAGAGGCAATGGACACTACACCTATCTTCAAGGCGCATCAAGCGCCTAAGGAGCGGCGAGGCTCCCTCGAACGCTCCAGAAAGGGCAGAACTCCCGTTACAGGGCCTCGAAAGGGCTCTGTAATTTAATCTCTGTAATTTCCATAATCACTACTTCTGTTTCTGTACACACAGCACTTATTGACCTCCAATATGGATACACAAATAATTCAATGGAACGTCAGAGGCCTTCTTAGAAACCTTGATGACGTGCAGGAACTCATCCACAAACACAATCCAAAAGTGCTGTGTCTACAGGAAACACACTTAAAATCTAAACACACAAATTTCCTGCTACAGTATGTTACGTTTCGCAGAGATCGCGATGATGCTCTCGCATCATCGGGCGGTGTTGCCATTGTTATTCAGAAAGGCATAGCGTGTCAACGTTTGCAGCTACAAACGCCCCTTGAGGCAGTGGCGATTCGTGCTGTTCTCCTCAACAAACTTATCACTGTCTGCTCGCTCTACATACCCCCCCATTACAAATTAACTAAACATGAATTTCAGTCCTTCATAGACGAATTGCCAGAACCTTACGTTGTGCTTGGGGATTTCAATGCGCACAGCAGCCTGTGGGGAGACTCTCGTATCGATGCGCGAGGTCGCCTCGTTGAACAGTTCCTTTTTTCGTCCGGTGCGTGTCTGCTGAATAAGAAGACACCCACATATTATTCTCTCGCAAACAGAACATTTTCTTCAATTGACCTCAGCCTAGTTTCCCCTTGTATGCTGTCTGAACTCGAATGGGAGGTCACCAAGAATCCTTACGGAAGCGACCAATTCCCCATACTGCTAAAAGCACATAAAGAAAAAGAATGTCTACCACAGGCTCCTAGGTGGAGGATCGATACAGCCGACTGGGAGAAGTTCCGAAACTTAACTAATATCTCATGGAATGACATGTCTTGTTTAGGAATTGATGCTGCTGTGCAGTATCTCACAGGCTTCATTATAGACATGGCATCTAAATGCATATCAGAAGCACATGGCTTGGCATGTAAACGGCGGGTCCCGTGGTGGAACGAAGACTGCAGGATCGCTCGTAAGAAACAAAACAAAGCGTGGGGGTTGCTGCGCGCTTCTCCCACTGCAGAGAATCTAGTCAACTTTAAGCAAGTAAAATCCCAAGGCAGGAGAACCCGCCGACTGGCCAGAAGAGAAAGCTGGCAGAAGTATTTATCGAGCATTAACTCGTTTACAGACGAGGCCAAAGCCTGGAACAGGGTAAATAGAATTAGAGGGCGACAAACATATTCACTCCCCCTGGTAAATACACAAGGCGATACACTGCAAGATCAGGCAGACTCAATTGCGGAGCACTTTCAGAGCGTGTCAAGTTCAAACAATTATTCGCAATCTTTTCTCATATATAAAGAAATAGAAGAACGTAAGCCTTTAACAAGAAAAAGCCGAGAGAATGAGCCTTACAACCGTCCTTTCAGTATTGCCGAATTGAGAGCTGCCTTGAGTGCATGCAAGAGCTCCGCACCAGGATCTGATAGAATCATGTACGAAATGCTGAAAAACTTACACAATGACACGCAAGTGACACTACTTACACTTTTCAACGCTATCTGGGACGCAGGGTACCTTCCGACCGCATGGAAAGAAGCCATTGTGATCCCTGTTCTAAAGCAAGGCAAAGATCCTTCATCAGTGGCAAGCTACCGCCCGATAGCCCTCACAAGTTGCATGTGTAAGGTATTTGAAAAAATGATAAATCGACGACTGATCCATTTCCTTGAACAGAACAAAATGCTTGATCCCTATCAGTGTGGCTTCCGAGAAGGGCGCTCCACAACCAACCATCTTGTACGTATTGAAACAAATATCCGGGACGCATTTATACATAAACAGTTCTTACTCTCGATATTTCTCGATATGGAAAAGGCGTATGACACAACGTGGCGATACGGCATCTTGCGAGACTTATCGGAAATGGGCATTCATGATAATATGCTCAACGTAATAAAAAGCTACTTGTCCAATCGTACCTTCCGGGTGAAAGTTGGCAATGTGCTGTCACGTCCTTTTACACAAGAAACTGGTGTACCCCAGGGAGGCGTGCTCAGTTGCACACTTTTTATTGTTAAGATGACAACGCTTCGTGCTTCCTTAACCCCGGCCATTTTGTATTCCGTCTATGTGGATGACATTCAAATAGGCTTCAAATCCTGTAACCTCGCAGTATGCGAAAGACAGGTACAGCATGGTTTGAACAAGGTGTCAGGGTGGGCAGAGAAAAATGGTTTTAAAATCAATCCTCAAAAGAGTTCTTGTGTGCTGTTCACAAGGAAGAGAGGCCTGGTCCCGGATCCTTGCTTGGAAATGTGTGGACATCAGATACCTGTAAACAAAGAGCACAAATTTCTAGGTGTTATACTCGACAATAAACTTACTTTCGTCCCACACATTAAACATCTTAAAGAAAAGTGTCTGAAAACAATGAACTTATTGAAACTTCTATCCCAGACTACATGGGGTAGTGATAGGAAGTGTTTAATGAACCTATACAAGAGCCAAATTCGGTCTCTATTGGATTATGGTGCCGTTGTGTATAACTCTGCCGCCCCGAGCGCGCTAAAGATTCTAGACCCAGTCCACCATCTGGGAATCCGACTGGCCACTGGCGCTTTCAGAACGAGTCCCATACAAAGTCTATATGTGGAATCAAATGAATGGTCTCTCCACCTACAGAGATCATACATTAGCTTTACATATTTCCTTAAAGCACGCTCCAATCCTGAACATCCATGTTTTCATAACGTTACCGATATGACGTGCGCTACACTTTTCAGCAATCGTCCCTCCATAAGACAGCCTTTCTCGCTGCGTGTGAAGCAGCTTAGCGATGAAATGCATGTCCCGCTCCTCGAGCATCGCTTAATGCACCTAACCAAGCTCTTACCTCCTTGGGAATGGCAGGTGATACAATGTGACATATCCTTTATAAAAGTTACAAAGCACGCTCCTGAGGCTGAAATCCGAATGCATTTCCTAGAACTCCAGCACAAGCACTCCTGCGCAGAGTTCTACACAGACGCTTCCAAGTCAAATGCCGGGGTATCCTATGCAGCCGTCGGCCCATCGTTTTCGGAATCCGATGTACTGCATCCGGAAACAAGTATCTTTACGGCCGAGGCCTGCGCACTACTCTCTGCTGTAAAGCACATAAGAAAATCGAAACTTCCAAAAGCAGCGATCTATACAGACTCTCTCAGCGTCGTGAAGGCCTTAATGTCACTCAGCATACATAAAAATCCCGTATTTAATGAACTATATTCGGTCTTGTGCAAAGCGTACTCATCTAACCAGAATATCATAATATGCTGGGTCCCTGGCCATAGGGGAATTAAAGGCAACGTTCTGGCGGACGAGATGGCCACGTCAATCGCATCGCAAACTGTTAAGCCTACCGCTGCGGTGCCTGTCACAGATCTGAGGCCTTTCTTGCGAAGGAGGCTGCGCGATCACTGGCAACACATGTGGGATGCGGAAACAGATAATAAGCTCCACCTGATAAAACCACAGTTAGGATTTTGGCCGTCTACTACAAAATCGCGCCGAACAGATGTCCTATTCTGTCGTCTCAGAATAGGACACACGTTCGGCACCCATAATTTTCTACTCACCGGAAGTGAGCCTCCAACCTGTGGTAGATGCGGGGAGAGGCTGACCGTACTCCACGTCCTCCTGGAGTGTCGGGAAGCCGAATCTGAGAGAAAAAGACATTTTTCATTAGCATACCGACAGCACATTCCTCTTCATCCTGAAATGTTTCTTGGTCCAGAACCGCTTTTTAATACAGACACAGTGCTAGGTTATCTTAAAGATGTGGTCTTACATGTTATTAGTCCCATGAATTGTAGCGCCTCCTCTCTTGAGAGGATGCCACTGCGATAATTGCTTTGCATAGCACATGCCTCCAGGCCCTTGTCTTTCAAGGGCTCTAAGGAGGCAGTAGTGCTCATGGATTTTTCACAATCACATATATTTTACCTATCGTATCATTCTTTTTAAATGCATCTAAATGTTCATAGTACAAGTCACACGTCATTGCCATAATTTTATCATAGAGATTTTACGCACTTTAGAGCGTATATTTTAAGGCCTCTTTACAGCCACCTCACACGAACTTCATAGTAATCATAATTACACCGCAAAATCATTAGCACAGACATGGCGCTCTTTGGCCATACCTGGCCCTTGCGCCAGAAAACCCCATACATCATCAAAGTTTTCTGTACACGATGCGTATGGTAGTACGTGGAGTACTCCTGCACCAACAGGTAACGAAGCGTGCAGAGCATTTGAGTAGCAGCGCATGCTGCAGCGCAGCAGCGCATGTTCAGCGAACTCATTATTGGGCATCGTTATCATTTTTACCTAATTTATCATATCTAGCAATTGTATTTTGGTTGTGCTCGGCCAAAAAAAAATTAATTGGAAGTCGGCGATATGTTACGATGACTCCTTTAAGATTACATTGCCGCAGCCTCGATAATTGTGCTTATGTCGCAGCGTCACATAGAGCTTTGAGAAGTTTGCTGTCAGAGCAGACTTTCCTTTCTTGATAATAATCGATACACTTGCACGCAACCAGTTTAGCTCTTTCTTTCAACAACGAACACAAAAGAAAATGCCCCTTGTCGAAATTTTTCCGCCGCCTCCGCAAGTTTCCTGACTCCACATAAAAGACGTCAGTCGTGTCGTTGCGACACTCAAGATGCTCGGCAACAGACTAAACATATTTTTGCAGCGCACAGTTCTTAGGCGACCACATCTGGTTAGATTTCGTAACGTTAATTTGCGTCTGGCAGAACATTGAGTGGTGTCAGTTTTGTGTCCAATGAAGGTCTTTCCTTTAATATAAGAGCCGTGTCTGGGACGATTTTATGCTGGTGGAAGGTTCGCTCTTCTCGCGGCTTCGGCCAGTGACTCTGTGGCGGTAAAAATAAAGGGAACCGTGGGCAACAGTTATGTGGTTTTGTTCCAGAAGCTTGCTGTGTGCAAATTACCCAGAGTATTACGAAAAAAAAGCAAAGTATTACTTTGAATTAACGAGGCCGTGGAAGAGGCTGACTAATGTCACATGATCTCCTCGTGTTTGAACAGATGACTGATAATAACGTAATGGCAACACAAATACCGAGAAACCGAGCTATGAAATGCTTATTCCCAGGAGAAGTGGTGGAGGGGGGAGCAAATGGTAAATGAAAGGCAGGGAGGTTAACCAGGACTGAGCCCAGCTGGCTACCCTACACTGTGGAAAAGGGAAAGGAGAGGGAAAGATTAAAGGAAGAAGAGAAATTACACTGGGGATTTAGATCTGTCACTCAGTCCGGATCGCAGACGGTGACTCAATCCGGTAACTTTCAAATATCGCAGCAGCGCTTTTGTGGCCTTTTGTAGCTGCGATATGCGAGGCCATCGTCCCAAGGTCTTGTTCAAGGTGAGCGGTTTTCTATATAACTGATTCAGAGCTGTGCAGATGTCAAGTCTTTAGTTTTCAAAAGATGGGCAGTAGCTTCTGTAGTCTTCTCGACTCCGCAGGGATTGAACTCCGCGCTATCAGTCATTCCAATCAAACACGTATATGCATTGGTGAATGCGACGCCCAAGAGTAAGCGGCACAGCGTGTTTCTTCATTTCGCGGAAGCCCAGGTAACAGTCGCAGTTGCATAGATGGGTCGAGGGAATGCAATGGATGTTGGTTGAATTCAGGTGTGTGACACTTCTCCAATGTCATATGGTGCGCTAGCTTGCTTAAGTGTTAGGCTGCGTCAGTCCGCGACAAAGGTACAGAAACAAGGGTTGCTCCTTCGTGTGCTTTCCTAGCAGCTTCGTCAGCGAGGTCGTGGCCGGAGGAGAAGGATTTTGTTACCGCTGGTATGCACAGAATTTTTTGAATCGTTTCTTTTGAAATAGACAGTTGATAGTTGCACTTCGTTGTGTCTTGGATGCGATCCTGTGCGTTTTGGCTATTTCGGGTTGTGAGAACCTTTGATCGTCATTGTCTTGTCACATGCACTCACCAATCTGAATCGGGTTGCTTTTCTCTGTGGCTTCGCATGTTTCATGCGGTGTCTCGTAGTATCTAAATTGCATAATTTTAACGCCAAACACCGCGCTTTGAGCCCAATTGTCTTTTGTTTTTTGTTGTCTTTTTGTCTTGTCTTGTCCTTTGTTTTACTTCTGCTAACTACTAAGATAATGCTGCGCTCATGCGCGAATTGAAAATAGCTGCCTATTGTTGTCGCGCATATTTCACGTCACAGGACGCCCTCTACGACGCTAAGCTCATTTTCTAGTATCGCGAATCTACTGTACCGGTACTGCAGACCAAATACTTCCAATTAATTCATCACCATTAAGAGGCTGTTCAATTGGTTCGTAGGTTGGTGGTTGGTTGTTCCTCAGTGAAGTGGCGCAACCTATCCGGGGGAATCGGCAATGAATCGGACAGTGTAAAAATAAAATAAAATAATGATTTGGAGGAAAATAAGCTTGCTGCATTATCAGCGCTCTTCGTGCGTTTCTGCCGTTAATCGGGCCGAGCGATGCTCCCATAGGAAAAAAAAAACACTATAGATTGGGCAAAGTAACGCGCTAGACATCATCTACGGCATTAAATAGAATACGCACGCTCTCTCGGCTTTCCAGCATGAGGTCGCGGCTTGAAGCGCGCCTGCTTTGCGTTATCCGGGTGTCGTTTTTTGTAGCCAGCCATACTTGTAGCCCCACGACCGGTGCGGTGCCAGCATTCAGTGACGGAGCACGCTGTGCTAGAAGGGGCCAGATTCGTTTGTCTAACGGGCCACTTATGAGGCTTGAGGCTCGCTTGGCGCAACGTACCATCGTTAGTAAGCAGGAGTTGCGCGAGGCAATGAAAAAAAAACCGAGCCATGCAAAATGCGCCCAGATGGCTTAATTGCCAGCGTATGCTGAGATGCAAAAAGACGCTGAACAGATGCTCTTTTTTTTTGTGTGTGAACCCTCCCGCTCTTTCCTGAGCGTCTCCGCTGGTTGGCTGGTTGCTGCTGCTGCTGTCTTGCCAAAAGGGTCACACTTAAAAAAAAGAAAAAAAGCTAATTACGTGCCCGATGCTTGAATTGAACCGCGGACCCCTAGCACTACAACCCGATGATCCAACCGTTGGGCGAAAATATATTTTTTCTCTTTAGTTACAGGCTTCTGCAAGTCAGAAAGTCAATCACACAAGAGGATATACAAAAATGTTTACAAATGAAGACAACATAACGGGCATCCTAGACAGGTATTGCCTAAAGCCTCCGCCACATTAGGCCGCAATCGCACGCATCGGGCCAACAGCCACCAACTCTGACATGATCGTCCCATGTTGATTATGTTGATGATGTCTGTACTATGGCACATGCTCACAACGGCGATTGTGGCGGGTATAATGTTAAAGGTCCCTTTCGTTCGTTCTAGTCCTGTCACCTACCGCTTCCGACTGCCCGAGATCCGGTCGATGACATCACCGGATCGTCGCTCCGACAACTGATGACAAAACGCGAAAAATGAAAGAATTGAAATGGAATCGTTATGATATCCCGGCGCAGTGGCCCAACGCTATTTTACACGGCTATTATTCCTTTTCTGCCACTAGCCCTCCATGATTTGTCGATAGTTCTTCGAGCCACACTCACTTCGCTTGTTTTCACGCGACGTCACGAAAACCGCGAAAACTTCCCATTCGATATGACGCGTACTCACTGAATATGCAGGCTTGGGTCGAACAGAAGAATAACATTTTTTTTACGATTTTAGGCCTTATTCGCCATGAGCCCTACGCTAGGTAGAAGCTTTCAGGCTGCGCTACGCGAAGTACGGAAACCACCACAACTCATTACGTCAAATTGAAATTTAGGTCAAACAAAACAGTGTTTTTTTTATCAATAGCCGGACACCGCCTCGTTCCAAAAGGAATAAAAGATGGCTGCTCAGCGGTAGCTCTGGAACTGGCCACTCGGACCCACCATCGTGAAGGGATTCTTACGCGTATAATACAAGTTTTGGGGTGGCAGTAAATAATGTTGTCGAGCACTTTCGGTTCGTATACGTCAACGCCCTGCCAACTAGTCTTCGCTGAGGATCCGTTTACCCGCCGTGGTTGCTCAGTGGCTATCGTGTTGGGCTGCTGAGCACGAGGTCGCGGGATCGAATCCCGGCCATGGCGGCCGCATTTAGATGGGGGCGAAATGCGAAAACACCCGTGTACTTAGATTTAGGTGCACGTTAAAGAACCCCAGATGGTCAAAATTTCCGGAGTCCTCCACTACGGCGTGCCTCATAATCAGAAAGTGGTTTTGGCACGTAAAACCCCATAATTTAATTTTAATTTTTTTTTGAGGATCCGTTTTGCGTTATTTGTAACCTCCCGTTGCACGCCGTCGCGATTTTTGCTCAGTCTTCGTAAGCTAAGCAAGGGGAAGCGGACCAATCGCAGACGCTGGCACCACCTTCCTCATCCTGTTGTGGAATGTTGTGTCGGCTGAGGAACAAATCCCCACATAGAAAAGAGGATGGTGGCTTATTGCCTTAGCAGCTGCAGTAGGTGGTTAGCAAGTATATTTTTCAAGCCACGCAGCCTGCTTTTGTACCGTCTCTGTCACCAGTGGCATGCGGTGACGCTGCGGTGGCGGTGTTTCTTATCGGCCACGCAGTGCAGCATGCAGCTGTGCTTCGCCAGGGTGGAAGATGACGAGGCGGGAGTGGCGCAGAAATGTTGAAATGGGAAAGCTCACCGGGCCGGCAAAAACTGTGCTCATGAGCCTCATGAGTAGCGCATAAATGGAAAAATCGATGGCCTGAAGCTAACGTGTCTCGAGTATGCGGCCTTCATTTGTAGACATTGACCCCAGGCGTCGTAGGAAGGATATTTAGGTTTATTGATTCTGAGCAGTGCATGATAACTGCTACGTGGCTGCACAGGCGAGCACTCAGCTACATACAGGGAGCGTCTGTCCCGCTTCGACACTCTAGACAACTACTATGTGTCACCCAGACTAAAACAACGCTTGCGGACACAGAACGTAAAAAACGCAGCTATAGGGGGCGCTAGTCATTTGCCAATAATTGCAATTTTTCTCGGTCTTTTGGTTGGTGAAACACCTTTATTTTCTTACGCAAGAAAATAGTATCCTGGAATCTTGGGATCAAAATCTATAGAACGACTCTTCGAAAGAAAAATCGATCTTTCGACCAGCACCTCTCCTTAAATAGTTGATCGTAATACTTACCGCAAGTTAAGCGGGAGAAGTATACAGAGATAATAAACATTTTTTCCTGGCGTCAGCCAATCTCTTCTGTTGGAAGCGCAGACAGCTGAACGAAAATGGAATCCGCAAGCCCAGTCCATCGCGCACCTGCAGAATCACCGCTCAAATTCTAGAAATGCACTGGCCAGGCCCTTTACCTTCCGACAACGGGTGCGTGTAAGATGACTTAGAGAAACGGTTGACAGACCTTTTTCGAGTTTTCTCTTCGACGTTAGCTTCACACGCCGACCACGTCTGCCATCCCCGTTAAAGGAAGCTTCGCTGCCCTTCACACAAGCTTTGCGGAAGGTCAAGCCAGCGAAACTACTGCTGGCTCAATCTTCCGAGTCTCCATTACGTCGCTTGCGTGTTATTTCTACCTGAACGTTCGCAACGGCCTTCGGCAATCTGTATCTTTTGCTCTATAGGTTCGAAGCGGAAGGTAGCGCAGGGGGAAAGACGATCTCAGCAGGTAAAATTGACTTCAGCACCAGGTCGCGAGACTTCACGCCACGAAAAAAATAATAGAAAAGAAAGCACCATCTGCAAAAGCAGTTTCGCACTTTATCATATGCCGCCCACATTCTAGAAATGCACTGGCCAGTCCCTTTACCTTCCGACACACAAATTTCATCGCTCAAATTTGCACAAATTTCAATTGCTTTATGAGCGCCGCAATGAAGTTGGAATAAAGGTATAGTCTTGATTATAAGAAATAAGTTCATAAAATTATGATATTTTGAAGATATGAGGCCCTGCTTGAGATATAAATTCACCAGCGAGTCAATTGCGCCTTCTAAAACGACCCATTTTGTCGGAATCACGCAGAAGGTCAGCATTGAAGAGAGATGAAATCTTGAATATGGCATTGTTTAGTGGTTTAATAAGCTTTACTCAACAGAACTTTTTTCATGCATGTGAATGTGTTGAGAGTTATCTCTGAACCAGCGTGCCCTTTCGATTATTTCTGCGCTCCTCGTGTGAACAGGTAAGCAGCCCTCAATTACATATTCACCCTGCAAGTGTTTTGCAGGCTTCATTGCAAGCAGAGCCTTTATGCGGTGAAGCAAGCTTTGACGCAGGCTCCGGAGCACTGGGTTACAGTAATTCGACACGATATCGGCGATAAGATCGTCATTTTGTTAAAGAATTATCGCTTTTATCGGCTGGTGCTGTGTAACATTTACAAACGATACTATTGTTGCGCTCTCGCTAGTCAGAGCGACAATTTTTTGAGTGTTATAGTTTGATTTTTTAAGTGCACTTACATGTTTGCATATGAAAGTTCGAGTAACAACAGTTGCTACATTTAGGTTTCACACGCTTTCAAGCAGTGCAAACCATATTGTACTCAATAGGGAGCCCCACACTTATAGAGCGTTGAGTATATTACTCAAAGGAACTGAAAACCAGTTCGCCATTATCCTGTCTTTCAGACCAACCAGTTTGTCCTAGCGCATCGTGTGGTATTTTCTTTACCCAGTAGGAGTTGAAAGATACAGAATTACTGCGATTCAACACACGTACGGGTAACTTTGTAGGGGGCAGGACAGTGAAATCGTGGAGGCTAAGTGGTGCGAGCACTCAGACGTTCGCTTGCTGTTTTATTATTTTTTTTCTTCTTCTGTTTGCACCTTAGGATACCGTAAGAACCGGATATATTGTCCATTCAGAAGCAATATATTTTACTACGTTCTCATTAAGACTGCTGATTGCACTCAGTAATTGCGTCAGTTACTTTGCAAGCGGCCTCAGGAAACTGCGTGAGACCCGAGGAGTAGGACCATAGCTGAGGCAAAGCTTAGTACTTTTTTTTCGTTTCTAGGTGTCCACGTGCCTAAATATTGCATCATGAGCATCGCGGCGAATAGGACAGCTCAAACAGGGGGCACAACACCGTCTCAGATAAAGGCACGAGCATCAGTCGCTTGCATCGTTTCAATTGCACTACTCCTGACCCATTAGGGCTTCCTTTTTTGTGTCTCTCTCTCGCTCTCGTCTATTTTCACAGTATGTGTTTCTTTCCACTTGTTTTCGCATCAGATACAAACACTCAAAATTGAGAGCTGCGCAACGATAAATGGATATGAGAGGGGAGAGAGAGAGAGAGAAAAGAAAATAGTGGCTGGCTAAGCACCCTCTTTTACGACTCTGAGTGGCATGAAATTTGTGTACGGTGAAGGCGAAAGAATGAGAGAGTAGGAAGGCGAGAGGCTCAAAGAATAAAATGAAATAAAGAGCGGCAAGACGGGGGAGAGTGCGGAGGTGGGCAAGTATGGCTCTTGTGTATGTGTAGTGGAGCAGGCATAAACTGAGGGCGGTATTTCGTCGTGAAAGAGAGAGGGGCAGCTACGGGGACCTTGCTCTCGCAAATGCGCGCACGGCAAAATGCTCGGGGCCATTACCGACGTACAATGACGGAAAGCGAGCGCGATTTCGACAGCGCCGCGCCCCTTCACAGGAGCGCGCGCCCACACATTCTCGCTCTAAATAAATGTAAAGAAAAAAAGGGGGGGAGTTGGGGGTGGAAGCCCTTAAAGGCTCGTCTGATCGCATTCAAGAGACACTATAGGCGAGCTAGAACGAGAACGTGCCGTCGCTTAGCCGGGTGCGCAGCGATTACGCTGCGTGGGTGCGCTCTCTTGACGGATGCGCCCGTGGGGCCTCTTTCACTCACTCACTCTCTCTATCTCCTTCCCCTATTTCCTCTGGGTCCCACTCAGTGCGTGTTGGGAAGAGAAAGAAGACGAGGGGGAAAAGGGAGAAGTGGGAGGGCAGGAAAGGCCGATAGCGCAATCCTATGATGTCGCTACCAGGCCAACCTCTGAAGGGCTGGCGTTCGATTGCACGTCCGCTCTGGGTAGCGTTTCCCGTTCGGGAACCATTAGAGACGGCAGAGACGAATTAAAGGGAAGTCTTCGCTGCGCAGCGCGACGTCGCGAGAGGTGAGGAGAGCGAGAACGTCGGGTAGAACAGCGCCTGCTGCGAACAGAGCCGTCAGCTGTCGTTTCTGCGTTGCGTGCTGCGTCAGATTAGACGTATAGACCAGCGACGTTTGTTATCAATCTTTTTTTATCGTGCCGGAACTGGTTTAATTTGTACTCCTTCTAAAGAAAATTCACCGACGGTTGCGATAATCCCTAATGCAAAATTTGAGCGAGAGAGACATATAGCAGAGTAGGCAATAGCTGAAGATCTGATCTCCGTGCCAAGCGCGTTGGCTTTTATACATGACTCGTCGAAGGTTCTAGCGTAATACTGGTGACGCTTCGCTTCTAGAAAGTAGTACACGATTCGCGTCGCGCATACGATCACATTACAAATCAATCGCAAACCACGACGATCAAAACAAGCACGAACGAGAGCTGACATGAGCAGAGGATAGCAAGAAACTAGCGGTCCGGCTGAGACCAGATACGAATACGCATCGAGCGATCGGGCGGGTGCGCATGAAACCAGCTTCCCGCGGCGCACATCACTGAAGGGGCAACTCTCATTGGTGCCCGCCGTTCGCGGCTCGCGTCTTTCATGTGAGGCTCCACGTCCGCTCTTTCATCTTTCGCTGTGGTGCTTGTTGGCTCGGTTACGCCACCGCCGCTGACGCTCGCCGCAGGAACGGGCCATTAAGAGCTACGCTCTAGAATCGGCATGTTTCACAATAATTATCATCTCTAGTAACCGCACGGTTTTATTTTATTTAACGAATGGTTGTGTCAAGTCGAAAGCTGTTCATTTGTACTTTTTGTGCCACAAAGTTTCGACTGCACAAAGTAACTAGCAGCTTGGTTGTGCCGACGTGCCGGATGAACAAAACAGAAAAAAACGTCCAAACGTGCATTTCTGGAGTGTTTTTTGTCACTGTGCTCTTAAGCTTATTCAATGGCTCTGGCTCACGTAAAGTAGTTTATCTCTGTTGGGTGGCCTTGGGAGAAAATGGGACAACACGATGAAGGGAGGAGTGAGATGACTATCCCACACCGCTCCCTAGCTGCGCTGCATTCGTTTGTGGTTAGTGTAATCGCAGATTTACTGTCTGTGATCGGTTACTTATGCTTCCATATTTTAAAGTTTCTCCTAAATCCGTTTTGGAACTCAATTACATGTAAAAGCACGCATCCTACAGGATAAACGAACTGGCCCACGAAGCGCGGCAAAGAAAGGCGTGGCAAGGGAACGTGCATGTTCAGGATACAGCTAGCATGTCGACCGAAAGGTACAATTCCTGTAGTCTAGCAACCGAGCTGTAAAGGGGATTAACCGTCCCTGATAATGAGCCACATAGCCCCCCAGCAATCTACTTTCAAGGCACCCAATCGAGATTAAAAGAGATTAATTTTTGCATTATTAAGTCCTTGTACAATTTTTCGTCTAAAGATTAAGGATCTTTTTTTTAAGGGCAAGTTGAAGAGACCTGGATTGGGAAGAATTCGGGATAAGAGTTAATGGAGAATACCTTAGTAACTTGCGATTCGCTGATGATATTGCCTTGCTTAGTAACTCAAGGGACCAACTGCAGTGCATGCTCACTGACCTGGAGAGGGAAAGCAGAAGAGTGGGTCTAAAAATTAATCTGCTGAAAACTAAAGTAATGTTTAACAGTCTCTGAAGAGAACAGCAGTTTACAATAGGTAGTGAGGCACTGGAAGTGGTAAGGGAATACATCTACTTAGGGCAGGTAGTGACCGCGGATCCGAATCATGAGACTGAAATAATCAGAAGAATAAGAATGGGCTGGGATGTGTTTGGCAGGCATTCTCAGATCATGAACAGCAGGTTGCCATTATCCCTCAAGAGAAAAGTGTATAACAGCTGTGTCTTACCAGTACTCACGTACGGGGCAGAAACCTGGAAGCTTACCAAAAGGGTTCTACTTAAGTTGAGGACGACGCAACGAGCTATGGAAAGAAGAATGATAGGTGTAACGTTAAGGGATAAGAAAAGAGTAGATTGCGTGAGGGAACAAACTCGAGTTAATGATATCTTAGTTGAAATCAAGAAAAAGAAATGGGGGCATGGGCAGGACATGTAATGAGGAGGGAAGATAACCGATGGTAATTAAGGATTACGGACTGGATTCCAAGGGAAGGGAAGCGTAGCAGGGGGCGGCAGAAGGTTAGGTGGGCGGATGAGATTAAGAAGTTTGCAGGGACGACATGGCCCCAATTAGTACATGACCGGGGTAGTTGGAGAAGTATGGGAGAGGCCTTTACCCTGCAGTGGGCATAAACAGGCTGATGGTGATGATGATGATGAAGAGCCCTGATGGCGTGGATATAATTATGAAGGTCATGAGAAGAAGTGGACAATATTTTCTTCCCGTCCGGCCGTATGTTCAATATCAATCAATGCTTCGTACCATAGATCCCAAAGCGACAAGTGGCAGGGGGAACCAAAGACTAAGGTATTTGTATGGGTTGAGTGTTGACTTGCCCGCGTTTAATGTCGAATATACTAATTTTATGTCTTTAAGTAATTCATCCCATTCCAACTTAATGTCCCACTCCTCCCAATAGAAAGGGTGGTGTGGGACGCATTTTTTCGAATGCATCTGATTTTTTTTTCTTCAAAGCCTCCAGAACTTCTTTGAAGAAAGAGCTTCTGTGCTATTGCAGCTGAACGTCTGGTGTCATTTAATAGCACTTCATCTTGCACGTAGTGACCGATGAAGTAGGCAGGAAACATACATACATACATACATGCATGCATGCATGCATGCATACATACATACATACATACATACATACATACATACATACATACATACATACATACATACATACATACATACATACATACATACATACATACATACATACATACATACATACATACATACATACATACATACATACTTCCATACATACATACATACATACATACATACATACATACATACATACATACATACATACATACATACATACATACATACATACATACATACATACATACATACATACATACATACATACATACATACAAATTCCTGCGCACCGGTCTATATAAGCGCTGAATTTTCACCGAGCGCTGCACTGTTCTACAGCATAGTGAAACAATATATCATGACGTAAACAAAACCTCTTACTAAATAGCGCATGATATTGAGCGACGTTTCCGAACTTCTAAATTCATTATAGTTTTCCTACCACATTCTTGGGCCACTATGTAGTGCACTGGTGTGTGCCACTTGGGCGTGTGCCAATTTTCGGCCGACTCCCCAGAATCTGTATGTGGCCATGGGACAAAAAGGATTAAGTGTACCTGCATGTGTACCGTACTTCTCTCCGCCCCCGCACATTTCTCTTGACCTTTCTTTTTTCGACAAACATCAGAACGTCGCATTCGTGCTTGTGAGCTCACCGCATCGACGGTCGACGAGTGTACATACGCATGAGATGTTTGCATTTCTGTGTAGTTATTGAACGGTGTAGTGCGTAAGCATAAACGTTGGATTATAGTAAGGTCGTGATCCGTGGGGTGCAGAAACAGAAACATGCCATGAGACATTGTTTGTGTTCACGTCTGCTTTTATTTTGTAGAATTTCCTTGAATTTTTCTTTGTTTGTGTGCAATGTGGACCTTTTGTTGCATGTTTATTTGTATTCGTAACTCTCGGAAGAGGGGGGGGGACGCATTCGGGGACTCTTAGTTCTCACTTTTTTTTGCGGCTTCACACTTTAGGAGCCAATCGTCTTTGTAAAAACATGTAACGTTGTCTTTGTTAGTAATACATTCTAACATTCTGTTTAAACTTCTCCGAACTCCACAAATGTAGACGAAGAGATACCGACCACTAGAAGCGAAACCATGGTGGGCTGGGTAAAAAAAAATTGCAATTTAATAACATTAAAATAACGACAAACACTGCGCACAATATAGCACTGGCAAAAAATAAGCACACAATTGTTGTCATCACGGGCAACAGCACCGGAAGCACGGCGTAATTATTTAGCGCAGTCACCGCATCTCATTGGAAGAGTGCCGCGACACCCTTACCAAATACAAGGGACATATAAGGGTGCACATAAACTTAATAAGCGAAAAGCATTGCCAAGACGGGCACTCAGACGCAGTCCATGACATCGCTGTCCTCTCAGAAGCCCCGGTAGTTCCACAGCAGCTTTACGTACCGCACAGCAGCAGAACTGTGATCACGCTTGTAGTGGTGCGCAAACGTTCAGCATTATATTCCCCTCCACACAACTTCACAGAATGACTGCCGACTTTTTTACGTGCGCCTTGACGGCTGTCAAACTGCAATAAGATGGCCAGCTGGACTATTTAGTTGACGTTCATATATTAGAGTTAGATTGAAGCGCATCTAAGACGCGGGCACAGAAAGGAAGTTGAGAGGACAGCGCTTGACTCTCAATTGATTTGTTGTTTGACAGAAAAACACTTATAAATATGTTACAGTATTTTCGCGCATGTGCAGCAAAGCAAGACGAGACATTCACGACAGAAGCTCCAAGACGCCAGACCCTTCAAAATCCTATCGCAATTGTTGCCTATCTAGATATGCATACTCTCTATAGTGCAGTGCAATGGTTGACTGACTGACGCAACCGCTACCCGTTTTTTTCTAATATGGTATGCCTCAACTACTTCGCGGGTTACTTGAGCTTTGTATTGAAATATAACCTGCATGCCGCTAAATTGGGGCTTACACCCACCGTTTCTTCAGTTTCCGCAGTGCATGGCTAGATAAGTGCAGCCTGTGGATTTTAATAATACGTTGTGTTCGCTAAGTCGATCGTTAACGCATCTGCTTGACTGCCCCCCATAAGCTTTACCGCAGGGGAAAGGGATCAGGTAAGCTAGTCTCATTCTGCGCTCAACAAACTTGTTTTGATGATGCGTCAGCGTCACGGCGCGCTTAAATCTAACTCAAATATGGGCTGTTGAGCAACCAAGTCTGTCAAAACTTTATTATACGCCGTAGCACTGTGTGTCCCCGCATTAATTTTAACCACCTTGGGTTAAGCGCCTCTCGTTGTAACATTTAACGAAAGCTGGCCGCTACGGCGTCCTTCATAAATAAGCTGTGGCTCGGACAAGGCAAACATTATCGCTTATTAACTCGTCGAAGCTCGTTCTGCCTGATGACGCGTTCGGCTTGCTTCTTCCCGATTCGACCTTGAGAAAAACAGGCTCTTGGCCTCTAGGCGACATGTCCACGGTGCTATAGTCCGCTCCTAGAGTCAATGCGTTGTCACGGCAACCGCCGACCTGAGCATACCAGCTTAGCAGCGACGCTAAGCCGAGCGCAATATACGCGTTGAAGGCTTGTACGTTAGTCTGATGGTTAATCACAGTGAATGATAGCCCCAGGCTGCGGACCCGCATAGGATAGATTGTCTTTTACTATATTCTCTTGTTTAATTAGATGGTCGTCCCACTGATGAAGTGATTTCCGCTATTCCCATGTGGCCTTAACAGTTTCGGAAGGGTCGTGCATTACTTAGTAGTGCATCGAGCTTACTGTTGTGACCCGAGTACGTTTATACCTTGTCCGGTAAGTAGGAGCTGTTGCGGCCGAAGCTCACTGAATTTACTTCCAGGGCACTAGACGTGCACCCTTTACCACGTGTTGCCACAAAAGAACAGCACGAGAATTTTCGCGCTGGAAATTAAAACGTGTGCTCGTCGTGGCAAACCGAGTGCGCATAGACTGACGAAAGCCATTGACTTGAACACGCCCAGTATTCGACATACATGTACCCTGTTTGTTACAAGTTTACTGGAAATATATGATTAGTACCTCATAAATGTGGCTTGTATAATCATGCTACGAGGTCTGCGCGGAATTGAGAATGAATACTTATATATGCATGCTATATATATAACAAATATATATATGTGTATATATATATATATATATATATATATATATGAGCAATAATTTTTTTCAGTGCCTCTCTTAAATATTCACTTCAATTAAGTACGCGTTACTGCAGCCCATTTGCAGCCGTGAGAAACGTCTTGAGAAACAATTGTACATGAATTTTCGCAGATAATTTTGGTGCAGAAACAAGAGAAAGCACAAAATGACATTGCTGAATTTCACTTTGCTTGTAGGTTATACGTTATGATTACTTTAGCGTTAAAACTACGAACAGAAGATGAAGGAGGCAACATAAAGCATGTCATAGGCTATACGCTACAGTACAGTATAAACCGATTAACCTAAGAAAAAAAAAACATTTTTGGTGGTATTGTCGCCATCGTTATTGTTGATCGTTTTTGTGTTATTATTGTTATTATTATTATTATTATTATTATTGTTATTATTATTATTATTATTATTATTATTAGTAGTAGTAGTAGTAGTAGTAGTAGTAGTAGTAGTAGTAGTAGTAGTAGTGGTCGCAGTACAAGTAGCTCACAATTATCGCATAATATTTCATTTTCTGCTATTAGCATCTTTAACTCAACGAATCCGTCGAATGCTAACGCGTAGAACTCCTCTGGTCACATAGGTTTTCGCGGTGATACCCGCCATGGTTGCTTAGTGGCTATGGGGGAGGAAGACGACGAAGTGTCTTCTTGGCAGAACACTTGTTTCAGTGCTCTCTGAACTTTTGGTGAAATCTTCGCCTTTCGAGGTGCCTCACCTCCCCGTCTTGCGGCCATGGACGCGGAGCATGCCAGAGGCCCGCCTGGCCAGAAGTCATCACGGCCGTCAACCGCAAGGAAGTGAGTTGGCTCCCCCAGCGGCACCGAGGACACCGAACTGTACTCTACGTCGGAAGACGACTCATGCGACGACGGCTTCATACCCGTCCGGATTAAGAGGGTGAAGAGAAAGATCGCCAACACAGCGCCGTCAACTCCTGCGAGTACTACGACTATGAAGTCAAGGCCTGCGCGCTGGCCACACGTCATCATCTTTATGCCGGAAGAACCGTCAAGCAACCTACGGTTGCTGAACAGGCAAGCCCTATCCATTTTTCTGGAATGGGCGGTGCCGGATCAAATTAAAGACATAAGAATAAATCCACGCAAGAATATACTCGCCATAGACGTGTACAACGCGAGTGCGCTTGGAAAACTTCAAGAAATCGCGGAGCTAGGTGGAGTCAAAATGCGCCCCTTTATCCCGATCGACGACACATCCATAGCCGGTGTGATTTACGACATTGACATTGCTAGCCTCATCAAGCCGGCGTACGAGGGCCCGATCATTACGCAAGTGTGCCGCCTTGGGAATACGCGCTGCGTAAAAGTTATATCCAAGGGGGATCATATCCCATCCCACGTTAATTTCGGACATTTCCGACATCCGGTTCGACCATTCATCCAGAAGCCGCTTCAATGCCATTTGTGTTTCAGGCTAGGACACGTCAAGTGCGTGTGTCCCAACTCACTGCTGTGTCCCCGTTGCGCTGAACCTCATGCAGAAGAGACCTGTGGTGCCACAGTTCTGAAGTGCGCCAACTGTAGCGGCCCTCACGCGGCCTCGTCGAAAGACTGCCCCGCATCAAGAGGGAGCGCGCGGTTCTCAAGCAAATGGCCAGAGACAATTCGGTCCACAGGGAGGCAGCCGAAGTAGTCCGGCGTCGGCGTCGACGTCGGCACCATCGTATGTCTTCGAAGAAGGCGCATGCGCGAAGTGACAGTACCTACTCCACTGCGGTGCCAGTTAGTCGCTCCGCGAGAAGGCCCACCACTTCCACGAAGGAAGCAGAACAGACTCTATCTTTAGAGGAATTGCCTACGCTACCGAGCCGCTCCCTTGCTAAGGAACCTCAGAAGGTCGGGGCCCCACCTGATCCTTCACCGGCCATGGATGATTCACCTAAAACAGACCGCCAAGTCATCTCGGTGCTACGTTCTCTCATGGAGGCCATTCGAGCGCTTTTAGTGGACATGGGGACACCGTCTGCTTGGAGCGCACTTAAAGTGCTGGACGCCTTAAGCCCAGTGCTTGCATTCATCAACTAGAAAGATGGCTACCCATACCCCATCCTTCCGGAAAGAAGTCAAGGCAGCGTCCGTCATCCAGTGGAGCGCCAGAGGGCTAAAATCACGAATTTCAGATTTTAGTCAGTTTGTGTACACCAATGTGTTTCCACTCATCGTCATTTGTGCGCCCAACTTGTCGAAACCAGTAAGACTGTCAGGATACGAATTTATCATGTCATCAACAAATGGTGCATGCAGCAAAATCGTCGTTTTTGTTCGTGAAATCACCTATGTTTTGCAACCATTGCGCCCACGACGACAATCAATATGTATGCATCACAGTTAAAAAGAACAAACTCTTGTTTACTCTCATAGGCGTGTATATATCGCCTTCCAGCAATTTGGATACCAAAAGATTTGCGGATATCTTGAGTGTTTGTCCCGCCCCATGGGCCATCTAGGATATTTCAATGCGCACCATCCAGCAAGGGGAAGTACAAGGACAAATGCAAAAGCACGAAGATTAGCAAGCATCGCCTACAACTAAGGCCTTACTCTCCTGAACGATGGTAGCCCCACCTTTCTTCGAGGCGTGACATACGGCAGCTGCCTCGACCTTGCTTTCGTCTCCAACTCTCTCGCCAGATGTGTGAAGTGGTTTCCAGACATTGAGACACATGGGAGTGACCACATTCCCACCTATCTGAACATCAAAGGCTTGTCTAGATCAGGCCCACGGAATACCATCTGGACGATTCAATGGGCCAACTTCAAATCTGAGATGGAAGATGCCTGCCGCGAGGGCCTAACCTCTGGGTTAGGAGCAAACGATGAAAATTACGATGCAAAACGCCGCTCGCATGATGACGATCTCTTCCACGCGAAATGACTTCGACATAGAATTAGAGCGACTTCGAGTGCTTCGTCGCCGGGCGGAACGTCGATATCGGCGTGCAAAATCAATCCATAACCTTAGGGCAGCCAGGAGGATGCAAAAGAAGATTCAGCGTCGTATGGATAGATTAGCGTCGGAACGTTGGGCAACATTTTGCCAGACACTCGACCCCCGCAAGCCACTGTCTCACATTTGGAAAACGGTGCAAGGTCTGCGTTGCCTTCCGGAACGGCGTTTTCCATTCAAGGCGCTAGCGCTTTTCCAAGGGCGGCAAGACATCGATGTCGCAGAAGACTTTTGTGCGCGGATCGCAGACCAAGCGACTCGTCCAGATCCTCCAGCCCGAGCCGACGTCCCCCATTCCCGGGATTGCCGCATAGACCTTCCTTTTATAATGGAGGAGCTCGAAGCGGCACTAGCTCTCTGCAGGCGCTCATCATCTCCGGATCCAGATGGTATATCATACTGGGCCTTGTGCTATCTCGGAGAGTCCGCACGGATATATTTGTTGAGCCTTTACAACTCCTCATGGCAGGAGGGAGATGTTCCTGACGAATGGAAAGTAAGCCGCCTGGTGCACTCTTAAAGTAGCGCAAATCCCCACAAGAACTCACCTCTTACCGCCCAATAGCGCTGGCCAGCTGTGTAGGAAAGATAATGGAACGGATGATCCTTGGCCGCCTGGAATGGTACCTTGAATACTACAAGGTTTATACGATTTCCATGGCTGGTTTCCGACGTGACCGCTGTTCCATCGACAATGTAGTTGGTCTCGTTTCATATGTCCAGCACGAAAGGTCCCGTAAACGTTTATCTGCAGCTTTATTCTTAGATGTGAAAGGGACATACGATAACGTATTACATAAGGCCATTCTCGGCGCTCTTGCGACCATTGGCCTAGGTGGTCGAGTTTTTTTGTGGATTGCAAGTTACCTATCCGCAAGATCACTCTATGTGTTAACTGACCATGGCCCAACTACGCCACGCTATACCAGCAGGGGCGTTCCTCAAGGCGGTGCTCTCAGCCCGACGCTATTCAACCTCGCTCTTGTTGGACTTGCTGAATACTTGCCAACTACCATCAAAATTTCAATATACGCTGGCGATATCTGTGTCTGGACTTCGGCAGTCACACGTCCTCAGATACGTGCGCGGCTTCAAAGAGCGGCCACTTTGACAGCGAACTACTTGTGTAAAGAGGGTCTGAGCATATCACCAGAAAAATGCGCACTAGTAGCATTTACTCGCAAACCGATGACGCCTTATGTCATCTCAATCAATGGGCGGACCATTTCCTATGTCCGAACCCACAGATTCTTTGGCGTAATTATTGACCGAGACCTCTGTTGGAGCCCGCACGTGGCCTACATGAAACGGCGCCTGAAAGCAACTTCCCAGTTGTTTAAATACTTGACAAGAAAGACGGAGGCGATATCAGTAGACGCAATGCTTAAACTCTACAGAGCTCTCCTTCTCGGTTCTTTAAGATATAGTCTACCTGTACTGACCAACACCTGCAAGACAAATATTCGTGTTCTGCAGGCAGCACAAGCTCAAGCACTCAGAGTCTGCCTTGGTTTGCCCAGACGCACGTCAAAAGAGGCAACTCTTGCGATTGCTCGGGACCATCCAATGCGAGCTCACATTGCGGTGGAAGCCCTGAGAACGCACATCAGACATTTTGCACGTGCCCCCTATCACCACCTTGCAACACTACCTTCAGACAGGCACCAATCATCATTCTCTACAACTATCATCAAGTACAACGACAAACTTCCCTCGGGCTTCACCGCTGCATCTAAACCATCGATACCCCTTTGGTGTCTTATCAGCCCCACAGTCCATCTCAGTGTACCAGGAATCGGGAAAAAGTCCGAACTGTCGTCGCCTGTGCTGAAACAACTGTCTCTGCTTGTTCTGCACGAGACGTACGCGTACAGTGAACACATTTATACTGATGGTTCCACAAACATCCAGTGTTCGTCCGGGGCTGCGGTTGTCCCAGCAAAAGCTATTACCATCAGCTGTAGGACTGACTGCCCTACAACATCGACATCTGCTGAACTAGCTGCTCATTGCGCTGCACTTTGTTTCGTCAATCGGGAGCCACCTCCACAATGGTCAATCTTCAGCGACTCAAAGGCAGCCCTACAATCTGTACTATCAGCTCTGCGTCGCGGGCCATTCGAGCAGCTTGTATTCGATATTAGATGCCTACTCCATACATCACAGGAGAAAGGACACCACGTGACGTTTCAGTGGCTGCCAAGTCACTGCGGCGTCACTGGAAACGAAGACGCCGATAATGCCGCTCGGGCACCTCTTGAAGACGCACAAGAAGAGGCCATACCGCTTTCACGATCCGACGCAGCTAGCAGACTTCGAGTGCTTGCACAGGAGATCATGCTCTCTCTATGGTGCACACCAAAGAGCCAGAGCAACCAGAGCTACCGTCAATACCACCTGCCCTCTTTGATGCGTCTCTATAGACCGTTTTTTCGTAGGCGCCGCCATATTGCGAACGCAGTGGCGCCGCCTATGAGCAGCGCCATACTGGCTTGGGTGAAAGCGGTCTTTTGCATGGCAGGTATACGCTTGGCGGAAGTTTCTTGCGTTTGTTTTCGCGGTCGTGCGGTCTGTTTAGTATGACTTGCGTCTTCTACGTAGTAAACGGTTCTGTGAGACGTGCTGAAGTGGTTTAAGGCATCATGGCCAGAATTTCTGCTGGCGTTGAGGTGGACAGAACACGCAACGCGATGTGTGCGCGCATATTCGAGTCTGCAATCAGCCTCGGAGATGAATTGTGTATTTCTGAATGTTCCAGTGACTAATGTGACCTTAGTGCAGTATTATCCTCTATTTCTAAGCTGCGGAAACATACGCGACGATCATAACAGCGTGATCGTGGGTACCGTTCTGCTACGATAGGAGCTGTGATGTTATACTTTGGCAAGCGTTCAAACTGTTCGCTGCAGGTTACATTGCGTGACTACTTGGTTCGATGGGTGAGGTTTCCGCACCTGAATAAAATAGTTTTGGCAAGTGATAGCAGCATACCTTACAGTCTGAATTACGCTTGTCCAGCAAAGGGACTGTTCACGAACTGCGCGAGCGTCCTAAGCAGTTGTAAGTGCTGGATTACATATATCTTTGTTCTATATACCGCATGGTCCAAGCATACCGCATCAGCGGTTATATATTTATAAACGTTGTGCGGCGTGACTGTGCGAGGCCCTATCGCGGCGTTAGCCCGTTTTCTCTTGCTTTTTCGAGAAAGAGGATTATAACCGAATTTCTTTTTCGGTTGTGTTTGTTCCGTTCACTTCGACGCACTCACACGCATTACGGAAATTTTGTCCTCAGAAATAGGAATCGCATTCTTTTTATGCGATCCTTCATATATTATGGCTGTATGCAGGCAAAAAATGCAATGCCGAAGCGCACAGCTTACATATGTACCGTGCTGGTTCACAAACCGCAGTGATCGCTGTGTTGAGCAGCGCCATCGGCCTCATGCAGGAAGGCTAGCGTAGACATATGGTAATTTGGAGCCTACTAGACTTGAAATGCGCGAGAACGATGCCGGTGCATCACAAATATTTGATTGCGCCTGCCGCTTAGATGTTTCGTGGTTGCCTTAGGTTGGCCGTGCACGAGCACGCGCTCTTATGTTTATGCTTTGCTCCCTACGCCAAGCGATCAGATATTGAGCAGATTTACCATTTCATGCTGCTAATACAGAGACACCGGGTTTCTTTGTTGAATTAAAACCGATATAAGTAAAATAGTTCACAACACATACACACACCGCGACTGATAATGTGCGTACACCGCGGCTTATAAAACGCGTCACATTTCTGCGCTCCCAAAAGATATTTCCGCCTACTGTAGTTACCGATGCACCGAAAGGCTTCCCTGACGACCTTATATGAACGGACACGGCGTAAATTTCACAAAATACCATCTAAAACATCTCAAAATCGCTCCGCAGCACGCGACAGCAATACTTTCAAGCAGCGCCGCGCCGGATCGCCCAAGCCAGAGAGGAGGAAAGGCTCTCCGCGCGCCCTATCCTCCTCGCCCGATGAAACGGTCTATATGCCAACTAGACTCCGCCGAAGAGAGGCGACTCTGCTTTATCGCTTATGGCTAGGGTGGCTTCCACGAAATCCTACTCATTTCACATTGGAGTGGCCGACAACGCTCTCTGCAATGCCTGTCTTTGCGATGAGACGCTGGAACACATTCTGTGCGACTGTCCTGAATATATTGTTCAGCGACAGTCCATGGCATCTGTTCTAGCGCACCTTGACACTAGAGCATTGTGTCTCGAAACGATTTTCACATGCCGCCGACAGAAGACATCGCAGGTAAAGGCGACGAAGGGACTACGGTTTTTGAAAGAGACGGGATTGGAGAAGCTGCTGTGACAGTGATATCACGTACCATGCCAGATTGATGGACTCTAACGGACGATGTGTGTGTGCTGTGCTATGTGCTCTCTCTCTTCCCCTTCCCCAACTTTTATCGCCCCCGTCCCTCTCCCATGTGTAGGGAAGCAAACCGGTTAAGCTAAACTGGTTAACCTCCCTGCCTTTCCTTCACCACTTTTTCCTTCCTTCCTTCCTTCCTTAGTGGCTATGATGTTGGGATGCTGAGCCCGAGGTCGTGGGATCAATCCCGGCCACGGCAGCCGCATTTCGATGAGGGCGAACTGCGAAAACACCCGTGTACTAAGACTGGGATGAGCGTCAAAGAACCGCAGGAGGTCCAAATTATTCCTGAGTTCCGTACTACGACGTTCCTCATAATCAGATCGTAATTTTGGCACGTAACACCCCACAGTTTAATTTAACGTTTTCACTATGGCAACGTAAGGTTATCCTGTTTCGTGCACGCAAATGGTCCTATTTAGCATTCAAATATTGATACATTCTGATATCCTAGTGAGAAATCAAATAAAACCTTCAAACAAAATTTGCTTTGGTCGCCCGCCAGGTTCATTACGTAGCGTCGTGCGCCGTCATCATCCAGTGTTACGACATGCGAGTCTGCTGAGATTGCCGAAAGTATCTTAGCTTCACACGAGCGTCTAAAAGAAGTCCGTTTGGTTATTCCAGCTTTTTCTTTCATTTGAAGTGCAAGCATTTCTTTATAACAGCCTCTCACGCATAAATATTTGTATAGTGTAAGGGTGTTTGTGTTTTTTTTTATTCGTACGTGGCTTTCGCTGAGCCGCAGGACATTTAGAGCTCGCACATATAGCAAACTCGAGAAACAGTGGTGCAAGAATCTCGTGCTCCGAGTCGTGTCAATTTTATTACAGTCGACTCGCATCATTTCGACATTTGCGGGACCGCCAGATTTAGTCCAATTATCCGAAAAGTCATATTAACAAACGGGCATAGAATGAGCCGACTCACATTTTTATTTTGACGCGAAAGTGTCAAATTCCTCATTGAGCGAAAAAGCCGCGGAGTCTGTAGCTGCGAAATGGCACCTAAATTCCTATTGGCTGCGACGCCACGGCACGAGCACGCCTTGACAGCACAGCGGGCGAAAGGGAACGCCTCCAGCCACATCAGCGCACCAGGTGTAGCATGAGGGGAGAGGGCATCTCCGCAACCTCACGTCTCCCTCGCTCTCGCTCTCGGAAGCCTGTGTCAGCTGTATATTTCTTGTCCGCCCAAGCTCTATACCGCGTTCCAACTGTGATTTCGTAAGGTCAAATCAAAACGCGCTAAGCAACTCAACGCGCTCGCTTGTCCGCGAGAAGTTCATAACTCGAAGGACCGCTCAGCGGCGATCAAGAGGACATTACTGCTTTCGAATTCTCAACTCGCAAGAAGCGCTCATACTCCATCTCACAAGCTGGTTGAAGCACTGTGGAAGCTACATGAATTCTTAGCCAATAGGAAGGCAGAATGCCCTTTGAAATGTGCTCATCTGCGCCACGTCGTCCGCAATCGTCTGCTTGCCTTCCTGCTACATGTTCCATAGTTGGTCGATTGACGTGAAAAATGTTTTGACACCGTAACCGTAAGCGCTGTAACCAATAACCATGATTCCGTAACCATAAGCTGCGTTTACATGCACGCGACAGCAGGGCTTCGCTTTACCTGTGCGCTTTCTCTGAAGCTACCTTGCAGCCTCTTTGGTGGATAGTACGGGTGTATGCCCTTGCAAATGTTCACCTGCGCCACAGTGTCTGATCGGCTTCTACATGGTTTTTGCTTGCTACCGTCATGACGTACCATGCTAGAGCGGGGCAGTAAATTATGCAGTGAACAATTAGGCTTTTATAGCGCTCCGTATCGTCGACGCATTACCAATTCTAATGATGTGGCACCATCTGCTAGCTAGAAACCAAGTCAGGTTTACGGGTCGATGCCGTGTCTACAGTCCTAGCAACGTGAAAACAGCCGAACTGAATAATTACGACAAACCATACTTAATGATTGGACCTCAGCATGAGATACGACTTATCGATGACGGATTTTGCAGCTTGTTTCTTACTGACAGGGCGGAGAGCCAGTACCGAGAGCGAATTCAGATCGAAGCCAGTGGTCGGCGCTGTATGGGCGCCGCCATGTTGTCACGGTTAGGGCGGCTATTTCGGTTACCGGCGGTAACTCCCACTGTAATTCTCGGTATACGACGTGCATGCGCAAATGTCTTAATATGTTACGTATTGCTGTACCGTATCATGGAGCGAGCAAAAATAAAACTCTCTAGTGTCGCCAATAATCAGCCAGTTGCACCCGGAACTATATATACAACTGAGCAAGGATATCTATTGCCTGTTCACGCCTGGTACCTTCGGCAGAGCTGCAACCAGCTTGCGAGATGGAGTACACGTGCCCGCAGATTCATTTCTTTTCTTGCTTTAGGTCGTCTGAAATATATCTTTGTCTCTTTGAAGTGCAGCTCAACCAGCATGGAGGCAAAGAGCATCGACATGGCTAAACCACGCCCGCTGGATAAAAAAAAAAATAGAGAGAGAGAACAGATGCGGCCTGCCACGTCAAGCGGGCTGCAATGGGAGCGCATGTCTCAGCCGTAGTCGCATTCTCGACCGCTTGGCTGGGCCGAACGGCGCTACCTCTTGGGGACGGGACGCGTCGGTTTCCACGGGCGACGACGTTCGAAATGCGT
Source organism: Dermacentor variabilis (assembly GCF_050947875.1). Taxonomy (NCBI): domain Eukaryota; kingdom Metazoa; phylum Arthropoda; class Arachnida; order Ixodida; family Ixodidae; genus Dermacentor; species Dermacentor variabilis. The sequence goes on along the minus strand of NC_134569.1, from coordinate 94,468,516 downwards.
TCCCTCGCGCATTTGCTATTCCGATTCCGGACAACAGCCCCCGACTGGTGGCGCCGAGGCGGATGATTGCGCTTTCGATGCGCGCGGCAGGTCGCGCAGTTTCTTTTTGTATCCACTGGCCGTTGTTAAGCGCTGCCGCAGCGTGACACGACACGAAACAAAGGGCAACGGATGGCTTCACGAACGGAAGGAGCGGCCACTGAAAGAAACAAACTAAGTTTAAGTAAAGCAGCTTTATGCTGAGGAAGCAGAAGCACAGTCGGCTGAATTTCTTGTGTTTCCAAGTCTTTAGTGACCCCAGCGCCCATGGGGAAATGCCGGAGATGGTCGGTGGGGAATCGATTAAAAAAAGTGGCACGCTTTCGTGATCGAAACCACCGAGTTATCATTCCGTAGTAACGTATGGTTTCTCGTCGAAACTTTCCAGTGCGTTCAAATTAGGCGAACACTCGAATCGACCGAGGTCGAACTGACGGGAGTCGACTGTACAAAAGTTTTGGAGTTTTGCGCGCCTGACATTATAGAGCTTTCTTACTTCAGTTTCGCTTTAACTCGATTTCTGTGGTCTTGTTAATTAGAGCGCACTAGTACTAAATAAGTGCGGATTGAACGATATTTTCAATTAGTCAACCACAAGCCGTTCTTTTTTTTTCTTGAATGATATGACCTAATAAAGCATTCAGATGATTGACGTGGAACTCTTCGATCGAATATCGAACGCGAATGAGATTCGACGCAGGCCCATTGACGCTGTTATGAATGTAGTCGAAGTAAGCGCTGGCACGCTCACATCGGCGTTGACGTTCATGATCTGCACTCGCACCGAAAATCACCGAGAAACTCTTTCCCGTAAGGGAATCGTCTCCGGCACGTAATACTCCGTTTCATTACGGTTCTGCAAATTCCTACGTCAAGAACTTTTTTTCTGTTGGTTTTCTCAAAAAAAAAAAAAAACGAGTTCGTTCAAGTTTCTTATTTTTTCCTTACGCTCTCTTTTCTGTGCTCGAGTGTCTGCAATTTAACCATATATAGATGGCGATATTGCGCTCTGACGCCATTGGAATTCTTTGATCTAGGCGGGAAAAATAGCAATAAAATATAAAAGAAAATCGAGCCGGACGTTCTGTTGCGAAACGGCTCATGTGAGTGGGCGATGATAAATGTAAAGTTCCCCAAGCAATACATGTAGGTATTCGCAGAACTACCGCGTATAAGGCGAGAGAGAAAGCAAAGACGAATGTAATTTCGTTTTTGTTACGCGGCGCCGACGCGACATCTTTCTTTTCACTTTGCTCGGGAGATCGAGGCAATACGGCTGGACTTATCAACGGGAACATTGTTTTTCTGTCGTATATGTACGCGTATATAAGTGAGTGTTTTCTGTATTATGAGGTTTCGCAAACAGCGCGTCAGTTCGTTAATTGCTGCTGGCACGTTGGCTTTCAAGAACATTGATGAAAAGAGAGCGACCGATAACCACATTATGCTTATTGAAACATTCATTTTTCAATGAACACTCTTGGTAGTTCTCCGTGAGTCTGCATGTTTTGTAGTAAAGTGCTTCTTTTATGTCTGCGCATGCGCTATACTGAGTATGAATGAAATGAACGGATACAGTATGCCTCCGTAATAATATACTAATAGATGATGTTATGAAGCCTTTGTTTAGTTGTATCTAATTGATGACAGTGACATACTGCCTCGCTTAGAGCGGGATTGATTTAAGAAATTGACGAAAGCATGACTGCAGGCTAACTTTTAACAAACGAAAGGATCTTGCGTCACGAGATGGTGTAAGACCAAAACGACGCTACATTATTTTTTTTTTTTTTTGCAACAAGAGTCTGCGATCCCATTGTTTGATTTTCTTTTCACCACTGCCTTATGTAAACTTGTTTCCTGTTCCAGTGGCCAGTCTCATCCACATTACCTCTAATTTCTGATTTGAAGACAGTCCGAACTCGGCAGCAATCTAGACAAGTTTGCCTAGTGCTGGTGAAATCACCTTGTACACTGAGTGAGATTGCCGCATGGACCTTCCTTTTACAATGGAGGAGCTCGAGGCGGCACTAGCTCTCTGCAGGCGCTCATCATCTCCGGGTCCAGATGGTATATCTTACCGAGCCTTGTGCTATCTCGGAGAATCCGCACGGATAGCACTATTGAGTCTCTACAACACCTCATGGCAGGAGGGAAATGTTCCTGACGAATGGAAAGTGAGCAGCCTGGTGCCAATTTTGAAGCAGGGCAAATCCCCGCTAGAGCTCACCTCTTACCGCCCGATAGCGTTGGCCAGCTGTGTAGGAAAGATAATGGAACGGATGATCCTTGGCCGCCTGGAATGGTACCTTGAACACTACAAGATTTATCCGAGTTCCATGGCTGGCTTCCGACGTGACCGCTCTTCCATCGACAATGTAGTTGATCTCGTTTCATATGTCCAGCACGAAAGGTCCCGTAAACGTTTATCTGCAGCTTTATTCCTAGATGTGAAAGCGGCATACGATAACGTATCACATGAGGCTATTCTCGACGCTCTTGTGACGGTTGGCTTAGGAGGTCGAGTATTTTTATGGATTGCAAGTTACCTATCTGCAAGATCATTCTATGTATTAACTGACGATGGGCCAACTACGCGACGCTATACCAGCATCGGCGTTCCTCAAGGCGGTGCTCTCAGCCCGACGCTATTCAACCTCGCTCTTATTGGGCTTGCTGAACACTTGCCAACTACCACCAAAATTTCAGTATACGCAGACGACATCTGTCTCTGGACTTCGGCAGTCACACGTCCTCAGATACGTGCACGGCTTCAGAGAGCGGCTACTTTGACAGCGAGCTACTTGTGTGAACAAGGTCTCAGCATATCGCCAGAAAAATGCGCCCTAGTGGCGTTTACTCGCAAACCAATGACGCCTTATGTCATCTCAATCAATGGGCGGACCATTTCCTATGTCAGAACCTACAGATTTCTTGGCGTAATTATCGACCGAGACCTGTGTTGGAGCCCGCACGTAGCTTACATGAAACGACGCCTAACAGCAACCTCCCAGTTGTTTAAATACCTGACAGGAAAAACGTGGGGGATGTCAGTAGACGCAATGCTGAGACTCTACAGAGCTCTCTTTCTCGGTTTTTTAAGATACAGTCTACCTGTACTGAACAGCACCTGCAAGACAAATATTCGTGTTCTGCAAGCAGCGCAAGCTCAAGCACTCAGAGTTTGTCTTGGTTTGCCGAGATGCACGTCAACTGAGGCAACTATTGCGATTGCTCGGGACCATCCAATGCGAGCTCACATTGCGGTGGAAACCCTGAGAACGCATATCAGACATTTGGCACGGGCCCCCTATCACCACCTTGCAACACTACCTTCAGACAGGCACCAAGCATCATTCTCAAAAACTATTGTCAAGCACAACGACAAACTTCCCTCGGGCTTCACCGCTGCATCTAAACCATCGATGCCCCCTTGGTGCCTTGTCAGCCCCACAGTCCATCTCAACGTGCCAGGAATCGGGAAAAAGTCTGAGCTGTCGTCGCCTGTGCTGAAACAACTGTCTTTGCTTCTTCTGCACGAGCGGTACGCAGACCATGCACATATTTATACTGACGGTTCCACAAACATCCAGTGTTCGTCCGGTGCTGTAGTCGTCCCAAAAAGAGGTATTACCATCAGCTTTAGGACTCACCACCCAACGACATCTACATCTGCGGAACTAGCTGCTCTTCGAGCTGCACTTTGTTTTGTCAATCGGGAACCACCTCGACAATGGTCAATTTTCAGCGACTCAAAGGCAGCCCTACAATCTGTACTATCAGCTCTGCGTCGCGGGCCATTCGAACAGCTCGTATTCGATATTAGATGCCTCCTCCATACATCACATGAGCAAGGACATCACGTGACGTTTCAGTGGCTGCCAAGTCACTGCGGCGTCATCGGAAATGAAGACGCCGATAAAGCCGCTCGGACAGCTCTTGAAGACACACAGGAAGAGGCCATACCACTTTCACGGTCCGACGCAGCCAGCAGACTTCAAGTGCTTGCACGGGAGATCACGCTCTCTCTATGGTACACACCAAGCAGCCAGACCAACCGCAGCAATCATCAACACGACCTGCCCTCCTTGATGCATCTATGTATGCCAATCGGACTCCGCCGAAGTGAGGCCACCCTGCTTTATCGCTTATGGCTAGGGGTGGCCTTCATGAAATCTTACTCGTTTCGCATTGGAATGGCCGACAACGCTCTCTGCAATGCCTGTCTTTGCGAGGAGACGCTGGAACACATTCTGTGCGACTGTCCTGAATATAATGTTAAGAGACAGTCCATGGCGTCCGTTCTAGCGCACCTTGACAATAGACCATTGTCAGTTGCAACCATTTTCACATATCGCCGACTGAAGTCATCGCAGCTGAAGGCGACGAAGGGACTACTTCGGTTTATGGAGGATACGGGCTTGGACAAGCGGCTGTGACAGTGATGTCACGTACCGCACAAGAGTGACAGACTGTAACCAACGCTGTGTGTGCCGTGTTGTGTGCCCTCTATCTCTTCTCCCCATCTTTCATCCCCCCCATCCCGCTCCCATGTGTAGGGTAGCAAACCGGTTAGGCAAAACTGGTTAACCTCCCTGCCTTCCTTCTCCACTTTTTCCTTCCTTCCTTCCTTGGTCAGTATGCTTAGGTTAAGCAAATTAGCTTTTACGTAGCTCCACGCATCGTTCTCGCGATGACACTGCCGCGGGGCGAAAGTTCTTCTCACTGATTTCACGAACAGAAAACCGGGGAGCTTTGTCCTAGCTTCAGGATAGCTACTAGCAAAAACGGTCACCTAAAGAACTCGTATGCTTTCTTTTGAAAACTGATGCAGGGTTGCGTCACGATCTCTTAGTGTGGAGAATTTTAACCTTAAAGCGTTTGCTGACAGCTGGCACAAAGACTACACACTTTTTTCTGCGCAAGAGAGAGAGAGAGAGAGCGAAAGGGCATGGAAGTGATCAGGTTGCACCTGGTTTGCTATCAGCCTACACCGGGAGAGGTGAAGCGGGAAGAAAAAGGCAAAATAAGGTACTGCATTGATTGTCTATAGAATGCGTGAGGACTAGCGGCTTCGTAGTCTTTGTCGATTAGCGTTCGCCGACTTTCTGCGGACAACACGTTCAAAAGTGTGCGGATCTCAGAAGACAGGTGAATTAGACTTGTTAATGACTGTTCTCTATATTCTGTGTATACATTGTATATCGCCGTAAGGACAAGTCAATGTCAGAAGGCAAGGTCGTGAGTATATCCTTAGTTTATCTATATATTTCATCTATATACTTGAAATTTATTAAACAATGTAATTATTTTCATGTGTGCAGACTAACACGGCAACTTTACGTTGTCCTCGAGCACCGGCCACGACGTTGTAGAGGCACTGCGCTTCCCTTCCCCATTTTCCTGCAGCTTGCACTCCTTACTACAGCCGGTAATTCGACGAGAACCTCCTCTATTTCTTATTCTCCCTGCCGTCGGAATTATTGGCGTTGTCGCAGCCGCTGTCCATGTCAGCGGCTCCGGTCATGCCCGCAGCAACGCGCACTTCCTTAATGTTCCTCCTGCTCGTCACATGCTGCCCTAGGCTTTCTCACTTGCTTGCGCCTCCAGAATCCTGACAAAAGAGCGCTGGCCGCCCGGCGACAGCTATATCACCGCTCCGTCAGAAGCTGGCAGTGCACCTGACGCGACGCTAAGAAGCTAGTACGTACACAGCCTCTTCGACGTCGTTGACGTCGCGAAGCGAGCCGTCGTTTCCCGGGAGCGCGCGCAGTGCATGTGGCCGTCACGTCCTGATGCGAAGCTGCTTCCCCTACGTCGTGTAAAAGGACGAGCGGGACGAGAGCGTGAGGCGCTAAGAGCTTGGGGAGAGGAGGAGGAGGAAGGACGGGGCAGTGGTGATCTACGACGTCCGCACCTCTTTCGGCCGCTGTTAGCCGCCTCTCCTTCCTTCTTTCGCGACCTGATGAAGGGGACAGCGAGCAGTACGTCACGTCGCTGCCGAAGGCAGACTTGGCTGGCCTCCGGGCTGTGGCTTCGGCTCGTTGCCCACTCCCCATCGTTAATCCGGTGGTGGCCCACTTCTTCCGACGGGGCGGGAAGACGGCGAAGCGAGCGTGCACAGAATTAGCGCCGAGAGTAGGCAGTGCGTAAAAGAAGGGAGGCACTGGGAAGAAGACGTAAAGGTAGGAGAGGTTAGGGGACGTGCGGACAACATAAATAAGCTCCCATTAGCACCGCAGATTTGTCTCCCGGGCGACCGGAGCAGCGCGACCGTCGGGACCGCCTGGGGAAAGGAGTTGGAGCGTCTGTCAGCGCACGCGAGCGTGAATGTTTGTGTGTGTGTGTGTGTGCGCGCGCGTCGTTGATTGCAAAAAATAAAGAGGACACACACGGAAGAGATCGGGGACGGGGCGGGAAGACGCTTGGAGCAAAGGGAAGACGAGGTTGCATCGGTCACGGTGAAACTCAGAGAGCAGACGACTGCTCGTTAGGTAAGAAATAAATGGAAGATCGGGACAACGAACAAAAATACACATAATTAAGGAGGAGGATAATTCTAAGAAACAAGGCTAGCCTCCTAATTGGCTCCAATTAAGGAGACCGTTTCTAATCGACAAGACCGGTAGCCTACAGCGAACACCTTTAGGCAACCCTGTCTCTCTTCTCCTTCTTTCTCTCTTTTCTGGTTCTCTTGTCTTGCTCTGGGTACTTCTCCTTGCTCCCTTTTTTTCCCTCGCTTCCTTTTTTATCTCTCTTTATTTCTCACACGCTTCCTTAGTCAGCGCTTCTTGGACAGCTATACGACCTTTTCTGGACAGCTTGTGGAGAGTAGTCTCACTCTGACGTCGTTGTCAGCGCTGCTGGCGCTTTAGCAAGAGCCACGGCGTCTTACCTGCTGCACCTTAGCTGAAGTTGTGACCTGCGAAGGAGCCGTTAATGTCTGCTCCCGCCTTCGTGATCACCGCGTCGGCAAAATGGGCCTCGCTCGGAGGAAACCTATTCACGCTGTCCTATGAGAGTCTGTCCAGAGCAGCTGCAGCAAGGGGAGGCGGGAGGTGTGGGAGGGGAGGGGTGGAGGAGGAGGGGCGGGGGGCTTGATCCGGCTGCGCAGGTGCTTAATGCACCGTGGTTTTTTTCCTCTCCGTTGATTCCGAGGTTAGCGCAAGTATGGGTAGTGAAAAATCCGAGGACACCTAGGCTCTATTTATAAGTTTTTTTTTTAAAGTTGTGAATGCGAAAGCGGTTACATGAACTCCTCGCAGACAAGCGAACGCGTTGAGACGCTTGGCTAAGGAGGCGCTGGCTTAGCCCGGAGGTAAGACACTGGGCTTCTGAGCATTGGAGTCGTAGGCTCAAAACTCACTACCAACACCGTTTTTCCTTTCAAATTTATCCTGTTTTTATACACTAATTACTTTATGGCGATTACCGAGGCGAAGTTAGAACGCAGGCGAGAGCTTGTGCGGAGAAGAAACACGCAGATAACACAGGCTTCCGCGAGAGAGGATGACGTGGCGTCGCGGCAATGCCCACTCCCCTCATGCAACACTTTCGCACCAGTGCGGCACAGCTTCACCCTTTCGCCCACTCTGCATCCTCGAACGTTAGCCCTCCCATTATGGGAGGGCTAATGGTCCAGCTAATGCCAGCCACGTCAACGAGAAATTTCTCGCTGGCGTCAATGCCACTCAACGAGAAAAAGAAAAGATAATGAAAAAGTAAGGTGCACGATACAGTTATAAGACCTACGGTGTTGGATCGTCAGAGATCTGACGACCGAACCCTGTAGGTTTTAAAATTTTGTCTTGCAGGGTGTTTCTTTTTTAACTGTTTTTCTGTTGAACAGCTTGGCTAGCGTTACCTGGGACCCGCGATATATCTCAAGGAGTTCAGCGAGCTGAAGTGTGCTCCGCATTCTTTTGTGAGAAAAAAAAAAGAACAAAGAAAGCCATGTTGTTGAAAATGGCGACTAACGTCATGGTTATGACAGTAGTTCTGGTGTCGCGACCTTATCAAGGTACCGATCAACATTTCTACCTTCAGAAAAAAAAAAAGTAGCGGTAGTAGTTTGGGTACGAGCAGGACTCGAAGGAGAAGCGGCAGGACACTACTTTCACATTTGCAGCGTTGAAGCTGAGGCTTTTTCGAAGGACTTCTACATTTAGAGTTCATAACATTTTTTTTCTTTTATAGGACTTAAACATGCGGTTTTATGCATATTACTGTGTTCTGCCCTTTTAGCCGCGTTTGTGATGGTCCATCACTTTTGGCCCTTCTAGGTGTGCTCGCATTCAAGTTGGCTAAGTAAGGAATGAGACCATAATTAATGATGTTAAGCTAAGTAAATAACGCAAACGAATTATATACGTTGCATTATGATGCCCGAGTATCTCCTCAGAAGGAAAAGGAAGAAACGCGAGTCTGCTCATTAAGAAATATCTGCATAAATATGTCATATTGTCTCCAATGCACTGCCGTGGTCTCAATGCGCTAAGACCTACAGATGTAGCGTTTTCGCTGTGACTGAACCACAGAGGGAGAGATAGCCGCAAAAAAGATAGAGAAGTAAAATATGTACATTGTACGCAATAGCAACATTGTTCTTGGTTTGCCTTGTTTGTACAAGCGTTTCAAGGCAAAAATTTCACCCTTGACTGCCGAAGCACCGAGGAATTCTTTCGGCATGTTGACCTCCCGAGTAAACCAGGGAGGCCAGCATTTATTTTGTGTTCGCTGGCGTGTGGCCTAAAAAGCGCGGGAAGGATATAGGCAGGGTGAATAGCTTACAAGCAGCTACTCTGCTACAAATGAGCAAAAAAAAAAATAAAAAGAAGGAATGACGACGTTTTTTAGGGGTCTACAAGAAGCAGTTCCCGCACTTGGTGCAGTCTTCCCTTATGCTTCGCGTCTTTCTTTATATATATATAAAACAAGAAAGCGATAAACAAGTAAGACACAGTACAGTTGCCTCTGCGTACTATGACGAGAAAGGCTATAGACCCGCATGTGTTACAAGGTAAAAAAAGCGTACAGGGATTAAGAACGGCACCATTCGGTGCACCCAGAGCTCACCGCCGCTGGGACGTTCGGATCTTGATGTTATCTCAAATATTTAAGAGCGAGAAGAAGAAGAAAAAAAAGAGGAACAGAGATTATGTTAGGAGATTTCCTCCCCTTCTTGCGCGGCTTGAACCATTGATTTTCTTATTGAATAATGATGATAAGCAGGGAAAAAGGAAGAAGAGAGAGAGAGAAAAAAAAGAAAAGAACGTACCACGAAAAACTTTTCACTTGCAAACTCGCTTTAGATGGTCTTGCTTGATACGTGTACGAAGCCTTAGAAGGAAAATCGGGATGCCTCCTGCTCGTCTCCTCCCTTTTCCCGCACAGCAATATCGAACTCGCGGGTTCCCCGGCTCGCCTTTCACTTCAATTTACACACACACAAAAAAAAGAGAAGAAAATGATACCGAAGCAAAGAATAGCTATGCAGGCCACTTGGGAACCAGGAAGAATGGTTTCTCCCATGCAGACCGGGGGTGAAGTGAACGCCCTGCCTAAGCGGAAGGTGGCTAGGGAGGGGGGAGGCATCGAACATGCCGGTTGGGAAATGGCACCGAGGGCTTCGCCCGCTCCTGACACGATTAGAAAGAGCCATCGCGTGCGCTTGTAAACATTCCTCGCGAAAGCGGCAAGCGCGTCTGTGAAGAACAATCGAGTTACGTCTCCCCTCTTGCAAGTGGGAGGGTCTGCGGTAGCGGCGGTGCCCGGGGCCGCCTTGCGGCTGGTCGCATGACAGCGGCGGCGCAACCTCCCCCGCAGAGGCGCCACGGGGAGTTTGGACGGGAACAAGGGTATAGGGATGAAGAAGAGGAACACGAAAAGAAGAAGCCGACGGCCGCCCCATCGGACGCTCTGCGTCGCAGCAGCCATCGATCCTGGTCTCCGACCGAGCCACTTCACTTCCTCGTACCCTCCTCTAGAGAGGCCACTGAGCTCCGGGGCAGCGCGCAGTGAATGACCCGAGGGGCGATAGCAGTTTTGCCTGCGTCGCCGCGTATGCACGTTCTCGGCGGAGAGGACGTGCTCGGATCCGACGGGAGAATGGCGGGCTGCGTGGCGCTATGTAGGCAGACCGGAGCCTGAGTGGACAGCCGGGGCTAGCTTCCAAGACGTCAGTATAAGCGCCGTCACCGATGGCTCTATTGTAATTCTACATTGGCCGCGATCTGATGTATTCCTCCTTAGCTGTCGATGGCCTCACGTGGTTGTTAGAGAAGGATAAACAAACTAGACATCAGACTGTAAACTATGTAGCAGTGATGGGGCTAGCGTTTGAATTAGGTTCTTCCCCTGCGATCAAGATATGCCTGCGGCCAAGATATGATGTAAGAACATCTCTACATCGGTCCTGGCGGTATAAACGCTCCGCATGCTCACCCCGAGACCGGATAGGGAGAAAACAAAGTGCAGAAAAGGGTCACGAATTAAAATAATAGCAAATGCCGACGAGATTAACTGTCTATCTTAGCACGGGAGAAAAGTAACATTGTAACGTATTGAGCCAGTCGATATTATACATGTCGCCTGCTTAGCCGTCACTTCATTACGAAAGGTTATCTTTCCAAGAGTGATACGGATTTTGAGGAACGCAGAAAATAAATAAACAAATAAATAAATAAATAAATAAAAACGACCTATTTCATCCTTTGTCAAAGGAGAGCACGCATACGTTGAGCACTAGCCGCGACCAGGTGACGTAGTAGGAGCCACGACCAGCCCGGAAGTTCAGAGTGTCTCACATTTCCGTTGCAAAACTGTTGCTTCGGCATTAAGCAGAAAAAATCACGCAGGCCGGAATGAGGACGAGATCTGTCTACGAGGAAACGTCCGGGAAATTCCCCGTCTGCGTCTGAAGCAATGAACGAAAGTACGAAAAAAGAAGAGCAACTGCAACGGAAACTCTTGAGTGGGTGCTCGCGAAAAAAAACAACGAAATAAACACTTTCTTTCACTGAAGGACGGCCCGCAACGCCGTGAAAAATGACTCGGAATGCTTCCACTCCACTACCATACTAGAAGTTTGTGTGCGACGCCGCTTCCGACAGTGCAATCCCCAACAAACCGTCCTGCCTACCACTCTGTACGTCTCGCGCGGCTGCGCTTGCTCTGTCGGTGGCTCCACCCCTTCTTCCCCTCCTGTTCCTCCTCCTCCTCTCAGGGTGGTGGTTTCCTTTGTTTGGGGCCCCCAGAGATGGGTCGGCGGCGGCGGCGGCTCTTCCGATGACGCATCCTCCGAGAACGGCAGTGCCGCCCGACTGGCGCGACGGGCGCAGCACGCGGCTCGCTTGTCGGATGCGCCACGGGTGCAGTCTTCGGCGACGCTTCGCTCGCCCCGCACGTCTCGACCCGCTCATTTTTTTTTTTTTTTTTTGCTCGCGTTTGTCGTTTTCGCCTGGGGCGTCCATGTGTCTGGAACCGACCACCGAGAGCGCTTACTCAGCAGCACAACCAGCACGAGCAGCAGCAGCAGCAGCAGGAATAGCGTAGTAGAAGCGTTGAACCTAGACGGCCCCCTCGCCCTCTCCCTACCCCGTTTCTCCTCTCAAGACTCGAGTCAAGTGGGAAATGATAATGATGATGGCGGCGTTAGTGCAAGCGATGCTTATGGCGTTTTCCCAGAGCGGTGGGTCGAGCTCACTCTGGGAAAGGTGGCAGATGCAAAAAAAAAAAAAAAAAGAAAGAGCGCAAGCGAAAGGGAAGGAACCGAGATGAGAGGATAAGAGAAGCCGGGTATTGTAATGGATCAACCGAATCAACTGCTGATTGTTGGGAGGAGCAGCTTGTCTCGTCGCCGTCTCCGGAGTGTCCAGTTTGAGGCGCGGGAAGCTAGCGCAGTTCGGGAGTGCCTGGCAGGCGAGAGGGATGGCCATGGTGTCTGCTAGTGGCAGACAAGCAGGGACGCTCGTTTCTGTGCGTGTTTCAGTGGCTCGTAATTCTTGGTGGTGCTGTATCTGCTTCCAGCAAACGAAGAAATTGAAGAGGCCTCTTTCTATAGCAGGGCGGTTGGCGCAACGCGGTCGCGAACAAACCGAGAAAGCTTCTCTGGGAGGGTCGACCTGAATAGGCGCGGCAGTATAATGGAAGTACGACAGCTTTACTTTAAAAAGAATATTTAGCCTTCGGGAAAATAAAGTCTTCTTGTGTTTAATCGTCTCAGTGCATGAAATGGCTGCAAGTCCCACAGCTCTAGTTACGACACCCGGTAAAAAACGTTTATGTAACGCAGCCGACTACTTCTGTAATGATTTAATGTTGAACCCTGAGTTGTTCAGTGAAAACATCTCGTGAGCACTAGTATGAGCCTTGCGGGTACCTTCACAGTGTGCCAATCTTTGTTGTCACAGATACAGAAGGCTCTACGGACGACGGTGATGACTACTTTACGATCAAAAGGGCCGGTTTGAAAGATTACGGTCATTATAAGGGTGAACAACATTCAGTCGTATTTCTTTGTCTTGCATATATATGCCCAAACTCTTCTCAGCGTCCACTAATGGGTGTGGAATACTAATATAGCCACTCGCATTCACAACAGCCAGTGAGTTCATCGAGTGCAGCGATTCCGATATTGGCAGCCACTCTCTAAGCGCCAAAGCCATTCATATTCCTAATACGCTTCATATTTTAATTAACTTCTATTTTTATACGGGATGATATGAGACGTTGGCACCTTTAACTGGCGCCAGTTATTTCTTTTCACACGGAAATTCGTAGGAGTGTGCGACTATCCGAGTCGAATGAAATAGAACCGAATTGAATCGAACATCAAATACTTCTCGAATAGTTTTCGAATACTGAACAGCCGTTATCACAACCAATTTAAAATAATATTCACATTCCAGTATTCTTAAAGTTAGCATGTTTATGTCATTACACAGTACGTTATGAAGCGTTGTTTATTAAAAGTCCAACTGGAGCATTAGTAGCAAACAAGTAGTTTCCTCGGATGCACAGGCTCTTCAGACAGTGCGAAGGATCGCCGTACATCCTCTAAAGTAAGGCTTACTAAGCGACGTAGCCTGCTCCACTACGCAAGTTCTCAGTGACTATACTGCTGCCGCGGGGGTGAGAATTTATCGTACTTTTGCTACAAATTTATGCTTATTTAGCCGCAGTTGACGCATGAAAAGTATTAGAAAAAATATTCACACTAACGAATAGTGGCTATTCGATTCTAAGAGAGAATCTAATGGTACACCATCCGATTCGTTATTCGAAAGCTTTCAAATATTCGCACGCCCCCTAGAGAGTCGCAAATACTAAATGCGACAGACATGAGAAAAGAACATAAAGTTACGTTAAAACTGAAAGTCAATCTATATAAATAAGTGAAACATTCAGTATTAAAGCCTTGCCACATCAACTAGAATAAAACAAATAAAGGACTGGGAGAGAACTTCCTATATATTTTTATTCATCGCACAGGAAGAAAAGATGCTAATTTTCTTTTCTGTCAGATGTTGTAGAAGTGAGCGTGTCTGGCAGGTGGTAAACATAATAAACAAATTAACCTATCAAATCACTATTGCCGGTTACACTATAACATTGCATTAGCAGTTATATAATCTGTCCAGCGTCATGTGTTACATCCAGGTGAATGTGTCACAAACGACAAAGGGTGCTCGCGCTAAAAGCGCAACAGGGCTTAAAGAAGCTGGAATGTTATTCCTTTGTGTATGATGAACCTTTGATAAACTTCGCTCTAGGCAGGCAACTCATTTGAGCGTCAGAAGACGAGCCATCAGCAGTCCACTTTCCCAGGTGGCCTCCCTCCCAATGAATAATTTGTCCTGGGGTTGTTTATCTTCGATGAACTTACGACAACCTGAATATTTCGCATGGCATGGCCGCGATGTTGAAGTACCCACATGCAATGCTGAATCAACGGTGCAGCCATGCGGAGCTGCAGGGGTTGCTTCCTCCAGCATTACGAGTGCATAGACGTCATAGGCAAGTCGCTGTGTAGGCTTCTTGGATCGTCTGATATTGAAGAGAAGCGCAGGACCAGCGAAAAATGTCTAGTAAAATTCAGCATCCATGACGCTACATAATAATAATAATAATAATAATAATAATAATAATAATAATAATAATAATAATAATAATAATAATAATAATAATAATAATAATAATAATAATAATAATAATAATATGGCCATTTCTAAGCTATTCTTTGTCATCTGCACATGATCATCATCATGTGGGGTTCATATGGGGTTCTTCATCATCGCTTGTGGGGCTGGCTCTCGAGTGTGATCCGTGCTGTGGGCGTGATCGGTTCGCCGCGTCTTCGACTCGGAATAAACGTAGTGACAACTGCTGCGTCACAAGTGGTGGAGTGTGCTTTTCGGTCCTCCGTTCTCTGACTCCCCGCTCTACCTCCTGGAGCTTCGATCGGGTCGCCGATTGTGCCAGCTGTCCGCCAGCATGTCGCAGGACGAGGCAACAGGCACTTCTACATCCACCATCTCGGCCTCGGCTACCCCAGCCTCCCCGTATTGTGTTGTCAGTGGACACCAGCGTGATCTCCATCTGTTTGCTGGACTTCGCGGTGAAGACGTCGAGGATTGGCTGGACGACTACGACCGAGTGAGTTCGGCTAACCGTTGGGACGATGCGTCCAAGCTACGTCACGTCGCCTTTTATCTGACAGGAGTAGCGAAGACTTGGTTTTTCAACCGTGAGGTTGATTTCACGAACTGGGGTGCTTTCAAACAGCAGCTCCGCCAAATCTTCGGCACACCGGCTGTTCGTTCCGCCCTCGCAAAAAAGACGCTCGACACTCGCAAGCAACAACAGGGTGAATCTTATACGTCGTACATCGAGGATGTGCTTGCTCTTTGTCGACGCGTGAACACGGCCATGACCGAATCAGACAGGGTTCGCCACATCCTCAAAGGCATCGGAGCTATTGCTTTCAATGCTTTAGCCATCCAGAACCCCGCTACCGTCGCTGATATCGTCGCTACTTGCCAGCGCCTTGACGAACTCGAATCAGTACGGTTGCAGCCAGACACCACTGCAAGCACTACCGCCGACGACCCTACGTTACGAGCAATGATACGCGCAATAATTCGAGAAGAGCTCCAGTATCTTAGCCGCAGGGCCTATGCCTTCTCATGCCTCCGATACCAATCTGCGAGACGTTATCAAGGAGGAATTGGCGTCCATAGCTGGTGCAGCGTACACGGACCCTCTAACCCATAGGGCCCCATCAACGTACGCACAAGTAGCCGCAGCTACTCCAGTCATTGTCCCACCGATGCCCCCAAAACCAACACCGGCTCACATCGCTTCCATGACTACCAGCGCACCTACCCAAACCAGCTATCCGCAGTGGCGTCCTCCTCGTCCCATCTGCAACTACTGCGGCTATCGTGGCCACATAGCACGTTTTTGCCGCAAGCGCCAGCAAGACGAGCGTCGCGGATATGACGTATACGAACGGGATGACTTGTCGCCCGGAACGACTTTCCAACGTCTAGGGAGCTTCCATAACCAACGCCGTCCTTATGGTCCACCACGCGGACGCTCTCCATCGCCTCCTGTAGCATCCGAGACGGCTCAGACGTACCGTCCTGCGAGACGCCGCTCGCCGTCACCCCTTCGCCGCTCTACGTCCCCACTGAGACCTGCTTCTCAATTCGCCGAGCGTCGTCCGGAAAACTGAATTATGCAGCTTTTGGAGGAAAAGCTGCATCGAACGACAGGACAGAAATTCCTCCATCGCGTCTGTGCAATGTGATATTGGTTGTAGTAGAAGGTGTACAATTAGACGCTTTAATAGACACTGGTGCTAGTGTTTCAGCGATTCACCGTGAATTGTGTTCGCGACTTCAGAAAGTTACGACTCCCTATGATGGACCTACGCTACTCGCTGCTCAAGGGGCCGCCATTCGACCTATCGCCATGTGCACTGCTCGTATTTCCATCGATGAACTCCTGCATTACGTACAATTTGCAGTGCTGCTCATATTGGGATGGGATTTTCTTTCTACGGCCTCCGCCTCCATCTGCTGCGGGCAACACGTTCTCCACATGACCGACACGACGTACTCACTTCATGCAGATGACGCACCACTTCACTTGCTTGCTGCAGAAGATACCGCGCTACCTCCGCGCCATCAAAGCATTGTTACTATCCCGTCTGATGTGATTGACTGCGGCGACGTGCTCGTATTACCATCTGCACGCTGTCTAGCAAGAGGGATAGACTTTGCATCAGGGCTGGTTAGGTTTGATCATGGCTCTGCACTTCTCTACGCTACAAACCCGGCATCCGAAAATATTCTCATCCCTAAAGGCACTACATTGGCTTGTGCCACTGAATCGGAGTCTATATCTGTCTATATTGATAATATTAATTAATCATTAATAATGTCTCGCGGATATTTCGTTGAAGGAATCATATTCAAGAATGCTTTAGAACCTAATGTAAGAAAACGGAAATTGCAGGCAAATGAGCAAAGTGCGGACCTATTAGTATTGTAACAACGTAGAATAATGCAATGCTAGACAGAAAGCAAGCACTGATGTAATCTTGACTGATCCCATGGCTGGCTGTACAGATGTCATGGGACGCAGTAGTACAGAGGAGGGAGGGGCCCGGATAAATTTCTATGCCACCTTTATTCTACTCCCTAGTCTGAATTGTACGTGCGTTCTTGCATTCCTCGCGCATCGAAATTCAGTCTCTATGTCCCGAAAAACCAGACCCACCAATTCGTGTCCAGCAGTAAAAGAGGGCAGCCACACAGTCCTGCTCTCTTCTTATCCGTCCTTTTACTTGCGCCTTCCCCCGCCCATTCTCTTTGACGAATCATGGCCGGGCTGGTCAGTGACGCTTCTCGATGACCCTTGATATGGTGGACATTGGTGAGAAACGCCTTTTCTCTCAAGTGTCTTCGAGTGGACGTTGCAAACACCAAAAAGTTTCAGCTGCCAAACCGCCGATGGGCGCTGCTGAACCTTCGAATGATCGCTTCGGTCGGGGGGATAGGTACTGCTGTTTACTCGTTTATTTTTCTGTGACTTTATCTTCTTGCCAAGTGGCAGCGCGATGACATCGGCTGTTTCGCCATTTACGACACTGCGCACGAAAGAACACAGGGATATAAGGTGGTTCTGCATTCCGCTACTTAACGTCGGCGCGCATACCTGGAAGCCAGCTTTCTCAAGGCGGATTAGGTACCGTTTCTTGCGGCACAACCTCCACGCACAATGCTTTCCTATGCGTAACGGAGAAAGAACACCGTCGTCCTGCCGGTGGAGAACGTCGTGTAATATCTGGCTTTGTCGACGCGCAAGCTTTGCACGACATTTCTGGCTACCGAATGGCATAAACTGAAAAGGAACATCCACACAGTTTATGGCACAACTTCATCTCTGGCTATTACTCGTAGCGCTTGACGATTAAGAAACACGGGTACCCGCAAACTAACTCAACGTGTGCATCATGATCGCCCACGTTCTAAAACGCAGAGCAAGTTATCGCATAAGAAATTAGATCAACCTGCCGAAAGCCGGGGAGCCCGCAAGCTCGGTTTGATTCCGCCAACAGAAAAAATAAATTAAATGTTTTCCTTTTTAATCAAGATTCTGGGAGGGAAAACGGTTAAAGAAATTTATAGGTACCGAAAATGCATGAAGTATCATAGGAACGATGATCACATTACCCACAACAACAACAACCCAGAGTTGCGAATTAGCCCTTTTCCCTGAGCAGACACCATTATCGACGCCGTCTTTGAGACTCGTTGGCGTAACCCGATACCGAGGGTAAGGCCCTCAATTCGAAAGTTCGTGTTTACTTTTACTTTCTTTTCATCTGGACCATACTACCCGCGAAGTACTTCTCGGCGACGTACGAAAGTAAACTGCAGCAGATATCAGGTCAAAAACAATTTGAGAGCCAGTCTTTCCTACGCTATTAGCCTTCAGAAGTCCACTTCAAGTCTCAAAGAAGCAAGAGTGCAAAGAAGGCGGATGCACTAAGATTCCGAGGCTTAACGAAGCAGACCTAGGAGATGACAAAAACGACGTGCTAGACTAAACACTTCAATACACGGTCATCGGGCCCTGCGGTGAGGGGACACGGGACTAAACGGAACGGGATTGCGGCTTGCCGCTGCCTCCCGGGGGGAGAGACCTGCGTGCCAACCTAGGCCGCCGAGAATGCGGCGGGAGAGAATCAGAGCTGACTTGGCCGCGATGGCCGCAGTGGAGCCGGCGGGAGGGCCGCTCCAGGTTTTCGCGGCTGATTTCCCAAGAGAAACTCCTTGCTCGTTTCTGGTTAAAAGAGAATAAATAAAGGATAAAAGAGTGAGAGACGGTGAGAAGAAGTGAAGCCGAAGTGTCTGGAGTGAACTGACGGTGGCCGCGAAGGTGGGAGGGGGATAAATGCTTTCTCATCGAAAACGAGAACTACGTGAAAAAAGAAGAGAGAGAGAAAAAAAGAAGTCGCGTTTCCTTTCTTTCTTCTCCGCCTTCGAAGCGACGCCGTTAAGCGAGAAGGGAAATATAGAAAAATGAAGGGAATAGTAGAAAGCACTAGAAAACCGCGAAAATATAAAGCTGGCGAGGAGGTTTCGGGTAAGGAAGGGAGACCATATGTTTGCACGGTCCATTAGCGCCCGGGCTAATTCTGTCGCACGGCTTGCGACACGTCCGTAATCTAGGCAAGCCGCAAATCCGCTCGGCGAGCGTCGCGCGGAAGGGGTAGGAAGCAAACGATAAAGAAGCGAGAAGAACAAAACGCGAGCCGAGCCGCAAAGATGTTTCTTCTCGTCACCCTCCGCGTTCTGCATTCCCGTGGGCGGGCTCTTTCGCGCAGGCTTCGACGTCGTCGCTCGAAGTCTGCGGGAGGCTGTATAGCCGGCACAGCAGCGTCGGGCGAGCGTTATACATACTATGGCGGGGGTGGGTGGGGGGGGCACCTCGACATGCGGAACAGGCGCAGGACACGGCGTCGTCGTCGCTCGTCGAAGAAAGCGATCAGTGAAGCCAGGGAGAAATGTGATCAGATGGAGCGAACAAGGGAAGGAGGGTGGGGTGTAAAAGCTCGCGTCGGAACAGCGCCCCACGGCAAGGCGAGCCCGGGCGTGCGCTCGGTTGCCACGCTTGCGGCCAGGGCACAAAGAAGGCGTGCTTCACAATGGGCCTGTGATGGAGTCGCCAAGAAGACCCGGGGGACTGGCGGAGCGCTACTCTCTAGCGGGACCGGCCTGAGGCAGCCTGCGGCTGACAGACGCGGCGGGGGCTCATTTGTCGGCGTAGCCACCGAGACGCGGGCTCTCGCTGGCTCGCGCCATGGACCCGCCGTGCATCCCGTGAGGTCCTCGTTGAGAGCGGGAAAGGAAGGAAGAAGACGCGAGGGGGCGCACGTCGAAAGACGCTGCTCCCTGGCGTGCCCTGCGTGGGTTTCACGCGCTAGCGCCCGCTCTGTGTTCGCTTGCGTGCGGGCCTGTCGCTCGTTATGGCGAGCAAGCGTTCTCTTTCTCTCCGTCTCTCTGTAGAATTTTGTACCGTCTAGTACGTCACTGGGAAATGACGGGCCAAAGGCTTGCGTACACGGTGAATCAAGGTTCTGTAACTGGTGAAGAAAGTATCCATTCGTCTGAGAAAGAGAGCGACAGTTAAAAATAAATGGGACGACAGATAATTAAAGTCCAGAAATTTAGTACGCGAAGGCACGACCAAATGGAAGTATGCTAAGACATGAGTTTATTTGTACACTGAGCAAAAGGGAAAAGAGAAGAGAGGTGACTATAAAGCCCTCTCATCAAATCGATAATGACCACGCAGAATGCAATACTGCCATCGATAAGCGTAATTTTACGTAACAATCTGCCCATTCTAATGACATTCAACGACGTGGTATCACCTATTATGAGAGAACATGATCGCGTCATGGTTGCTGAAGAAAAGTGGGAGGAAAGAAGGAAGCATCTCTATTGTTCCAATTTTTATCGTCATACTCGTAGGCTGATGAAACGGAGTCGTAGGTGAAAATGTGCATGCAATCACCACAGGTCTCTTACAGACAAGGTGCGCTTATTTAACTTAACGCTTGGAAGACATCTTTTTTGTATTTATTTATTTATTTATTTATTTACTTACTTATTTATTTATTTATTTATTTATTTATTTATTTATTTATTTATTTATTTATTTATTTATTTGATACTTGGGAGAGTGAGTCGTACTAAAGGCTGTAGGAAGCGGCACAAAGCAGCACATTGGTCTTGTCACTTATAGTGGTATTCATCTAGTTCGTAATGTCACGCGTGATTACATCGGCGGCAACCGAGCTTGCCATTCTCTTTACCAGTATTAATTACATCATTCAAGGACCACCTAGAAATTGGCTCTTCTTTTGTGGTTCTAAGCTAGACTGCTGTCGACATTGAATCGTATCTGGCACAACGCAACAAAGCACGGACACAAGAAAAAACAACAGACGGGCACGTCCTACGTCCTGCTGTCAAGACCACGTCGCAGAACCCAACGACAAGGTATCGTCTGACATCTGTGAAGCCCGCCATGGTACCCTCGATAAGGGAACAACAGCCTTTTTTTTAAGTGGCTACCAGATCATTGTGGCGTCGGTGGTAGCGACTCCGACACAGATACAGTTCCGATACCTTTGTCTAGAGCGGATGCTGCAAGAGCACGAGCATAGTACTACACTGTAAAATAGTGAGTAATAGACACATTTACACCCTTTTTCGCTTTTTAGGGTGTAAATTATTTTACAGTGTAGCTCGCTAGGTCCCGCTCGCTGAGTGCAACTACCCCAGTCTCTCGAAATTTCGCATGTGCATCCTCGATTCTTCCTTGATGCTGCAGCTAGCTCAGTGCCTCTTCCGAAGCTCGGCAACATTGTGCTGCCAAATGTGGTTTTGCGTAGCGTTCAGAAAGGTTTCTTTGTTTCTCACTGCAATTGGCACAGCTTCACGCGACAGTTTCAGGTGTGAAGAGTCTGCCGAACCTCTCGTCTGCATCTTTCGCCACTACGACTGCCATTGCCTTGTACTGCGTTAGATCCAGTTAATTCAAGACCACTCTCGTCGAGAAAGACTTGGAACATGGTCACATGAACCGCATGCTCGGAAAGTGACACGTACATTTCTGCAGTTCCTGAAGTCGACAGATCCAGTTACCCTTATAGACCTGATGTGCAGGTCTGTATAGGCTTGGCTTACGCCCAGTGTTCTCTTTCCTTCATTTATTTTCTTTTATCCGTTAAACCCCTTTAATACGTAGGGTATAAACTGGATTTGCATCTGGTTGCCCCCCTCCCATTCCCGCCTTTTCTTTTTTTCTTCCTTCCCTCTTTTTCTAACCACAGGCGCAACCCTCGCTCCCTCGTGTGTTTATCAAAATATTTAGTGTGTTTGCAATCAATTTGCTTTTTATAGCGGCGTCTTGCAGTTTTTCGTGACCTGCCCAGAAAGGATTAACGGGTGCTGTGCTATCGAGCTACTGACATCAAGGATGAAGACCTGCGATCTCTTCTATTGTCGACAGTGCCAATCCTCGAGATCCAATGATTCGGCCGCTCCCGGTGCATCAAGTTGGTCTTCGAGTCAGACTCTTTGCCAGCCTCGATCAAAGTAGGTTATGTGAGGCCCTCAGTGCATCCATATGTGCCACGACCGTTACAGTGTCACAAGTGTTTCAAACTGGGCCACGTGAGAGCTGTGTGTAAGAATCCTACGTCGTGCCGAAGATGTGGTAGTGCTCATCAGGTAGACTCCTGTGAGATTGACGCTATGAAATGCGCAACTTGCTCCGGAGCCCATGAAGCTACATCCAAGGACTGCCCCAAAAGGGCGGAGGAGATACAAATTCTGAAAAGAATGGTGAGAGAGAACTCCACGCAGAAGGAGGCTGCCGATTCCGTCCGCAAGAAAAGGCGCCGGTTGCGGCAAAGGCATCGCCGCTCCCAGAGCAAGTCCCGGGGGAAAGAGGCACTTCCTTTGAGTGCTTGGATGCAAAACGTGCCACAGAGAAAGCAAGGCTGGCACACACAAAATGCGCCTCCCCCAGTACCTCCGCGCCCGTCAAGGAATGAAGCGTCATCCAAGGTGCGTCCAACCTCTTCGGCGGTAGAGTGGCATTCGCTACCACAAGAGGCCCCTGGGGGAGATACTCCTTCGGCGCTCCCCAAGAGCGGGGAGAGTAATGAAAGACTTGGAAATGAAAAGGATATGCACATGCTTGAACAGCTGGTAAACACTATGCGTATATTGCTCTCCGGATTGGCAACGCCAACTGCTCTACGTGTCGTGAAGGCGTTAGATGCTATGGAGCCGCTATTAGCGGCTCTAAAATAAGGGTGGCAATCATGGCTCTCACGATAAAACACTAGACATTGGAACAGAAGATGCATCATTCTGTTATAGTGCAATGGAATGCTCGAGGTCTATGTGGCGGCATGTCTGACTTTAGGCAACGAGTTTTCAAATACCGCTTCCCGATGATCGTAATATGCGAGCCAATTCTCACGTCGGAATTTCGCCTTTCCGGATACGTTAAGCTCTGGTCACGTGAAGATGGACACAAGAGCAAAGTGTTAATGTGTATACGCAGCGATATGACGTTTCTTCGGCACACGATCACTCCCCATGACAGCAATGAATATGTGTGTGTGTGACACTAAAACATAAACTACATGTGTTTTCGATCATCGGCGCCTACATAACTCCTAGACAAAGACTTGACCTCTCCTACCTATCCACTTTGTTACAAGGTTCCCCAGGCCCTCATGTTGTTATTCAAGACTTCAATGCTCATTATTTATACTGGGGAAGTGCCACAATGAACTGTCGGGGTAGGAATTTGATGGACTTCACAGACACTGAAGGTCTCACTGTCATCAACGATGGGTCTCCCATTTACATCCGAGGCACTTCCTACAGAAGTTGCCTAGACCTCACTATTGTATCTCAGAGCCTCCTGCGCTCAGTCAGCTGATGCTTGGACATAGAAACGCATGGAAGCGATCATATACCAACATATGTGCAGATGAAGTGGTTTGTGCAATCAACTGCATCTGCTGTACGCTGCAGTGATTGGTGCACATTCTCTACATGCGTCGAAGAGCATTGCGGAGAGATCACTTCACCATCTGATATAGAAGACATTATTGTATCGTCAGTGCAGAAGACAACTAAGTTTATCAGTGCACCTACAACCAGAACAGTGATTGATATTGAATATTACTGGCTCCACGCTATCCGTCGTAGAACGGAAAGGAAGGTTATGCGAACTCAATCGTCATTAGTCCTTGTCCTATGTCGACGAGCTCAACGAAAAATACGGCGTCACATTCAAAAAATGGGAAAAGAACGGTGGAGGACCTTCTGTTCGTCTCTGGATCCTTGAAAGCCACTTTCTAGGATCTGGCATTTAGTACGAAGCCTTCATGCCTCTCCTCAGCAAAAACATCCTTTCCGTGCTCTAGCACTTCAACAATCTCTGGCGGAAATGCAGGTTGCCGAAGACTTCTGTAAGAGAGTCACCCTTACCGATACTTCAACATGTCCAACATTGGGTCGACCCGTTCCACATACTAAAGATGCTCGTCTTGACCTTCCTTTCACGATGCCGGAATTGGAAGCTGCACTTGCTGCTTCGAGATGATCTTCTGCACCCGGACCTGACGGTATTTCATATACTGCACTGTTCCACCTTGGTGTGGATGGTCGGTAGGTCCTGCTGTCATAATTTAACGCCACGGGGTCATCCAGTACAGTCACGGAGCAGTGGAAAACCAGGCGTTTGGTGGCCCTCCTAAAGCCAGGAAAATTCCCTTACGAAATGTCATTTTACCGGCCAGTAGCTTTAGCTAGCTGTGTCGGTAAGGCGATGGAACGGATGGTTCTCTCTAGATTAGAATGGTTCATGGAAAAGAATGAGCTTTATCCTGAAATGATGACCGGATTTAGACGTGGACGGTATGCAATAGATGGGGTCATTTATCTTGTGTCCCCGATCGAACAGGAAAGAAGGCGGCACCGACTTGTAGAAGCAGTTTCCTTAGACATAAAAGGAGCCTATGACAATGTACTGCACGAAGCCATTCTTTATGCCCTCAGTAATTTCGGCATCGGCGGCCGTCTGTACATGTGGATTGAAAATGACCTAGATGGTCGCACAGTCTTCATGTCCACGAATGATGGCGAAACGAGAAGACACGTTGTGGCTCGTGGAATGACTCTAGGAGGAGTGCTCAGCCCAACTCTTTTCAATGTTGCCCTTATTGGCCTTGCGGAAATAATTCCTGATACAGCACGCATCAGTACCTACGCAGACGACATATGCATATGGGCGTCCGCAGTCACGCGACCGCAAATTCGTGTAAGATTGCAGCGAGCAGTTTCTTTAACGTCTCAGTACCTGCAGTGCCAAGGACTGCAACTGGCCCCAGATAAGAGCGCTGCGATAGAGTTCACACGGAAGCTTATGAGTTGGTATCCAATTATGATCAATGGCAATATCATCCCATATGTGACCCACCACAGATACCTCGGCGTTGTCATTGACTGCGGTGTGTCATGGTCGAAGCATGTGGCAATGTTAAAGAAAAAATTAACTGGGCTTGCTCAAGTTTTTCGCTTTGTGGTAGGTATGAAATGGGGTCCATCTGAGCATTCGCTACTCCGGCTGTACCAGGCTCTCTACGTCGGCTACATTCGCTATAGCCTGCCAGTTTTATCAAGTATGAGCCGGTCATGTTTGCGTACGCTGGAAAGGGCCCAGGCACAGATGCTGAAAATGTCTCGGTGTTCCACATTGCACCTCAACCTACGGAACAATTGAGGAGGCTCGCGTCACCCCTTTAGCTTCTATATACGATGCGAACCTCTTCGAGTATTCCTACAACTGCTGTGCCGTCATGGATGCCGCCCCTTATCGACACTTCCCGACATACGGCCGGATTCCACTTCTTCAAGAGCCATTAAATGCCATGAATCTGCCATACCATCATACTTTGCCTCTGCTGACCTTCCACGTATGACCCCATGGGTGATGTCCAAAATACGGGTACGTCTATTTATTGCCGGAATTTCTAAAGAAATCGCGAATACTTACCGTCGGCCTCAGACATTTAACACTTCAATATATGTCGAAAGAATATGACTCCTCGGTGAATGTGTATACACACGGATCGGTCTCGTCGTATGCGTCTGGTGCGGCTTTCATCGTGCCTGCGCATCAGGCCATTTGACGGTTTCCTCTGTGTAACAAGACGACTACAACATCTACGGAACTAGTGGCAATCAGAGAAGCCGTTCAATATATTATTACGTTATCATTGAGCGATGCTCAAGAGACGAGCCGCCGCGTGAACGACGAAGAAGTTGGTCGGTGCCCTTGGCACGAGCGAGTGTCAGCTTGGCTGCCTGGCTCCAGTGTAAATAGTGTGTAAATAGCATCTTTCGTCTGTGTCTTTCCACACGTAATGATATTTCGCCACAGCCTCCTCAAGTACGGACAGTCTTCAGTGGCGCGAAATCGGCTTTGCAACTACTTAGAGTGGTGTTGAAAGAAAGCGCTTACAAAGTGTTGGCTCTTCAAACTGCCGAGCTCTACACTTTAGCGCAAGAAAATGGCCACCACACCACGTTTCAATGGATTCTCAGTCACTGTGGTATACACGGCAACGAACTGGCCGATGCCGAAGCGAAGAAAGCACTCAAAGAATCAGAGTCACTGCTTGCAATTCCTTTTTCAAGAGCGGACGCCAACTGCCTCCTCTCCAGTGTCATCCGAAAATCGACAGAAAGGTACTGGGACAATCCGGATAATCGCCACAGACGACTCCAGAGATTCGACCCTGCCATGAAATTTAGGCTACCACCGAAAATTCAACGCAGCTGGGCCAGTCTTCTGCACAGACTAAGGCTGGGGGTAGCGTTTACACGCGGATACGTGCACCTCATGCGACGCACTGAGTCTCCAGACTGTGAGTTGTGCAGTGTGAATGAGACTATAGGTCATGTGCTTTGTGACTGTCCTAACTACGTGGAAGAGCGTCAAAAGTTGAACAATGATCTTACTCGTCTCGACAGCCCACCCTTGTCGGAAGACGTTATTTTAGGCCCTTGGCCAGACTCTCAATCGACTTTCAAGGCCATCCAGGCGTTACTGAATTTTTTAAGAAGTACGGGCCTGGACTGTAGGCTTTGAGCATGCCAAATTGCTTGCCATATGTTTTACATCCTCCTCCTCTCGTCATCGTCACCCATCATGCGCCTCTTTCTTCCCTCTTTCTTTCCCTCTTCCCCTTCCCCCAACGCCGAGCAGCTGGCTAGAGGAATATACCTAAGGCCGACCTCTCTGCATTTCGTATCATTAAACCTCTCTCTCTCTCTCTCTCTCTCTCTCTCTGCGTTGAACAAGCGCAGTATGTTTGGTTTTAGAAACTATGCTTATATTTCCTTTTTAAAGCGCAAAAATCTCTTTCTATTCTTTTTTTTTTTCTTTTTCGGCATTTTCGTCTTTCCGTCGGTTTCTTGCCGAGTGATGGGAGCCAACCTCGGAAAAGGCGTAATAGTAAATTGAACTGATCCCGGAGATGATGTAAGTGAAACTGACCCTGGAGACTGTGTTATGGTAAATTGAGCCGATTTCGGAGATGATGTAATTGGACCTGACCCCAGAGAGTGTAATAGGAAATGGAGCTGATCCCAGAGACGACGTAATGAAAACTGGGCCGATCCCGGAGACTGTGCAATCAAAGGCGGTGGGCGGTTAATCCAGTGCGTGGTACGTGGCCCCACGAAGGGCTTTTATCTGATTTGTAACAAGAGCCCCTTCTGGAGAAATTGCAATTTTAATTATTCTGGTAATCCCATAGCGTTACAGTCACTCAAGTTTAGCATGTTGACTTTGCATGTTTGCCGCTTCCTGCGGCAAACACGCAAACACGCAAACGTCGCTGTCTCGCCGAGTAGACGTAGCGGGGGCTTTTTTGCACA
Organism: Dermacentor variabilis; assembly: GCF_050947875.1. Lineage (NCBI taxonomy): Eukaryota > Metazoa > Arthropoda > Arachnida > Ixodida > Ixodidae > Dermacentor > Dermacentor variabilis. The sequence continues at coordinate 94,441,424 of NC_134569.1, read as the reverse complement.
GCTTCGGCGTGGAGAGGAAAAGCAGGAAGAACACTTGCACGACAAAATACATTTTGCAAAGGTCTTCTCGCCACATCGACTGAGCAGGAGGTATCCGTCGTCGCGCAGGTATCGTGGTTGCGGTGATTGATTGATCACGCATTCCTCATAGTTGTTGAAGGATGGCAATGTTCAATACTCCTCGGCACCATACGCCCCTACCCACATGCTTTCCTTCTTCATTCGCAAAACATCGCAGTAGCCTTCGAGTGATCGTCGCATTTGCGTGTTATATCATGAAAACATGCGAATTTGTGTTTAAATTTAAGCAGGAGGTGTAAACAATCACAAAAGCAGGAAATAAAGTACAATTACACGCATAATGTATCTCTGAATATTATTTGCCTGAAGTGATTTTTCTTTCTCTCATCTTTCATAACCCTTTTCCAATTCCACAGCAGAGGGCGATTAGCCTGAGACAATCTCTGGTTAAGCTCCGTGTATTTTCATTGATAATATCCCTTGCTCTCTATTTTCTTGTTAAGAAGATTCGTTTATTGTATATCATAACAAGTGCGTTGAATCTGCCGTAATTTTTCGTTGAAGATTCAGCAACAAATATGAATGAAAAACTGGTCATTTAACATTCCCGTTATAGCTTGTCAATAGTATCTTTGTATGTTCGTTCTTTTTATAGTGTTCTTTTTCTTACGTTCATATTACTGCTAACGAGAATTACCTTGCAATAAACGTCACCTGCATGTGCCTCGTGTTAACTATGCATTCTTTAGTGATGTAATGCGCATTATGGCTACGGGTGATGACTTCAACGTTCACGTCCTTGTAATTAGTGGAGGAAGAAAATTCGTATGGCCAATAGGAGAAGGTGCATGCAGACGTGACTTTGAGTAAAATTAGCCTAGACCTATAACAAAGATCATATGGGCTAGCTTCTGCGTGATGGGGTTATTAAAGAAGCTATGCGGAGGAGAGACTTACGATCCAAAACTACCGATCTCCGCCAACATGTCCACCACAAGGCACTACCGTGAAAATATTTCCAAGAAATGATTTCACTCCAAAGAAAAATTCTCTGAAGGCATTTATCGATCAGGACCAGCTTCTAATTACAACCCCAATTCTAAAGCCTGGTTTGCTTCTGTGTAGATCTTCTTCAGCGTGGTAAACCGCTCGATTACACGTTAAGGTATCCTCATCTAAGCCCATTCTAGGTATCCAGGGTTGGCTCGATGATAATGCGGGGTGGAATCTAATCTTTCGGCTGCATGCTCGCCTAAGATGTAGAACGAGAGAAGCGAGATTGCGCATTTCTTTTTGTTTTCTTCTTCTCGAGGCGACCTTTTGTTCTTGGCCCTAAGTCTGTTCTTGTCATTTTTTTCTGCTGGTAGGTACCCACCGTTCATAAAATATGCGACCACAGTGTCATTTACCTGCTCTGCTTTGAGACGAGCAGCGATGGTCTGACAGGCTTCGCGTTATGGTAAGTACGTGCTTCACATTCCCCTTTCTTTCGAAGGTATATGCCCTTTTTGAAGGGGAGCCAAAGCACTAGATTTCGCCGCCTCCCTTCGTTGTGTCGTCACTCGTCTCACGAAGACCCCTCGGCGCTGCGAAGAGAAAGGAGAGGCGCGTGCAAGGCGCGGAAGCCTTTGTTTCGGGGGAAACAAAAGGAGGGTTCGCGCAGGGACGGCGAAGAGCGACTCAAGTCGCGCACGGGGGAGAAGGAGATGCCAGAGAGGGATATAAATGGCAAGAATAACGGGAGCGCAGGAGCAGCACGCCAAGAGCTCTCGATGATCGTGAGCCGCAGGCACGCCGTCGAACTCCAGGGTCCACTCGGACGGAGAAGGAGGAGGAGAAATAGAGGGAAAGACAGGGAGGTTAGCCAGTTCTCAGACCGGCTGGCTCTTCGCATGGGAAGGGGCGAGGATCCTATTTAGACTTGACGCACGCGCTCACATATTGCCGGGAAAGCCAGTAAGATGGCTTCATTAAGCGGCCGATGACCGCGGTCTGTTGATGCTGCTTCGTGCGCCGCCGGCCAGCTTGCCGACGAGGCGCTCGATTCTCACTGGGCGCGATGCCACGCCACTTCGAGTGGTCTGCAGTGCCAACAACAAAGCGACGAAGCGGCATCCGAGACCTGCTCGCTCGCTGTGCCTCAACTGTTTCGTTCCGCTCGTCTTTGTTTTCCCTTCCGCCCGAAGCTCCTGGGAAATGCACAGTGTTATTGGTGCTTCTGGGAAACGATATCATTTACCAACATTTCGTAGTTTGTTCTTTCTCTCTTTCCTCGTTGAACTGCGCTATTCCTTCTCTTTTCGTCGCACGCGCAAGCGTATGTCATGTTTATAGTCGATTCAAGTGGACCCTCATTTCCCGAGGTCTCCGAGAGACACGAGCCCGCTGAGGCGCGGACGGTGACAGACTTGCTCGCTCATTTCAATCCAGCGGTATCGCCGCACGACAAGCTAACGGCGCAGTGACTGAAAGAGGAAGAACAGAGGCTTCCTTTCTCGTGTATGCACTTCGTCACGAAATTATGTGCTGATTTTGAGTTTTGCTAAACATAGGCATGTATTCTTTACCTTGAACTGGCACGAGTTTTACGCTATATTGTTGCAGCGCTTGACCTGAAACTGCATAATCGCCGGTGCTACGCCGAGAGTAAAAGGAATTTCAAAAGGAGGTCGGTAGCCTCTTAGCGCTGTATGGGAAGAACTGCGAAAAAGAATAGATGCGATTGTTTCGGCAAGGATGGTAAATCAGTATTCAGAATCGAGAGATATTGCTATTATGTACGCGTTTTTTTGAATTGCAAAAGTACATCCTCACGCCAGAAATTCTGGTCTCTCCAAAATGCGCCTGTACTGGAGGGGGACTATACAGTGCGTAAGTGGGCAACCGTGGCGTCACCAATCCATTTACATTTCGGGAACGTTGGAACGCGTAAATCTGGACAATCGGGCACGAAGCTAACCGGAAATTATAGAGTTGAACCGGCTTTCCAGAACACTGTTGTAACACGCATTGCTTATCGCATACAAAAGAACCGGATGCGCGGAACTCCAACACTTTCAGGGTCTGTGATTTGCAGACTATTTTTTAATCGTGCGTTCTTTTTGAGACGAGTTTGTTTCGAAGGCATGTCACTACAGGTACTCCGCCGTTGGCATTTCGGTCGGCATAACCTACTACGCCTCCGTACCTTATTTTTTTTTCCTTTTTAAGCCGTTAGCGTGTTCACGCATGTGAATGCATTAATGCTAGACTGCCGGAAAGTTGCGTGAATCATTATCGGAGCTAATGCATTTGGCAATTCAACGTGGAGGCTTTAAGCATTCACCAAAGTTACGACACACGCAACGACACTTGAACATGCCACATTCATTCTTCTTTCATTGAACGAAGCGTAAGCGGTAACTTGCTATCGATCATCTTTAGAGCCATAGCTCCTGTAAGTCAGCGCATGCCGTGTATGGCTATCTAGATTTGCAGTAAAGGTCGAAGCGTTGATATTGGCTTTTTTGTTTTGCTAACGTGAGAGCATGCAATTAATGTAGCCCTAGTTTGTATAGCCAAGCCACTTACTCTACAATCGATAAATTTTCGCAGGAAGGTCCTTTGCAGGGTGACCTACATTTCCTCTGCGTCTATCACCGCCACGAAAACAAGAGCGATCTGCTCTGCTCCCCGTTAGAACCCCTTGACTCAATATATTCACCAGTGACGTTTCTCCTTGTACCGCGGCCACGTGCATCGCAAGCTCAGAAAGAGGTGTGCACTGCTGCAGTTCCTGACTTCAGCGACCAATTTTGGCCTCTATGTCTATTCCCGGATGAACGCACCCTCAGCGTGATTAAGAACGTCGTTGCTTCTGATATGGCCCAATAGTCATAAGCGCGCCGCCTAGTAGAACAAGTGATCAAATCAAGTCGCACACGTCTGGGAAACTTAGCAATCACAGTTGGCAATTTGCTGCGGCGAAGACATTCACTTGCTCAAGGCCCAGTGAGTCTAATAAGATCCTTGTTCCCAATGTTGCGAAAGGTAAGAAACATCCTGTTAAATCATCTTGAAAAAAAAATTTGTCATTGCCCCTAAACCATATTTTATCCACCTTTGGTCTGTCAGTTTTAGTCTACACGAAGGACCCTAAGTTCGCGTATTTTTTCTGCCATCATGGATGCGAAGTTACGCTTCGTAGCTCCACAAGAGGCACACGGAGGAAACACGATCACACACACACACAAAATTTGTGCATCATCCTGCATGTGTGATGGTGTTTTTTCTCTTCGCGTGTGTCTCCTTAGGGCTGTCTAGCACAACTTCGTATCCATGATCAAGAACCAACAAGCATAGACGCAGCCGTTACTGATCCTGCCACGTATAGAATTAGTTGGGTTGCACAAAAAACTTGGTCTTAGTCTGTGCGTTTATTTTAAAAATGTTTTGTAGTTTAACTACAAAACTAAACTACAATAAAAAAGTAAGGTAAACTAGAATATGTCTTGTAATTTACTTTAAAACTTATTAGGCAATGAAAACACTTGGTTTACACTGTTTAAAAGTACTTACGAATTATTACTGCTCAAACTGTGGTGGACAGGGAAGAATAGGAAAGCCAACGTGTACGTCAGCTCGCTTCTCCTATACGCTACTATTACGTGCCTAATAGGCGCGTTTATACAGACTTCATGCTTTGCTTAAAAACACGTTGCTTGCCTGTGTCTCCAATCTCTCGTGAATTCGTCATTCCTCTCTGATGCCGTTTTCCTTACTTTCAATACCTGACGCACGGGGGCGTGTACAGCGAAAGAGTCAAACCGGCTCACTGAGGGACAGGCCGCACCGGTTTTCCCCAGTGAAAGGGAAAAGTTGGCTTGGCCATGGCGACGCGCTGTGAACGCATCGTGGGACGTAAAGTAGAAGCTCCTTCTTACCTGCCGCGCATTCTTTGGACTCGCTATGTCCGCACTTCGAGTGACTGCTCCTATTAGTCATCCTTGTTTCCGTACAGAGGAGGACGATAAAATAGGAAAGATATATTCAATCCGCCTGCTTTAAGCTATCAGTCACTGACCAATCACATAACTATAGTATCAATTTCTGTTATTTGAGGAAGTATGAATCCTTAAGCTTGTCAGTTTATAGTTCACGAATGGTTTTGGCTGGTTACTGAGAAGTCCTAAATATCTCGAGGTACTAAATAAAGATTCCAATACCAGCAGTAATTAAAACGTGATGTTTTTTTGGGAATACTACTGAAAGCTTAAGTTGCCATTTCTCTTACAAAAATTAAGCAAATATCTAGAAATAAAAATACTGAAATTCAGTTTCTACTCGTCGCCCATTGGATCGGAGGTCAGTGTGGTGTTTCAATCGTGTCAACGTAAAAAAGCTCCGCAGAGTTCTGATCTCACTTAATTTGTGAATGTCGTACCCTCTTTATGGGGTTGTATGACAATCAGTGGTGGTGGGAAAGCCGGAGGCACACTCATCGTTCTTTGTTACGACGAGAGATGCCGATGAATTTTACTTTATGACTGCTGCCACTATGAAAGGTGACGTTATACCTTCACGCATTAGTCCCATCAGTAAATTCGTAAGACTGCTTTGCTGGACAAGTTGGCAGTGCATCTTGACGTGGGCAACAACAGACACGAAAAGAAAGAAAACACAGGCACAGCGCAGACTATCAACTGAAGATTTTACTGAAAAACAGAAAGATATGCTTGAAGGTTGCACTTTAGAAGTCAAGCCCGCATCGCATAGAGGAAAGTTTTGCAAGACAACTTAAGCGACTAAAGCTTTCACGATTCCCTGAGGACCACTTGGCCTTCCATGGGCGAAAAGATTCTGCAAAAGGTAATGGCGTAATCGAGACGTCTGGAGCCAGACAGGAATGCTGAGAAGAAGCCGGTTGCCAGCATTCCGTATCTTCACTTTGTGTGCCATCTTTCAAGAAGGGGGGGGGGGGGGGCAGGTACGTGTGTACCGTGGTATTTCCGGGCAGCAACAAGCTTGGTAAGCTATGCGCGTTAGGGAACATGAAGGCAGAAGCCGAAGAGCAAAGCATTCATAGAAGTACGATAAAGCACCGCTAAAGACAGTCGAATTCGGCAAAGGCGTTGTATATCACGTTCCTTTACCTTGCAGGAAGTGTCATGTCGGAAAAACTGGCCGTTGTCGGTATAACAAATGAATGTACCACAAAACTTCTTTGAGGAGGCAGCCCTGTTAAAACTTATCGTTACATTGTAAGCAATGCGGCTGCGCATCAGTGTTTTCTGAAACCACGGTGCTTTCGAGATTTAAAGACAAGGTGGCGCGAGAAATTAAAGGAGCATCCTTTCTTTATTAGCGAATCGGGTGAACCATGCGTCGTGAAGCCATCCGTTACGCTGCATGCCGCACAGTTAGCTTACTTGGATGCGCAGCACTGGGTGGGGTTAGCACTGGAAAGCTTCGCTCCAACTTTTTTAATTCTTGGGACCACGTGTCTTTCGGCGCTTCTATATCTGTCTGTTCAGTTGAATCCTCAGTTGATAGTTTGCGCTGTCTCTTCGTTTTCCTTCATTTCGTCTTTGTTGGTTCGTGCTGCCCACGTCAAGTAGGACCATGTTCTCTGCCACCCCGAAGTTACTGCGTCTTTTATATTGTTACTCGGCTTAAACATGCTCAAAACCATTGAGAGATGACGTATGTACAGGAGCGTGGCATCCAGGTATGGCAAGTGGAATTGCAAACACTAGGACATATATCCTGTTGCCGCGGCGAAGTGTTGCTATAACTTTGAACAGTGCAAATAGAAAATTTTAAGTGAGCACATGCCTTCGCATACGGTGGGCGCAGGGCGGTTAGAAATGGTTATATGAATTCAGAGAAACTCGGAAATGATATTTCACATTTAGTTTGAAATTCATCCTTGCTCCTTGAGTCCATCACCTATACAAGGGGGACTTTGACACAGCGATATTATCGATGACAGTGCTATATACGGCAGTTGCGTCGGCCACCATATATCTGAGGGCAAGAGTCTCAAGTTGAACTCATTTATTTCCTTCCAGTGGGTGTGTACGACAGTGACATATATGGAAGCCCTGAATGCATACACTTCGCAGCACCATTCCTCTTTCTATAACATTAGCGTAATGCACTAGACCGTAAATTGCGCCGGAAATCATATAAAAGCATTGCCACACTTTTTGAAGACTACTGGGTTATGCGACTGCCGTTGATTGCGCCGTGAACGCTGTTGAGTATGCGCGTACATCACTTATCCTTTCCTTCCGCCTTTTCTTTTTCTTTTACTTCCCGCTTCTCCGTCACACACTGCAGTGCAGCAAACCAGGCGCAACCTGTTTGACTTCCCTGCCTTTGTCTTTATTTTTTTCTCTCTCTCTCTCTTTTGTCGACACAATGTTCCCTGCACCTCGGCTGCCTTTTCTCGTTTAGGGATACTGCTGTAGGACACATGTTTCAGAATAAATAAATAAATAAATAAATAAATAAATAAATAAATAAATAAATAAATAAATAATGTTCCTTCTAAAGCAAAACTAAGGCTTTACGAGCCAACGGGGTTTGATCTAACCACCCAATATTCAACACACAAAACACAATCATTCCCGATGAAGAACTGGATGACCTCTTTTTTTCAGTTAAGGGTTATTCTACCGCCTGATTTTGTTTACCCGCGTTCGGATCTGCATGGTAGCTGGCCCAGAACAACTACCATCTCCCCACGTCTCCTCAACCTTGTTCGTTCTTCCTCTTGCATTCACAACGCATGCTTTCGCTGAGCTCTGTTTGTTTAGGCCCTCGATGCGCAGTGTACACAGAGACAAGCGCTCGCGACTGCGCTAAATCGTATTGACAACGGGCCGTTGTCAAAACAAATAATTTCGGAATGCCAACCTCCCAAGGCGTCGCAGGGAAGCGGTACGAATGCATTGTTGCAGTTCTTTAGGACAACAAACGCGCACAAGCGACCTCTAGCACTGTAAAGTGTTGACTGCTATCCTTTTGCTGTGAACAACGGTGATTGAGGGCATGGGCTCTGTTTCTCTTTCTCTCTGTTGCTCTCTATTTCCTTCGTTTCTTTCTACGACCTTCTCACCCCTCACCCCCAGTGTAGGGTAGCAAACTGAATTTTTGTTCACTTTGTTCTTCTTGCTCTTCACCGACGGTGCAGAGCCAAATGCTGTGGGAGAAGTTTTTTTGAAGTCTCCTACTTGGGGCCTAATCTCCTGCATTCCGGTTAGCTGGAGCCAGCCTGTTGCGGACTACCAACGCAATTATATTCCCGCCCGCAGAGTTGTTGGGCTTTGGAGTTTCCAATCGGGTCTCGAATGCAGGTGACACGTGCCCTCGAGGTGTTTTCGCATGTTCGGTGCCACCGGCCTCTTTCGTGCGGCATGGAAGTCCCGGCGCATGTTTGTCTTTCACCCGCTTTGGTGCAGGATAACGAGCTAGAAGATTGCGAAACGTGGCGGCATTTCCATAAGCGGCCTGTCGCCACTTCTCGCAATCTCCTTCACGCCTTCGCCACCGCCGCGTGCAATTTCGAAGGGGATTAATGCGTTCGGAGCAGCTTTGCCGACGGGGCTGCATATCGAACAATGCATGGCGGCGAGTGGAACGAGCCTTTTAGGCAACGGCTGAGGTCCCGTCGGCATGACCGTGTGGACTCTGCGGCGGCCGCTATAGCGACAGCAGCGGGTGCTACCCAGCAAACTACCTCCTTCGTTTCGAACCAGATCAGACAGACACACGAAGAGATTGTTTCGAAGAAATCGCTTCATTAAAGCGAAGACGGCGCGAGCAGGTTGTGCACGTGTGCGAAAGTAGTTTCCAAGGTGATGCGCTCGTGGCCAGGTTCTTGCAGTTGTGATTCGTCATTCGCGTTACGTACATAATATGCCTGACATTGTGATTGCTGTGTGTACTCTAAGGGAACGCCGTACTGACCATTCTCGCGCGTCCTTGAATGTGCCACGAGCACCATCACGTGGCGTAGGAGCAACCTTTGTAGCATGCTTAGAGATAAGGCGACGCCGAAAACAGGTATCTGATAGGAGCAAGCGGTGCTATGCAACATTCGGTAAGCAGGCTTTCCCGCAAATGTGACTTGAAGTCAGTGGGAGGGCTGACGTCTTTTAGCTGAAACAACTACAAAGCTGTAACACGCGTTGCTATGGAACTACGAAGATGTGAAGAAAGCAGGACGGCATGGGCGAAGGGGCCGTTCCACCGAGTTGTGGTCTAGTTTTTAATTTCAGCCCGAGAAGAACGACCTTGGTTGCATCGAGCTGCTCGGAGGACTTCTTTCGAAGAACATCGTATATTCTTCGCACATAATCATTAAAACAGAAGCAATAAATATTTATGTACTGGGTTTTTGAAAGGGTTCCCAGTCACCTAAAAGGCAAAGTATTAGTTGAATAACTTGAAATGCGTGCATGTCGTTTGTTAACTGCTGTGAAATCTGAATATAGGGTAAATTTGAAGCGGGTATTTCATGGCACAAGACTGAGAAATTGAAACTACATTTTCTCATAAATGCACATACGCATACCGCAAACACCTAGACTAAGTCTGAATATAGAAGTGTGTAAATATAAACAAGAAAAAAAGAAAGGAGAAGCGGCCCCGATGCATCTCCGTTAAGTGCGAAATATTCATATGCACTGTGCAATAACAACGCATTATACGAGTGCAATTCCTCCTTTCTACAAAGAAACTTCGTTTGCTCATGCTATCCTTCTTTTTTCCTATTGTACTTCAGCCTAGCTTTTTGTTTGTTGGCCCCTATTATACATGACATAAGATACCTAAGATGCCTGATGGAGTACTGAACAAGGTAAGTTCTTTGAGATGCGGCTGAAGCACTGCGTGTATATTTTTAGCAAATGCCTAAAGGGATACTTGCCCGCATTCTACACTAACGTCCTAACTCTTTCCCTACCCTGGGTAAAATAGGTGCTTTTTGTAGGTTGCGCCAGATCTTTCTTTCTGAAGAAACTACTGCACTGAATATTTTATGAAATATATGTAAACAAAAAGCAGAGTAAATGTACTTTTCACGCATAAAAGTTTTGTTAACGAGATATATGTCATAAGCAAGATATAAATTGCCAGAATCAAGATTGTGGGTTAAAACTGAAGGAAGTTTGTAAAGACACGCTTGTATCTACTAAAAAAATATGCAAAAAATTATGAGATATGCAAAATGTAATACCGTCCAATAGGCACTATTTCCCACCAAAATCAAAATTTGTAATTGAACAGGTATTTCACTAGAAAAATTTAACTGTGAGCACTAGAATTGGGCGTGCCGGGCAGCGGCCGCGGATTTTCTGGCTGTTTTACGTCGTCTTCGCTCTCAAAGTCCGACGAATAGGCAGCATCCTGAGACTCGTTGGTGCTCGATCCATCGATAAAATCAGCCGCAGACGCAACGGAACCACGACTCTTGCGCTGTCTCGAAGCGTGCGCGCCGCTCCCAGAGGCGGCAATTTTGGCTTTCTACTTTGACGGTGGCGAAACGTCAAATCGCGTTCACAAATCACCGTCTTGTCGGAAAAAAGTGAACTGCTTAGATAACAACAATATAGTTCTTTTCATTCCCGTCCGATAGCGCAGTATGTCCGTGAGCGGCGCGGAAGGTCCCGAAAGTGGCGTTTCAAACTATCGTTAGCGGGCTAACTATGCCCTATGGGCGTGGTACGGAAAGAGTTAAGGGGATCGCTGAGTCGTACACTCATGCAAGGGTGAATCTAGTTAGCGTGCATCAGCACGGGGCAGCGTGCTTTCAGTATTGCGTATTTGGGTCGCGTTAAAATTGGGCTACCTCTTCTGCTTGTAGCCTTTCGGGTACCGCAAGGTGTGACTGCACGAAGTCTTACCTCATACTCAATTTCAGTTCCGTCCGCCCTAACCGAAGCGCCGAACAGGAAGAAAGTAAAGTAGACGTCTTTACGGAATTATATGATGTGCGTTGCCGTGTTACGGCGTACTCGGCCATTAAACTCCGTTTAAGCGCCAAAATATGCTTTACAGATTAGAAACAACTGTGACATCGCTCGCAAGAGCGAATGAAGAAACAAAAAAAGCGACTTCTAGCTGTGTTTCAACTGGTTTCAACTTATGCTGCTGACAGCAAATTACACGTACACTAGAGCTTGCTCTGTACAGAGTGAAAGATTAAATGTCAGCACGGTAACATGCACCGTCGTTGCTGCAGTAGAATACGCAGCTGCTTTAAAGATCATGGCGTAGGCTGTCGGTTACACCAGTCTCTGTATTAAGTAGTTAGTTCTTTTTGTGTTGCAGATATATGTTAAGACTTCAAAAAAGGAAATTGACACCCCCCCCCCCCTCTTACATGAAAAAGAAACTATGGCATTTCTTGCACATCTAATGGGGCTCTGAGACGTTACACACCAACTAATTATTTTCTGTGCAAGAAAAAAAAATCCAGCATTTGAGGCCGTGTTATCTGAACGTCGCTAGAGCACACAATTCACAATAGAGCGGAATGACTGCTCTCTCTCTTTCGCTCTCGCTTTTTTTTGTACGTTTCTTTTTAAACATCGATTGGTGTTATCTCGTCATTTAGGTTCCAAGCGTATAGTAGAACGGGAAATACTAATAATCATAGAACAAAGAAGCAGAATATTCGCAGACGTTTGCTGGTCGCACTGCCCCGCGAGACGTTACAAGTACGTCGTTGCAATCGTCAATAGCGAACGAATTTCTTATCTCGTTTCCTGCGCGGGGAGAATTCGAGAGCGATCTGTCATATCAAGTCGTGGAGAAGGGGGGTGCAGGGGGGCGGGGGGGGCATATATTTTCTTCCTTACCCCTTTGCGCTCCAGGCTCTAACATTAGAGCCATTCTCTCTTTTCCATTCACGTACAGGACGCGAACATTTTTTCCCCTTTCTTTATCGGTCCCTTGTTTCGCATCGGCCGTTGTACCGTCGACCGCGCTCTCCGCAAAAAAAGAAAAAAAAAAGAAAACCTCGGTGCCCGTCGTAGCGCCTGCTCGCCTCCAAGACAAACAAGAAAAAAAGAAAGAGGCAAATAAACGGGGTAGGAGGAACCGCGCATTTCAATTCGCCGCACACACGACCAGCCGCAGCAGAGATTACGCGCATCATTTGGCGCACGAGAGCGTACACGGCACCATGCGTCCACCACCATGCGCCACTGCCCCACCGGGAGGCCATTGCGCCACGACTCGGCCATGCTCGACAATCGGCGATGTCGAAATTTCGTTCGACAACTTTTTCAGATCTCCAAGTGCGGCGCGACTGAGAGAGCGAGAGAAAGAGAGAGAGAGAAAGAAGCGTCCGAGAAGCGCTTTAAAGTGCCCGAAATAGATATTAAAAATGGAAGACTGAAAGAGAAAGAAGGAAAGGACACTAAACAGAAGGCCGAGGGGGCGAACTGGGTCACGCAGGGCTATAGCTCAGGCACTAACGCACGAAAAGCTTTCAAGTAGACGGGAAGGAAATCACTCTCCCACGAATCCTGTTCTTGTCTGCTTCAATTTTTCTTCTTTCTTTTTTTTTCTTGCGAGAGTGGAATGCCCGTATTGAGAAAAATTGCGTCACGTGCAGACGACATGGGGTCGAAAGGCAGCAGCTTCAATTATGCGCGAAAGTTTTCGGCCCAGGCTGGCCCTGCCGAGGCCAGACACAACTCAGGGCCAGAGGAAAGAGACGGTGCTAGGATTGGGCCTGCTGCGCCCTCTGTCGCTGGCTGCTCATTCGCAGGAGGAGGAGGAGGAGGAGGAGGAGGGCAGCGGGGTGAAGTCCGAGGCAGTGAATGCCTCGGGCGCCGCAAAACGGATGAGTACCCCATTTGTCGCGGTATGTGACAACACGCCCGTGATCTATTAAATTTGCCCTAACTTCCTTTCATGGGTCTTACGTTTACTCTTCCTGTTATTTTTTTGTCTCTCAGCTCACTTTCAAATTTCGGACGGTGTGAAAGTGCGAAATGCGGTTTCATGATGGAGGGATCCTCGATCACGTCGGACCAGATTGAAGACACAGGGTCCAATATAACGTGGCTCGTTATAAAAAGAAAGCAGAACTTATTACTTTCAGAGCTCCTCTGAAGCTTAGAACTTGTACTGCTTGTGTGTAAGCCTTGAATCACTAAATGATAGTGAAAAATAAAACATCAAATAACAACGCTACTTGCGTCATGGCACGCATATCATCTGCCTATTATTAGAGAGACAGAAGAGTCAGGGGAGTGGAGCCAGGTGAAGTAGGCGCACGTGCAACTAGGTAAAATTATTAGACGATAATTTTAGAGCCTGCTGTTAAGCGGACGGGGTTTTGCGAACCTTGAACAGCGTCTGCTTGGAACTCGAACCAGGTTGACCATCGGAGAAGGTTCGGAAAGAAGACGAGGCGATGTAAAAACTAATAACAGAAGTTTCACACATCGTTACGGTTGCGCGGTGCGCTCCAATACAAAAAATATAGAAATGTTCAGGATGCGTGCACCTGCACGCAAGGCCAGAGAAGATGCGACCCACGTGACGGCTCGTTGACTTTCTTATACGCTCCACCATCCGGGCATCCTCATGCTGTGCTGCTCCCTGCGAGAGGACACGCCTCGTCAGCACATGTCGGGTCAACCTACACAGCGAGGCATGGGAGGGAAACCACTCCCTGGCGTAGAGGGCTTGTACGTAGAACACGTGAGGTCAACCCACACGGAGTGCCATGGGAGGCAAACCAAACCTTGGCTTAGAGGGATTGTACGTAGGACACGTCAGGTCAACCCACACGGAGGGGCATGGGAGGGAAACCACTTCTTGGCGTAGAGGGATTGTACGTAGAACACGTCAGTTCAACCCACACGGAGGGCATGGGAGATAAACCACTCCTTGACGTAGAGGGTTTGTACGTAGGACACGTCAGGTCACCCACACGGAGGGACATGGGAGAGAAACCACTCCTTGGCGTACATGGATTTTACGTAGAACACGTCAGGTCAACCACACGGAGGGGCATGGGAGAGAAACCACTCCTTGACGTAGAGGGTTTGTACGTAGGACACGTCAGGTCACCCACACGGAGGGGCATGGGAGAGAAACCACTCCTTGGCGTACATGGATTGTACGTAGAACACGTCAGGTCAACCCACACGGAGGGCCATGGGAGGGAAACCACTCCTTGACGTAGAGGGTTTGTACGTAGGACACGTCAGGTCACCCACACGGAGGGGCATGGGAGAGAAACCACTCCTTGGCGTACATGGATTGTACGTAGAACACGTCAGGTCAACCCACACGGAGGGGCATGGGAGGGAAACCACTTCTTGGCGTAGAGGGATTGTAGTAGGACACATCAGGTCAACCCACACGGAGGGCCATGGGAGGGAAACCACTCCTTGACGTAGAGGGTTTGTACGTAGGACACGTCAGGTCACCCACACGGAGGGGCATGGGAGAGAAACCACTCCTTGGCGTACATGGATTGTACGTAGAACACGTCAGGTCAACCACACGGAGGGGCATGGGAGAGAAACCACTCCTTGACGTAGAGGGTTTGTACGTAGGACACGTCAGGTCACCCACACAGAGGGGCATGGGAGAGAAACCACTCCTTGGCGTACATGGATTGTACGTAGAACACGTCAGGTCAACCCACACGGAGGGCCATGGGAGGGAAACCACTCCTTGACGTAGAGGGTTTGTACGTAGGACACGTCAGGTCACCCACACGGAGGGGCATGGGAGGGAACTACTCCTTGACGTAGAGGGTTTGTACGTAGGACACGTCAGGTCACCCACACGGAGGGGCATGGGAGAGAAACCACTCCTTGGCGTACATGGATTGTACGTAGAACACGTCAGGTCAACCACACGGAGGGGCATGGGAGAGAAACCACTCCTTGACGTAGAGGGTTTGTACGTAGGACACGTCAGGTCACCCACACAGTGGGGCATGGGAGAGAAACCACTCCTTGGCGTACATGGATTGTACGTAGAACACGTCAGGTCTACCCACACGGAGGGGCATGGGAGGGAAACCACTTCTTGGCGTAGAGGGATTGTACGTATGACACGTCAGGTCAACCCACACGGAGGGAGATGGGAGGGAAAGCACTCCTTGGCGTAGAGGGATTGTACGTAGAACACGTCATTTCAACCCACACGGAAGGGCATGGGAGAAAAACCATTCCTTGGCGTAGAAGGGTTGAACGTAGGACAGAGGGGAGTAGGTTTTGCACATCCCGCGCATAACCCTGTCGCACACACCCGACGGACAACTCTTTTAATGTTGAAGACCATAACGATTAGGCACGCCGTGTTCCTGTCGTTTGGCATCCATTCCATTCGTTGCCGCACAACGTGAACGACAACAGATGGCCCCGCCGCCGAAGGAGATACCGATGGGCGGGGGACGATATCCGCTGGCCAGAAGGATGACGCAGGCATGCGCTTGTAGTCGTCGTCGGTTGTCGCACAGCTCTCTTGAACACGAAACACTGTGGGTATTCTCCAACGTCGCTCAACGTTCGGGTCTGAGTCTGGATGCCCCAGAAGGTTCTGCAACAGTTTCCCGTTCAAAGCATGCGTCTACAGAACTACACCGAGACTTAGCCGCTCAGTCGACAAGCGCGAGTCAAATTCTCGCTGAGATCAGCTAGGCTTATTTCCCACTCAAAAGTGACAATTTTACAGAACTTGCAGCAGCACTAAATAATACGCACGTAAACTTGTCATACATTTCACGAGACATGACTCAACCCAACTGCGTAAAGGAGAATAACATCCTCCTATCCTACGTCAGGAAGAAAAAAAGGAGGATTCGTTTTATTTTTTTTCGTCCTAGAGGACACTCCGCGGTTCAGTTTTCTGAAGAGCATCAGTAAGAGCGCTAGCTGGTTCAGAAGACGCAGGGATGTACTGCTGACAGTACCCGGCGACCGGTAAGAAAGAGCGGATATAGGTCTTTGTGAGAGGCTGCAGGAAATCTCGTATCGTAGCCACACTTAGCTCCGAGGGACTGCGACGGCCCTGTCCGATTATGTGACCGAGAAATATCACTTCCGTTTCCGCTATTTGGCATTTTGGAGACTTGACGGTTACACCTTCTTCAAGCAAGCAGGCCAACACTGTCCTCAGATGCTCCATATGGTACAACCAGGATGCAGAATATATCGCGACATCATCTAAGTAAGGCAAGGCCAACTGATGCTTTGCTCTCAACATTTTGTCCATAAGGCTTGAAAAACAGTACGTTGCATTTCACAAACCGAAGTTTTGGACCTCATGGCGGAACGGTCCCAACGGAGATATGAAGGCGGCATATCTGCCGAAGGTGGCATATGAGCGGAACCTGCCAGTATCCTCGAACTAGATCCAGCGTAGAAATGAAACGAGTGCTACTAAGTTTCTCAATACATTCTTCGATGTTTGGTATACGATAAATCTGATCTTTAGTGATTGTGTTTAGCACGTGGTAATCTACGCAAGGGCGCGAGTCCTTGCCCGCCGCCTCAACTAAGATCAGAGGCGACGTGTAATTCCCTCTCGCAAAGCTCGATCACACATAGAGGCAATATTTTTTTCACCTCTGCATTCATAATATCAGGTTCGCCCAGTGACACTCGATAAGCCTTTGAACGTACTGGCGCGGCAGAAGTGAGCTCGATGCCATGTGTAAGAACCGATGTCCTTCCTGGCCTATCTACAAATACATCCTGAAATTATTGCAGGATTTCCGGCAACTCCGTCATTTGTTCTGGCTCCAGCTGCGCTTTAGAGACTATTCCCTTAATTAGTTGTTCCCTAGGTTCTCCGTTAGTGTCTCACACGAGCCTCGGAAGTTTTACCAAAATCTCTTGGGAAACGTTTACCCGTGCAACAACTTCATTAAGTTGCTTCGGATGTTCAGCAGGCTGGGGCCCTTGTTTTGCTCGGGCTTCAAGGCTGAACTTTCTATCTCTAACAGTCGCTGTAGACCTTCCGGCGTAGGAACTACAAACAAATCTGGCGACTGCTATTCCAATAACTTGGCTGCTGCCCCTACCAGGACTTCGGTCTGCGCGGATCCAGACTCCTGCAGTTCCAACGCGGAGGCATTCTCGATCTCCGCATTTTGATGTTCCAAATGGCCATCCACCTCAGTTAGCGCCATTTCCGCGACTGCTTTTGCAGCTAACTGAAAAGCTCTCGATCTCGTTAGCGTCATCACGCTAGCATCCCCAGACATTAGCCCTTTCTCGCGAAGATTACGATCCGACATAATTGAGAACAGGTAAGGGTACTGCGCAGCAAGCGGAGGCGATACGACAGCTTCCATCTCAAGTGTGCCGAAAGGACCTTTATTAGGCACCTTTGAGACCGGAAGACATGCGCCGTGAGCTTCTACAGCTTGGTTAAGCCAGGCTAACCCATGAACATCTCAGGTTCCACAAATAGATGTGAACCACGTCCATAGTAGCCGTGGGGTAGCGCAGTACGTGACATGGTTTCCCGTTTACCTCAAGGTCACGTATGTACTGTTCAAGCAGCTTCATGTTCTCGTCATTGCAACCGACTGATTCAAGTTAAGATATTGAAAAACAATATTGATGTCTTATGTGTGCCCCTTTGTCGCGTGTTTAACCATGCGATAAGTAGAAATGTTTACCCAAACATACTAAAAGTGTCAAAGGTTAGCCCTGTATACAAAACTGGTGATCCGAACCATCCGAGTAGTTATAGACGTATTTCGATTCTTAGTGTAGTTAACACACTATTCGAAAAGCTCATTGTGCTGCAGTTAAATGCATTTCTTGTAAGCAATAACGTTATCTGCCCGCAGCAGCATGGCTTTGTTGCAGGTAGATCTACATCAACCGCAGTCTTAACACTTTCGCAATCGCTTAACTCTGCTCTTAACAAGAATAACATCGCTGTGTCAATCTTTCTTGATAGGCGTTCGATACGATCTGTCACTCCATACTGTTGGTAAAACTGGAATCTTATGGTATCGTTGGAAACTCGCTTCAATTCATCAACAGCTACTTTAAGGCACGAAGGCAACAAGTGGTAATTAACAAACATCATTCTGCTTTCACAGATATCGTATGTGGTGTACCGCAAGGCTCGGTTTTAGGCCCTATTCCGTTTTCATTATATATAAATGATTTACCGGGCGCACTTAACCTGTCAAACGTTGTGATGTACGCTGACGATACCGCCTTAGTTTACTCAGAGGACTCCCTTTCGTCATTACAAGACACTATATCTGGTGAACTGCTAAAAGTAGCTAAATGGTTTTCAGAAAATAGACTAGCCCTAAATACTGATAAAACTAAGTATATGATATTTCACTCTAACAGGAAAATACTAGATTACAGTAAGTTCACTTTGACTCTAGCGAACCGAACTCTGGATTGTGTTGATTCACTTAAATATTTAGGTGTTACTTTAGACAGTCACTTGCACTGGAGAGAACAAATTAGCGTTGTCTGTAAAAAACTCGCTTTCAGCTGTTACACACTGGCCCGTGCCCGGCAATATTTTCCTCGTGCTTTGCTTCGTTGCATATACTTTTCTTTGTTTCATACCCACATGAGCTATGGTTGTGAAATATCGGGCCTAACATATAGAACTTACTTAACACCTATAGTGCAGTTGCAAAAACGCGCCCTAAGAATAATAACATTTTCCTCTGTTCATCACCCAAGTAGCGTTCTGTTTACTGACCTTCGTATTCTTTCTTTCCCAGCGTTAAGAAATTATAAGATCACTTGTTTAGTTCACAAAATACTGAACACCAACTTTCCCTTACCCAGCACCATATTGTACTTCCCACGTGCAAACACCAGGCAAGCAACTAACTTTAACTTAAACCTTCCTTATTGTAGCAATGTATACGGTGAACGATTAATACAGTTCTTTGGCGCTATAACTTGGAACACTGTGCCTGTGGAAATAAAAGTAACCAGACATTTTGATCTTGTATGTAAACGCTTCTTCTTGTCTAGCCAAACGTAATAGCTCTTCCTTAAAGAAAAGTACTTGTTCATGTAAAAAATGTTCTTACTCATTGAGCAGATATGTATTTGGTTGACCTGCATATGTACTTTTGTGTATTAGACCGGCTACTAGCCACATAGGCTATTGATCCAACTATTTTTGTACACCCCCCCCATTACTTGAATTGTTTAAATAAAGCTCACTTTTTGATTGATTGATTGATTGATTGATTGATTGATTGATTGATTGATTGATTGATTGATTGATTGATTGATTGATTGATTGATTGATTGATTGATTGATTGATTGATTGATTGAACTACCTTTGCCTTGTTACATTGCGCAGCAGTGTACTCTGGTTTGTGACAGTTGCGGCAAAGAAATGGTTTCCTAGGTTCTAATTTCTTTTGGTGCTCTGCTCTAACTTCACGAGTCCCTTCCGAGCAGGAAGTATTGCGTTTTGGGGTACCCTCAATCATAGGTTGTTCCTTTCTTTTTTCGGAACCTAGTTTGGACTGCCAAGCCTGAGATTGGGATCGCCTTTTCGACCGTCACTGACTTCGCGAGCCCAACGCGTCACAAGTTCCTCGGCTAGTTCAGCGGCTCTGGCTACCGTGCTAAATTATGGCCTATCTTGAACCCAGTACCTGACGTTCTCAGGTAACCGGTTATAATATTGTTCAAGTGGAAAGCACTGAACAACCTTCGCGTGATCACCATAGGCTTTTTGTTCCTTGAGCCACTCCTCCATGTTTGACATAAGCTTATATGTGACTTCTGTATAGGACTTATTTCTAGCCGTTTCCATTTCCCGAAACTTCCTTCGGAACGCTTCCGCTGAGAACGTATGCTTCCTCAACAAACCGGACTTTTCCTTACCATAATCCTCAGCTTCCTCTTTGGTTAAGCGAGCGATACTTCCTTAACAGTGTGAACAGACGCTGTAGCCGCGATTCGCGGGAGAACCCTTGCTTCTTGCACGTACGCTCGAAGGTCAACAAGAACAAAGCAATGTCCTCTCCGAGCTTAAAGGGCCGCATTAACTCCGTGATCTTTAGAGATACGCGCTCTCCTGCACTGTTTCCTTCACCCCTCTGTCCTGCTGCTCGATCGCTTTTCATTTCAAGCTCGAGTCGCTTCAATTCAAGTGCGTATTCCCTTTCCTCGCGCTCTTTCTGTGCTTTACCTTCCTGTTCTTCACGTTATTCTGCCTGACTTTCTGCAGTCTCGCTCTCTAATTATCTCCAGGCATTCCATAAACTCATCATCCTCAGCCTCTAGAGCAAAATACCCTCAATCAGCTCTGGTTTTCGGAGTGTCAGAGACATCCAGGTCCAATTCCTTCGCCAGCTGCAATAACTCCGGTTTATGCTATAACCTCAAACTCATGGCTGATTTAAGTGCTGCTCTCTCTACTGTACACGACTATCTGGTCACAACCTAACTATGCGACAATAACAGCTCGAATTACCCGCTCTTTTCTAATCCTTCAACAAAACCTGGCGAAACTCAGTAGGGAAAGCCCCCCGCTCACCATCTTGCATACAAGATTCAGGCGTAGGCCATCGCAGAACACTGCATTGAATTGCGACTTGGTAGTCGAGGCCCGCAGATCCATGTCCCACTGCTGCTTACTAGTTGTTATGGGCACGGGGTTTTGTTACTTTCAACAGCGCCTGCTTGGAGCTCCAACCAGGTCGACCATCGGAGAGGGTTTCGGCAGGGAAGACGAGGTGATGTAAAAACAAACAACAAAAGTTTAATGCAATGGTACGGGTGAGTGGTGTGTTCCAAGACCAAAAATAAAAAGCGTTCAACGTGCGTGCGCCTGCACGCAAAGGCAGAAAAGATGCTACCCCACGTGGCAGCTCACTCTCTTTCTTATGCGCTTCACCATCCAAGGCATCCTCATTCTCTGCCTTATCAAGACACATCGGGTCAACCTACACAGAAGGACATGGGAGGGAAACCACTCCTTGGCGTAGAGGGATTAAACGTTGGATACGTCAAATCAACACACATAGAGGAGCATGAGAGGGAAGTCACTCCTTGGCGTAGATGGGTTGAACGTAAGATAGAGGTGAGTAGGATTTTCACAATCCGCGCATAATCCCGTCGCACACCCGATGCATAAGTCTTTTCATGTTGAAGAGCGGGACGACTAGGCACGCTGTGTCCCAGGCGTTTGGAATATGTTCCATCCACTGCCGCACAAAGCGAGCCGTAACAATATGTTTACGAAGCTGGTAAAAACTACAGCCTTATGCTTGTCAGCCAGGGCGCCACAAATCTACTCTATAGATCTTCTCACACAGCTGAGAATTCCACTCCATATTTAAACATGTGCTCCTACACTGTTAAATCGTCATATTAACCCGCTATTCCTGCCCCTGAAGTATGGCCTAATGACAGAGCTCAAGTTTTGTTTAATGCATTTCTTCAGTGAAAAAAATTGTCAGAGACACTCAGAAAGGTCTGCTTACGTGTGGGCATGCGAAAGTATTATAGCCCCTTTAGTGAAATATTTGTTCCGGGCGCCCTTCGTCCGTGCGAGTTCTCGCCTGCGTTCTAACTGAGACTCGGTAAGGCCAAATCGAAACGCGCCGAGCGACTCAAGGCGCTCGCTTGCCCGCGAGGAGTTCACAACTCGAAAGACCGCTTAGCTGCGTTCAGTTGGACAGTAACGGTTTTTATTTTGATACACGCATGACGTGGCACCACCTCTTTTGCGTTAGCTGCGCCGTCACGTGCCCAATTACGCATGCATTAGGCCACGCCTTTCGACGTGGCGTGTACAATGACGCGCGCACTAGGCACAACCTTTACTCAGCCAGAACCGTGAAGCCGCCCTGCAGTCGGGAGGCCCGGGTTCTATTCCCACCCAGACCGACATTTACCAAATTTTTTTATGAAAGCCATTGATTTACTTTGCTTGCAGGAACCTCCCTGAAAAATGTGACGTAAATCCGAGCATTTTTTATGTGTTTTTACTCTTTCTGCTATCGGCCATTTTTTGGTACGATCGCCACGGAGCGATCGTACCCATTACGGTACGATCGCTCAAGACCCCATTACGGATTAAGACCCCATTACGGTCATACTGATCGTAATGGGGCACATAATCCTTTCGCTTTAAAAGAAATGGAAACAAAATTTTATATTAAGCGTGTGGAAAGAGAGTGCTGGGTAAACTTGGGTAAAACTGCGTGGAGCTGGTCGATTTTTTTTTTTTTTTTGTAAACGGCACATAGCACAGACCACGCAGTCGTTGCGTCGAGAATATATATTGCAGCAAACATGCGCGATCTCAGAAAATAGGGAGTAGTGTCAATTCCTTGGGTATAGGAGAGTTACGCGTATTCTAGATTCCTAGTCCCAAACCCAGCTCTGCTCTCGAATGCACTACGTTTACTACCCGGTTTGAAGAGAACGCACCTCTTTCTGAAGGTCGAAAACGTTTAAATGTGGAGTTAATTAAAAGCCAGAACTGGACTGTAGAAAAAAAAGTCACTACTGCCCCTTCCCCTTTCTTTTTGTCTATGTAAAGCTGTCTAATGAATTTTTTTTTGTACGTAACTTCTCTTAGCGCCAAAGAAAGAACGACCGTCGTGAAATAAGAAAAACAAATGCGGCACGCACATGCAATATCTTCCAGTTGATTTTCTTATTCAGAGAAAGATGCGAACGTTTAAAAACTTACCGAAGGCATGACTTAGTAAAGTACAGCTTATGCAGATACCGTAAAGGAAGAGCGAAAACAAAAGAAGAATTTCAACAAGCTGGAAACAATGAATAAATAACGTATATACGTGTGATTAATGCCGATGCATGCCTTACCTTAACCTGTATATATATATATATATATATATATATATATATATATATATATATATATATATATATATATATATATATATATATATATATATATATATATATATATATATACCTAACCTGTAGCGGCGCATGCCACAGATAATCAATTTATTGTGGTGAAAGCTCTCTGAAAGTGGTTTTCACGCAAGTCCTCTCTAAAATGCTCATATTAAACACTCGTCAAACAATATTAAAAGATGTGTCTGAGTGGCGCAACCGTCGCGTTCCTCCTTTCGTGCCCACGTGCTCTCAGCATCGCTTTCAGGCACTTGTCCTGTTGTTAACTTATAAGCTAGTGGGAAAGTTAGCGCTCTATGAGTGGTGGCAGGACTTGCCGCTGTTTCCAATGTGCGCCAAAGTTAAAAGAAACGCTATACCAGAAAGTGCGTTTGCAACGCGAAGAAATCTTCAGTTTAACAAAAAATTACTGTCGCATGCTTTCGCCACGATTCGCATTCTCTCAACTCGACTGAAGACAAATAATTCAAGGGACAGTTAGTTGCTCCTGCGTGGATAAATGGGCGAACATTGCGACCACCACCCGATGCCTATGCTCATTCGGTCGTCTTAATTGAACTTCGCCTTAACTGACACCAAAGGTGGTGGGATCGACTTCCACCAACGGTCGAGGGTTCGTAGACTTTTTGGACCATCGTGTAGTCACGCCAACGCCGACAAACTACGCCGGATTTTCCGCCCCATGAGCCATATAATGCTTCGCATTAATAATCTTGCGCATGTACACGCACAACTGAGGGCTTTTGTTGATATTCATTGGTTGATAGCCGCTAAATGAAATTCGGTTAGCATATTATTATTATTATTATTATTATTATTATTATTATTATTATTATTATTATTATTATTATTATTATTATTATTATTATTATTATTTGTTTTGAACACATATATACAATGACAGGAAAGGGAAAGCGAGGAGCAGGCTGGCAAATGCCACCGGAAGGGGCACAGCGCCTGCCTACTCTTCAGAAGGGAGGTGTAACAGCAACAAAGAAATGGAAGATAGGAAGGAGGGGAGGAAGAGCAACAGGGCAAATCTAAAGAATAAAGAAGAACACACGGTACAGAGCATGCACAGTAGGGCCGGTCACTTAAGGTCACGCTACTACAGGATGTTGAAAAGGATCGATTCGAGGCTAGAAACGTGAACCTAAGTTAGTTAACTCTATAAAAGTAAGTAGAGCGCGATGAGCCTGATCACATTTAGACGCACAACCACTGGGGCACGAACATTCGTCGAGTGTCGTACACCGCAAGCCAAGGAGATGATAGTCGCTCACATAATGAAAGTGGCAAAAACCCACGGTCGTTTGTGCTCTTTATGAATTTCCAACGTTACATCAGAGGTGCTCAAGTTCAGTTCTAGAAAAGAGAAAACACTGTCAAATGGGACGTTGCATCAGAGGTGCTCAAGTTCAGTTCTAGGAAAGAGAGAACACAGCCAAATGGGTTGGCGCTGACGCCAACGTGGAGCGGTTACTACAACTCCATAATGCCGGCGCACGTTATAGAACCAAACAACGTCGACAAACCGCGAGCCTAGAAGCTAGTAGAGAACGGCAGCGAAGAAAGAGACTCGCGGCGTGCATTTTAATACGTCGATCATCGCTGTGGACGAGCGTCCGACGAGCGCGGCGTATTCCTTTAATCCCGCTATCCTGCGGGACCACGCTTCCTCGGGCCATCTGAGCATACACCGGCGGTTCCTCTATATGGGCCCTACGTGCTCCAGCTGCAAATTCGCCGGGCCACACGAGGCGACGATCGCTCCACATGGCCAACGGCTGGCAGCGTGTGTTATCGCGGCCAGCTGACGACGGGCGCCGCCTACGTGACCGGTCGCTCGAATGGGAAAAGCCATCGCGCTGGACGTCCGCGCCGAGAACAGGCCCTTTGTTTTCATAGCGCGCACGGGACGTCACAGGCCTCTCCAGTAACGCGAACCGCGCGGTGACCGTATAGAGCCCCCGGGGCCACTCGAGCGACGCTTCGAAAAGGGGTCTTCTTGAGCACAACATGTGGTGGCGATGATCTTAGTGAGGTAATGAGGAAAGCGCTATCTCTATTTATTTTTTTCCGCACGGACCAACACGTACGTGCGTAAGCAATATCCTGCTTCTTTCCAAGACGCTCGAACGAGACTTCGACATTGTGAACTGCTGAGAAACAGAAACTTCGGTCATAGAGACCGCTTTTATTTTTAGCGTTACTGTATTGCGAAGAGCGGCTTAATGCCAGAAAACATTGTTGGCCGGTACTTTTTTGTATATTCGCAAGTTCACAGAAAAACAGTTATTGAGCATAACGTAAGTCTTCAGATCGATTATGGGAGCCAGGTGCACATCTGTTGCCATGCTGACCCTAGCGACTATCGTGAGGATCCGGAGACTCGGAACGCTCGGGAGACCGCTCCATCTCCCTGGAATTGCTCTGTAGTGCGTCTTTACTGCATGACAAAATGCTATGCAGTGAAGGCGAAAGGCGAAGCTATAGGCTTGGGGCCTGAGAGGAACCTTTAGCTCGCGTGCTCCTGTCTAAATACATGAAAAAGGAGAATTCTTTTTATCTTGACAACCAGTGCACCAAATGTGACGAGGTTTGCTGCATTTAAAAGAAAAACTTAAAATCTAGTGACTTTTGGTTCCGTAATTTTGATTTAAGAGGTCAATTTCTTGTTCAAAATTGGCAAAAATAGAAAATATTCAGGAAACAACACTACCAAGTTTACAATTCTGTAATTCACCAAGGAAGAATAATAGCACAATTCTGTGAATTTCATATTATAGTAGACTTAAAGAGGACAAAATTAATATGTTACAAATGAATCTGAAAAATTTCAGTGATACGTAATTTCAGTTCTAAAGCGTTCTGTTTGTCTTTTGCACAATTTTTAACTCTACATTACTGCTTGTTAGCGCATTTCTTACATTGTATTTTTTGTATATGTATTCACATATGTATTTGAATTATTGTATAACCTTTGAGTGCACTCTCTCCACATTACACAATGCCTCTAGGGGCTTGTAAGGTATCTTTAAATAAATAAATAAATAAATAAATAAATAAATAAATAAATAAATAAATAATATGAAAATACAGCTTTTGCAGAACCCTTGTGGACAGCGTAACTAATTCACGTAAAATATAAATTGACATATCTAATTTGTCCGCTTTGAATGATATAATGGATGCCGTTTGGAGAACCGCGATATCTGTTCTTGATGCAGAGCTATTGACTTGTAAACTTCGTGCTTCTATTTATTTCGAACTTTTGAATCTTTCAATATCTTCTAAACAAAATTCAGGCCTTAAATCGATATTCCGCTTCCGACAATGACTAGAATTTAACTTTCTCTCTCAATTGCAACAAATTTCATTAAAATCGGTCCATGGGTTTTTTCAGAAAAACGTTTTCGCGTTTTACATGTATTTGAATAGGCCAGTCGGTGTTGGGCCCAGAGCTAAAGCTTCCTATTAAATTTGATTTTATTGCGAACTAGAACCGTCATCTAGGAAATAGGCTTAAAGACAACTGGTGGAGGTGGTTCGCGTTCATGTACCGGACGCCCCCACAAAGCCGTGATCCAAGCCCGGACCGCAAAGACAAAACCTACGTCATCCTGGATCATCGAGCAAGTCTCCGACTGCAACAGCTAGCCCCAGAACACGGACTTCTACCTGAGACTACCAAGAAGATCGTGGCCAAGACAACCGCAATGGCTGCCCCAGTGCGCCCGTTATCCTCCAGCAACCTCCGGGCCAACCGACCTTCCATGGAGCAGCGACTGAAGACCCGGAATCCTGGCTGGAGACCTACGAACGAATCGCGACTTTCAACAACAGGGACTTCGACGACAAGCTGTGGCATGTACACTTCGCCCTAGAAGACGCCGCCAGAACGTGGTTTGAGAACCGGGAGTCGACCTTGACAACATGGGACCTGTTCCGCAGCGGCTTCCTGCAGACATTTACAAGCGTCGTACGCAGAGAACGAGCCCAAGCTCTACTAGACACCAGAGTGCAGCTACCTAATGAGAACGTTGCCATCTTTACGGAAGAAATGAGCCGTCTGTTCCGCCACGCCGACCCGGAAATGCCCGAGGAGAAGAAAGTCCGCCTGCTCATGCATGGTGTGAAGGAAGAACTTTTCGGCGGAATGATACGAAGCCCATCGAAGACCGTCGACGAGTTTCTTCGGGAGACCTCCAGCATCGAGAAGACACTGCAAATGCGGAACCGGCAATTCAGCCACCGCGCGAGCTCAACAAACCATGCTGGAGTTCAATCACTGGCCACCGACGACCTGAGCGAGACTATCAGAACGGTCGTGCGGAAGGGTCTTCAGGAGCTGTTCCCTTCGTCGCAGACACAAGTGGCTTCGATTGCCGATGTCGTGCGCGAGAAGCTCCAACAATCACTCGGAGTAGCCCCTGAATCGCCACAGAGTCAGCCGCAAGCGTTGACGTACGCACGCCGCTGTAGCCCACCGTCACGTTCCCCCTCCACGCCTGCGGCAGGGCCCAGTGACGCCACAGTTCCGTCGTCCACCACCGTCGATGCCAGCACGCCAACCCATCGCCCCGCGCACCATTCCAAGAAAGATAGACGTCTGGTGCGCACCTGACCACCGCCCGCTGTGTTACTACTGCGGAGAAG
Source organism: Dermacentor variabilis (assembly GCF_050947875.1). Taxonomy (NCBI): domain Eukaryota; kingdom Metazoa; phylum Arthropoda; class Arachnida; order Ixodida; family Ixodidae; genus Dermacentor; species Dermacentor variabilis. Next base: position 94,413,866 of record NC_134569.1, on the reverse strand, counting down.
CGGGTCACGTCTACCGCCGATGCCCATACCGGGAGATAGGACTGCGAGGGTTCGCCGTTAATGCACCGCGACCACAGCTTGGCGAACTACCTCGCAATGTCGCCGACCACCTCGCCGCACCTCAGTGAAACCCTCGACGACCGTCTCGCTCGCCGTCAGCAGGCCGCTACCTGTTGCCGCAGCGCCGACCATACACTGGCCCAGCCCGGGGCCGGTCTGCGAGTCCATATCCGGAAAACTAAATGTAGCAACCGATGGAGGTGCGGTTGCTGTTCATCGAACTGACGAAGATCCTCCGCCGCCGACGAGGACGCCGAAGAGACTAGCTCGACTACATTACAATGACACGCCGCCATCGCGATGGTCTGGAAGCAAAGAATACGCCGACGGAAGACGACCTGGCGACGCCACGTACAAGCCACAGGTCAACGCGACGCAGCCGTGATCCGACGCCAAGACCTAACTGTAACGCAAGACAAAGAACCACGTGACAATAGGTTGTTTTATCCGCCCACAATAAGTTTGCCTGTGCGACCGCGCTGATAGTCGCGAAGTAAGAGATCCGCCACCATTGAACCGCATTTTATATTTATTTCATTTTATTTTATTCGGGGTTAATAATGACTAGTAATAAGTAATAATGACTACTAATCACTTGTAATGACTACTGATGACTGCGAAATGGCCACCATGTCTAACGATGGCTTGTAATGACCACAATTGATTAGAAATGACTAAAAATGCTTACTAGTGCACAGTATAATGACTAATAATGACTGAAATGACTTGTAATGACTAGTAATCCCTACGAAAAACCAATATGTCTAACGGCAACTTGTAACGACTACAATTGATTAGAAATTACTAAAAAGCTTATTAATGACCAGTAATGAATAATAATGACTGAAATGACTTGTAATGAATATTAATGACTGCGAAATAACCGATATGTCTAACGACGAATTCTAACAATTGATTAGAAATTACTAAAAATGCGTAGTTATGATCCGTAATGACTAATAATGACTGAAATGACTTGTAATGACTACTGATCACTATGATAGGGCCAACATGTCTAACGATGGCTTGTAATGACCACAATTGATTACAAATGACTAAATATGGTTAGTAGTGAGCAGTAATGACTAATAATGACTGAAATGCCTTTGTAATGACTACTACTGACTACGAAATGACCAATATGTCTAACGTCGAATTGTAACGACCGACTACACTTGATCGGAAAGAACTAGAAATGCTTAGTAAGGACCAGTAATGACTAATAATGACTGAAATGGCTTGTAATGGCAACTAATGACTAGGATATGACCAACATGTCTAACGACGGCTTGTAATGACCACAATTGATTACAAATGACTAAAAATGCTTAGTAGTCAGCAGTAATGACTAAACGAAAGAGAAAGAGAAGAGGCAAAGACAAAGAGGCGAATGATAAGAGGAGGAAGAGTAGGCTTTTGCCGTTCACCTCTTAAGAGAGATCTTAAGAAACCGTGTAATTCTTATGGTTTTACTTGCTTTGGTGCGCCCGCGACTCTTGTTGGCCGCTACTAATTGTAGTTTAAGCGAGGTGAACTGTTATATTTAACACTGTTATCTAAAAGTAACGCGCAATTTGTACCACAGAAGCCACCTATCTGCAACATGACGCTACGTAAGAAAATTTTATTGATACTATAGTGTTGTTTTACGCGCGCTTTTTGTTGGTGGAATATTGATCACGGGCAATGATCGAAGATAACAATATTATAGTGAAATAAACTAGGTTAAGTGCCTGGCGCGAAAAGATGCAGATGACCAGTGCACTTCTGGGTAAATCTAAGGGTACTTAGGCATATATATCCACGAAATATATGTAAGAGAAATATTATAAAATATCGTAAATGCACTGATTTAAAAAGAGAGCACTCCCGAGCGGAAAAAAACGTGTTTTTCTTAAGAGCTGCGCCAGCCTGAGGTGAACCAATCGACTTTCCGAGAAAAGGAGTCAAGGCAGTTATTGGACGTTAATATGAAGAACGGTGTTACGGAAAATATACTGCATCTGTACTCGGACATGAATCGGGGAGACCGGGAAGTCATTACCAATTGCTTGTCTGGTGGTCTCCTTCAACGTGCCAGCAGGCGAAATGAAGCAGAGACATTTAGCCTAATCCAATGGTATTAGCTGTTCAGATTGTATTTGACTTCGGAATCCGCTATTAAAAATTATCGAATAGGTGTTTCCATTCGAGTGTAACGCATAACAACACTTTTGAAGTCTCGAAGGTGAGGGCCCGATGCAAGTGAGGCCTCCTATTCCAAATAATTGTGCTGCTGGAGAGTTGGGGCTGTTGCGCAGAGACGAACCAGTTCCTGAGAAAGCTAATGCACGGGGGCTAATCGGTTCTGCTGAACATATTCAAGCAAACAAATTCGTCACTGGCATTCAATATAAACGCGCCGTATTGCGGCAGCCGGTAAATCTGCTCACTTGATTCAGGCAAGGAAAACATTTTTTTTACAGTGATGTCTGCAACCCATTAAAACTGGGAGCCCAATGTGGTACCACACTTATCGTCTTCAACGAACAACCCGCCGTGGTTGCTCAGTGGCTATGGGGTTAGGCTGCTGAGCCTGAGGTCGCGGGATCGAATCCCGGCCGCGGCGGCCGTATTTCGATGGGGGCGAAATGCGAAAACATCCGTGCGCTTAGATTTAGGTGAACGTTAAAGAACCCCAGGTGGTCGAAATATCCGGAGACCTTCGCTGCGCATGCCTCATAATCAGAAAGTGGTATTGGCACGTAAAACCCCATAATTTAATTCAATTTTTCTTCAACGAACACAGCAGATCTACAAATATCCCTACGCGTATGTAAGGCATGCCGTTCCTCTAAATGCTTCCTTCTTGTCCTTATGATAGTACGCCACATAACTGAGAACAGCCGTTTATAATACAGAAGCAGCTTGCTTGAGTGGACCTACAATCGTGAACGGCATTACATTAAGGTATGAAATATAATATAAGCGTAACGTGTTTTTCTCAGAAGTCAGGCTCGAGAATAATTTCTTTCGCTTACACCCCCAGAAGAATGCCAAAGGACGCAGCCACATTGTTTTTTTTTGTTTTTTTTTCTTTTCTTAGTTAAGCATATTCTAGCGTTTTAGGTCTGGCGATATGCTTATGAGGTACCCCGTTCAGTTCTCACCTCCTGGGATTCTTTAACGTGCACCTATACAGAAATACACGAGTGTTTTTCCATTTCGTTCCCATCGAACTCCGCGACCCGGCTCGAACCCTATGAGCTCGAGTTTAGCAGCGCAACGCCATATCCACTATGCAGTCACCAATTAAGCTACTGCGCCGCTTTTCTTTTTTTGTTGTCGTTAAGCATGGACTGAACAAAAAAAATTCACACGGCTTACGGGCCAAAGACGAGCATATATGCAATGGCTACCTAAAACTGCTTTCGGCACCCGAGGTCCTACTTCAAGAAAACAACCCCTAACAATTACTCCGCATTGTGTTACGCGAGGAAGGCCGTAACATGAGTGGAATGTTGCACTGCAGTATTTTTTTTTACTTTTTCTAAAGAATACTTCCCGTAAATCTCAGTACAGGGTGCAAATGGGGCAGCTATGTTTTTCCTTCCGCGTTTCGCAAGACCTACTGATGGAAAACTATATGCGGAGAAAATGCACGCGAGAGATACATGCTGCTTCAGAAACAAGAAAGAAATATTCGTTCTCCAAATGGAGCCGTACTATAACATAGTAGAATGAACGCCGACACTGCGACCGCAATGCACGATCAATCACCGAGCGGCATAAAAAAATGAAATAAAGAAGAGAAAGAAAGGCATCCAGCCCTAAGGCATAAATACATGTCATATCCAGTTATAAGCACCGTTTGAGCGGTCTTAACGCACATATCAGCGCGCGAAGTAGTACGAATGGACCTTCTGAAAAGTATCGCCAGCTGTTACCAAAGGCGCTACCTTGATGAGGCCCAACCCACTTCGATCGCAACGCCGCCACAGTATTTTTCCTCGTCGGGCGCCTCATTGCAAAGCACGCGCCACCCGAGCCTCTCGCCCCACTCCACCGTATTCTACACTCTTAGGCAAAGTTACACCCTTTGGCTTGCCCCTTCTGCCACACAACAATAATCGTTATCTGCCTTGCTGCGTTTCCTTTCTTTAACGCTGCAAGCCCGGTACTTTCCAGTAACGAACGGCACGCGCGTTATCAGCATAGAACAGTTTACACCCTTTGGAGTGCCCCTTCTGATAACGCGCGTGCCGTTCGTTACTGGAAAGTTCCGGGCTCGCAGCGTTAAAGAAAGGAAACGCATCAAGGTAGATAACGATTATTGTTGTGTGGCAGAAGGGGCAAGCAAAAGGGTGTAACTTTGCTTAAGAGTGTAGTACACTCAAGTTTTGTCAGTGAGTGCGCGCGGTGATCGTGTGAGATGTGTTCAGGTTTGCTTGTCCGCGCGTGACACCGTGCTTGTTAATTTAGTTAGTAAGCCAATGTTTCCAAGCTTATACGGCTGATAAATCTACTATCCTTACTTCGTATAGCTGTCTACTAATTTTCTATCGCAATTGATGTTGCGTCGTTAGGGCGAAGCTGCGACTTTTCTCGCCATTTCCGGCTTACCCAGCGTTTGCGGTAGGAGTGACTTTTCCTTCGTTAGTGTAAAGGGGTATTTACCAATATAGTTAAAACGCTCGTTTCCTTAGTATCCCTTTTACATCCCTTCGCTGTAGAGAGAGATCATTTTATTTCAGCAAAGGCAGAGAAGCGGGTCTGAGCTTTCACGCTTTAACCTGGTGCTGTGCACTGGAGGATTGAGAAGGTGGACGCAAAGATGCAAAACAAGCAGTATAAGCCTGCGACGAAGGATATACGCTACGCGCATATTATGTTGTATAGATCAGGAAAAGCACCAGTCATCGAAAGCGTTAGCACTACGAATGAAAAAAAAAAGGATTAGCATTTTTTTCAGCAAGACTAGCAACAAATAAATCTTTAAAGAATTACCGATCCCAATCCGGATCGAAATTGTCGACCGCGATTGGCTCCCTCCAGCAGATTGCGCAAACGCTTGCGCAACCGAGAGATTTCACCCGGATCGTGCTCGATCACGATCAAAAGTGCGCCGTGTGACACCCGCTCTTGAGGGTTCGTGATGTTACCAGAATATACTGACACGTGTGCTTTATCTTTTTCGTGTGACCGCTTTCAGCGCCTAACAAATGTTATCGCACAGCGCAGGATGGGCCTGCATGCATAGGAAGTTTCTAGAATAATATCGATGGTTCTATCCGCCTTGTGTTGCCATCGAACCTTGTGTAATCTTATTTCATGTATACATGACGCGAACGGTGTAGAACTTTCTGCAAGACACAGACACGCGGGCACCAGCGATTACTCTAACCTTCAATGACTAATGCATAAAAGCCAACGCGCTTTTATGCACATGTATATATATATATATATATATATATATATATATATATATATATATATATATATATATATATATATATATTAGTGAGTTGAAGATATTCTGGTGACATTGCCACCCCTCAAGAGCTTCTTTCAATGTGTAGTACGAATGTCACACGGCGCATATTTCTTTGATCAATCTGGATAGTCACAACAGTCAGTCAGCGGGTCTTTGCGAGAAAAAAAAGACTGCGTATGTCGACCATGCTACGCCGCCGGATCCCCGCGCAGAGGCGAACTCACTCATTGTGTCACTAAGCTATTGACATTGCAGGTCGTGGTACTTGACAATGCCACTGCTTGAGCCTTTTCTAAGCGTTGAACCTTCGCGTCTCGTGAAACCACGATCCCGCACAGCTGTTTTGCCTTATCTTGGTAAGCGTTCTGTAAAAGAGAGAAAACGTGCCACGCATATTTACGACATCAAAACTGCACGTCTTATGTTCTTAGGTAATTCGGGATGCAGATTAGGTGATGCTGCTTCTGTAGTTGCTCTATTTATTGCTCTTTTTCTTCTTTTTCTGCCTCCGGAGAAATGCAGAAGAACTAAAGCGAGAAAAACTCGAACTTAGCTTCAGTTCAACGGTAAGGTGGTCTAGGGAAAAGTTAGTTTTCAAAGATATGTCGGCGGACTTCTGTAAAATTTTTACCTGACGAAAGCAGTTCAAACAGATGTTTCAAAAGTAAGATCATTGCCACTGTTTACCACTAGCTAACTTCTAGAAATCATTGAAACAGAAAGTTCATGTCATGGTATTAATGAACAGCATGGAAGATATTGTGGATGCGAGCTCCTCTACAAGCCAAAAGAGACCCAACGTCATGTGCGGAAGCCCACTTGAATATCTTGAATATCCGTCACACAACGCAAAACATCATGTTATGAGGACTGCAAGTGGCTTAGTAGTCTGAAAATTATTAATTTTCTAACACACACCATTGAAGTATAACGACACGTAGCAAAAGCATGTTAAAATAGACGGTGTTTCTTGTGAGTCTTTGTTCTGGATCAAGTGTTTGGGCCTACTGATCACTGTTGGTTTAATGTTTTGAAGCGTGTTACTAGAGTGAGACGATAAAGTCGCTCAATTTCCGCTAAATTTTGCTGCAATGTCGCTAAATCTATCGCTAGGACATTAATGTAAATTTTAGGTAACTTAGGTGTTTCTCTAATACTGTGGCATGGCATAAATCGTTTACCGTAACATCTCACGTCTGCGTAAAGTTCATGTGAAAGAGGAATATACGGTGAATTTACCAGTAGTGGGTAGTGGACTGTTGGTTTACAGTTACATATACATAACAACAAAATATGACTGCTGAAATTCGGCGTGGACACTGAGATTGCGATGTTCCAAATTCAGCACTATTCAAAGGAACACAAGCGATCTGATTATCCTAGCACGCAAAGGCGCTTGGCCCACCTTATCCCGGAAAATTTTCTAGTTCTCGGTGCAACTAAAACATCAAATTATAGACAATCCGGGGCGCATTATGCCGGAAAGTATTCTAGTTCTCAGTGCAACTAAAACATCAAATTATAGACAATCCGTAGCGCTCGACGAGAGCCATCCTCGGGCTGTACCTGAAGAAGGCCTTCGATAACGTTCGCCACGATGCCATATTGCGACAAATAGACAAGCTAAATCTCGGACTGCGAACGTACGACTACGTCCGAGACTTCCTCACGGGGAGAACCGCTCGCATGCGAGTGGGACAACTAGAGTCAGATCAAATCAACATCGGGAGTTCGGGCACCCCGCAGGGCTCGGTGATCTCACCGATGCTCTTCAATCTCGTCCTGCTGGGGTTACCCAACCGATTGATTGAAGGACTGCGTCACACGCTATACGCGGATGATATTACGATCTGGACGACAACGGACAGCCACGGAGCGATTGAGCAACGTTTACAGCAGGCCATCCAATGCGTGGAAAACTACCTCGTGGGAACGGGACTCGCCTGCTCGGCCGAAAAATCCGAACTGCTGCTATATAGACCGGTCAGGAAGGGGCGCCCACATAAAGGCTACAAGCCGCCGAAAAGGAAGAGATCCAATTAACGGCATCAAACGGCCTACCCATCCCGATGGTAGATAAGATCCGGGTATTATGAATTGTGATCGAACACAAGGGCGGCAATGGCGAAGCACTTTGCAAGATAACGGCAAAGGCCACCAGCACGACGCAGCTCATTCGACACATCACCAACAAACACGCGCGCATGCGCAAAGGCAGCGTCATACGACTCATACAAGCCTGAGTCATTTCTCAAATAAAGTACACGGCAGCGTTTCACAACTGGACGCTAGCGGAAAGAAACAAACTCAACGCCCTCATACGCAAGGCGTACAAATGTGCGTTGGGACTTGCGCCCGGAGTAAGCACCACCAAGCTCTTAGAACTAGGCTTGCACAATACGCTCGAGGAACTCGTGGAGGCGCAACAATTGTCCCAACTCGAGCGCCTATCCAAGACCCGCCCAGGCAGACACGTGCTCGAAGAGCTCGGCATCACGTACCACACGCAGCACGGCATCAAAGTAGAAATTCCTAGAATCATACGGGGGGGGGGGGGGGGCGAGAAATTATCCGTACGCCCATTGCCTCGCAACATGCACCCCCAACACCACACGGGGAGACGTCAAGCCAGGGCACAACACATGAGCCAAAGTTATTCCACCAACAAGGAGGCGGTCTTCACCGACGCAGCCCATTATCGAGACAGGAAGAGTTTCGTGGCGGCAGTTACTAGCCACCGAGGCAACCACCTCACGAGCGTCACCGGGAACATGGCACATGCCGAAGCGGCAGATGAAGTGGCCATAGCGCTGGCCCTCACACAAACCAAAGCGACACACGTGATCTGCGATTCGCAAACGGCAATTCGCAATTTTGCAAATGGGCGCATCTCCCAAGAGGCGTATCACATACTCCAGCGACATCCCATACATCAGGGTGAGGCCGACTTCGATAACCGAAGGCACTTGCTATGGATCCCGGCACACACTGTATTGAGCACTCCCAACGAAGCGGCTCACCGCGTTGCTCGAGGCCTCACTCACCGAGCATCATCGGAGGAAGAGCCCCCGCGGGGTACTGCAAACGTCTGGGCGTGGGAGGATCGTATGACCAGGTTCCACGACATCACGACACACTACCAGTTACAAAGACGCGTATACCCATTCCCTCACGCTAGTATAGACAGGATGCAAGCAGTCCACTTCAGACAATTACAAACAGATTCTTACAGAAACCCCAGACTCATGCACGCCATGTATCAGGACATGTATACTACAAACAGATGCACATCGTGTGGCGAGGTTGCCACACTTAATCGCATGTTTTCGGAATGTCAGCACTTAACAAACAAGTCGGGCAGTGCCGACACCTCCGTCTCTTCCACCGCCAGCCTCCACTCGCGCTGGAAGACCGCACTGCTCAGCTCGAACCTGACAGCACAACTCTGGGCCGTCCAGCGAGCCGAGGAAGCCGCTTCGAGACAAGGTCTCGGAACCGCGTCCGCAGTGGGTGCCCAGACCCACTAAAAAGCCGCCACACTCAAATCTTATTGATTTGAAAATAAAGTTTACGCTCTCTCTCGGTGCTCCTGAAAAGGTAACAAAGTATGCAAGATGCGTAAGGTCGCATGTTAATACGGCGATGACAATAATGTGACCCTTGTGCAGGTCAAGTACTATGTTTCCGCCTCTTGGTCTACGTGAGGGCATTTCGCACTAATGATTTGTCCAAAACGCATGTAATAAGGAAGCAGTGTGTTCAGGCTGGCGATAACGAGCCCAGCCGCTCCCATGTGTGCGGCTTTCTACAGTCAATCTATCTTATTATTCGCCTGCTGTGTCCAAAATCTCACAACAAAATCTGTAGATGTCCACCAGTCAAACGTATTTAGTGAAAGTGCAGAACGTTGAACGTTACGAGCCATTCAAATCGGGTTCATAAAGAAACAGAAAAAATACGCATCCTGTGAGTGCAATCCTGTGAATGCGACCATTACTTCATCATGGTCACAGAGTCTGCGCGTCAAAGAGCCAATTTCAACCGCTCAAATGTTCCATTTGAATATTAAAGTGCTTTCTATAAGGCTGTTTTCGAAGTAACTTTCCTAACTTCCATGTCGGTACAATATGTACCCACTTGATCAGTCACGTCGCTGAAATGGGTCGGCGGTCGCTAAATTGAAAAATTTGTCGCTAAACAGACTACAAACTAGCTAAATCTAGCTACAACATAGGTAAAATGGCAACGCTGCTACTAATGTAGTTTTTTTTTTGTTTCTTAAGAAAGTGATCCAGTGCTACTTTTTTGACGAGGGCGAGGACACTAGTGCGGAAGCACCAATCACACAGTGCGCGCCACGAAAGCGCCGCTGGCGTATCTAAGGTCTACGGGTCTGACGAAAATTGTGAATAGCTTCGCTGCGTTTGCGCCCGTATGTCGGTGCGCGTGGGTGCTGGTTTTGTTTTCGCGCTTGTGTGATCGCTGTGCATATGACATTTATTACCAACCACCTGCCAGGGGATCAGCCATACTAACATCTGCAGCTTGTACCATCAAAGTCATCACCTCTTCTTATGACACTGCCCTCTATGTGACATGCAAAGAAAATCCATGACCGATGCATTGCAGTGGCTAGATTATCGTCCGCTGACCCTCCGCTGATCGAAAGAGGTGGTGTTCCAAAACGATTGCTTTGTGCGAGCGCCTTTGACTGTGTGGCGAGGTCAGAGCACGTGCGCGTGTTCACTGCATTCCTCTACCTTTGTTTATTTCTATTTCCCCCTCCCAGTCTAGGGTAGCGAACCACACGCCTTTCTTGTTAACTTCTTTCCCTTGTCCCTTCATTTTCTTTCTCTCCCTCTCTGTATTTTCTTGTTTTAATGACCTAAGAGACATCTAAAGTTTTCGATAAATGCAAATAAATAGACAAGTGAATAAGTAAATAACATAACTGGCAAATGAAAGCATGAATGAACGAATTATTGAACGAGGACCCGCAAACTCGGAAATGAAAGGGTGAACAAGTTCGCGCTTTGTCTCGCACTACGATCGAACACAGGAAGCCGCACGCTGCCCCACACGCTTGACTAGAAGCAGCCGCTCCTCACTCCCTGCTAGCGCGTGTTTTCCGCCTCACAAAGGCGATCCGCCAGGTGTTCAACGAACGGCACGGGTTGAAAGATCCACGCTTCGATCTTCTCCGCCCCACAGTGCACAGAAAAGCGAGCTCCATGCAGAGAAGAGGAGGAGGAGCACGCCACGCACAGTGAGGACCGTAAACGAGCGGCCAACGCCGTCCTCGCTTTTTGTGCCCGAGTCCGTGCGCGTCGGTGGCTGCTGCGCAGCGCGGGGCCCTCGACGCGTGGGCATCATCAGCCCAACTCGGGTTAGCCAGGGTGTAGTGGCGAGTTCTGTGTTACCAGCCGCTCGCGTCTCCTCCCAGAGCCGCGGTGGTGGCCGCGGCTTGCTGCTCTGCGGGAAAGGGGACATTAGGGACGAAGAAGGGAAGTTGATGGGGAAAGCGTTCTCCACTCGCTCGGATCTTCGCGGAGTGTACGGAATCCCTACACGCCCAAACGGACTCAATTAGGCAGCGCCCAAACGCGCTTTCCCTCGCCGACGCGTTTAATTACTCGGTCGACTCGATTCTGTACACCGCACGACGGCGGCAGCCGGCGCGGAAGACCAGGCCGCCAGGGTGTGTGTGAGTGTGTACGCCGTCCGCGTACGCTTCGCCGAGCGCGGCTTTTGAGTTCGAGCCGGAGCGTGAGGCGGCCCTTGCGTTTGGTCTGTGCCGATTTTCTTCAATGCCTAGGCAGTGGCCTTTTTCGCATCCCGGAAGTTGCCGAGCGTTCCTTTGTTTTTTTTTCTTTCTTTCTCTCTCTTCTAGTTGCAAAATTGTCATTGCTGTCGGGGCTGGGACTTTGACCCTCGAAATGTACTGTTCTTATTCCTAGTGTGCATAGAAACACTCTTTATTTATTTCCAGTGTAGCACTTAAAATTACGTCCCTTTATCGATCCTAGCAAGTCGAGTAAGGGGCGCCTTCTGCAGAACTGAGGCTCTCGGTTGAGTAGAACACGCCACAATGCAATGTTTACAAAATTTACCTGATTGCTTTGAGAGTTGAGCATGCAAAAGGTTCTTGCGAAAACATTGCGAGATATTGATTCGGGAGTTTCCACGTCTCCTGCTGTAAGACAATCATCATTGAAGCAGAAATCTTGAAGAAATGTTGTTTTCTGTAAAATGAAGCTCGACTTAAGACACATACGTGTAATAAAGATAGCAATGGCGAATGACGCAGACCGAACAATGCAGCGAAGGAGTAGCGTAGGGCAATTTTAACCTATATTCATGAAGATCTTTCTCCCCTAAAAAATCACCATATTTCTTTTTATTGGAATGAAATTAAAAGAAAGATTTAGGCAGTTATAATTGGGGTTTAGAAGTATTCAGGCTCGTGGACTGGCACGGATTGGGAGCGAGGATCAACGGCGAATATCTCAACAACCTTCGGTTTGCAGATGACACTGTCCTGTTCAGTAACACCACGCATGTATTGCAAAAGAAAAATTATTGAGGACCTTCCCCAAGAAAGTGTGTTAGTAGAGTTGAAGATTAATATGCAGAAGACGAAGGTAATGTTCAATAGCCTGGCAAGGAAACAAGAATTCATGACCGCGAGTCAGCTTCAAGGGTCTCTGCAAGAGCACGTTTATCTTGTTATATTACTCACAAAGGACCATGATCATGGGAAGGAAATTTGCAGAAGAATACAAATGGGTTCAAGTGCAACATATGTGGCAGGTATTACCAATCCTGACTGGAAGTTTTTCACTGTCGTTGAAAATAAATGTGTAGAATCATTGCATCCTACCGGTGCTAACGTATGGTGCGGAAACTTGGAGGTTAACAAAAAAGCTCGAGAACAAGTTAAAAACGGGGCAAAGAGCGATGGAAAAAAAACAGTAGACGTAATTTTCGGGTAGCAAACTGCGATAGCCGATATTCTGGGTGATATTAAGAGAAAGAAATGGAGCCGGGCAGGACATTTAACATGAGGGTACTTCTTACGTAAGGTAGATAACCACTGTCGGAGGAAGCTATCCTCGGTCCATGGCCTGACACCGCAATTTCAATGCGTGCAACAAAAGTATTGTTGAAGTTTCTGCAGGACACCAAGCTCGACGAGCGGCTCTAGCAAGACAACTGTCTCATGTACATAAGCACTCATCACTTTTCTTATCATCATCATCCATCCCAGTACTTTCACTCCCCTTCCCTCTTCCCCAGTGCAGAGTAGCAGACTAGAGCGCACTAGTTCATGTCGACCTCTCTGTCTTTCCTATCAATAAATCCAATACAAACAGATAACCGGAGGACCATAAGAGTTACGGAATGCGTGTCAAAGGAATGGAAGTGCAGTGGAGGGCGGCAGAAAATTGTGTGGGGTGATGAAATTAAAAGTACTTGCAGGGGGAACTTGGAAGCAACTAGCGCAAGACCGGGGTAATTGGAAATCGCTGGGAGAGGCCTTTGTTCTGCAGGGGACATAAATATAGGCTAATAGTGATGATGGCGTAGCGTGGCAGCTATTTTCACCTATTAATAATAAAATTAAGAAAATAATGTAAGATAAGATAAAAAATAATGTAAGATAGGACGTCACAGGTTAAGGGAGCATAGAACGGAGTTAACAAAAGAGAGTTCATGAAAATTGTATATGATTCAAGACACGCTGGAACATAGAGAAGTAGAAAAAAAGGACATTTTGGACTACAGTATAGTGATTTTCGACATATGCCCGTATCAAGCTCTTGCAGTTAGTCTCGACATCTAACTCTTAAATTTAGTGTTTCCTATGCACTTTTGTATGATGACCATCCCTACGACAATGATGGCTCATTTTACGGTATAAATCTCCTCTTACATAAAATTCGAAATTTTGCTTTTAGTTTTAAAATACTTAGAACAGCCAGTTACAAAAGACGAAGGCCTTTTTTTTTAAGAAGTTCAGAACTTGTAAGACAACAAAATTTTCTGTAGATTACGAGTAGGAAAAGGAACCGCCACTAATGAGGCCACGAACAAACGAAGAATCATTTCGCATAGACCCAAACATGTTGCAGTTTGGTTCTCTGGGCCCGTTCTTCTTCCCCATCGTATAGGGTAGCCAACCAAACGCTTTTATGGTTAACAACCCCCTGCCTTCTCTCTTCCTTTTCTCTCTCACTTTCGTTGTAACAAACGAGCCTCTTCAACGTGTGTTATGCGCCATGCATTTTTTCCTGTATCCTCGGCTGTTGAATCGAAAAGGCACTCACGCAGTAGAAAACTTCACATACTCATCAATGGAAATTACATGAATTAGATGATTAGCTCACTTAGGTGACAGGCCTTTCACAGAACAGTTAGTGCGTGAGAGATACAAAAGAAGGCTGGGATGTTAACCAGTCAAGAGTCCGTTAGGCTACCCTGCGCTGGGGGAAGAGAAAAGGAGAATAGAAGGAACGGAGAGAAACAGAGAGAGAGAGAGAGAGAGAAAAAAATGCGCTAAATCTGAGTCCGTGCACTGACAGCCCTACGCTGTCAAAGGCGCTCACACAAATCGTTCGTTCTCAGAAAGCCCAAACGCGCCTTCACTGCTTTCTGAGGCGATGATCGGTGGGGACGGTGTTCCAGTATTGTCCATTCACTCAGTGGACGATCATATAGTTTCCTGAATGCGTTGTGTATAGATTGTCAGTCTGTTTCAAATTGAGGACATCACATCAAATTCGTGTGATGTCGGTTTCGGACCGAGAACCTGTGCGTGCGTGCGTGCCTGCGTGCGTGCGTGCGTGCGTGTGCGTGTGTGTGTGCGTGTGTGTGTGCGTGTGTGGTGTGCGTGTGCGTGTGTGTGTGTGTGTGTGTGTGCGTGTGCGTGTGCGTGTGCGTGTGCGTGTGCGTGTGTGCGTGTGTGCGTGTGTGCGTGTGTGTGCGTGCGTGCGTGCGCACGCGCGCGTAAACCGTCCCGCGGAGAGGCGGCCTGTTTACGATGACTGGACGAACGTTCCCGCCACATTGGAATCGGGGGAGGACCGAGTGTTTATAAACGGCTGTTGTGCGGATGCTCGATACACTTTTCTTAAGCAGTCATGTTGGACTGAGACACTCTCTCAAGCAGTCGTGTTAGACTGACGTACTTTCTCTCGCAGTCATGCTAGACTGATGAACTGCATGTAAACACTGTAAATAAACCCGTATTCCTCGTTCTCGATGAGAAGCAGTCCTTCCCTTCATCAACGTCCTCAGCGTGGATAAGTTGGACGACGACATGGGCCAGCTACCTTCTACTTCATGCCGGACTCCAATCTTGACAACGGGTTACGAGCGATGGGATTGAGCCCCCAATCCTGACAAGGGTTTATAGTCCGGTGCGCCTTGTATGTGCGGTATTTCACACAGGTGACGAGCGTGCGCGTGCCAGAATGCTAAGCTGTCTCGTAGCATTTGTCCTTGGGAGAGGAATAGGGACGCAGCGGTCTTCTCGGCCAGACGTCCAAGCTGTGTTCTCTGCGTTATCATTTCCAGTGATACCGCAATGGCCTGCTATTCTCTGAACAGAACAGAAAATCCTGAGACCACTTCATGTATGACTAGGCCAAATGCGCCCTTTGACTAGGCCAAATGCAGTGGCTACTTTCGCGCAAACTGCACGCAAATGATAGCTTTCAGGTGGGGAATTTCAGCAAACACTTATCGGGATTCCAGAGGAAGCGCTAACACCTCTCCACTTTTTTTGA
Source organism: Dermacentor variabilis (assembly GCF_050947875.1). Classification (NCBI taxonomy): domain Eukaryota; kingdom Metazoa; phylum Arthropoda; class Arachnida; order Ixodida; family Ixodidae; genus Dermacentor; species Dermacentor variabilis. The sequence continues at coordinate 94,398,545 of NC_134569.1, read as the reverse complement.
ACGGTATTCTACTCAGCCCTAAGCATAACTAGTTTCAGCTAATATGAGCCGTTTCGAAAGCCGATCAGCCTTCGTTGTCACACAACCTTCTTTATAGCCCTGGTCTCTAGATAAAGAAAAAAAATCTGCTGCGCTGACTGGGGAGCTAATCACGTACCGGGTTCTTTTGGAAAGTTCTGCATAGGCACTGTGGTCCACCCCACTACCATCGCGTTCCTATGTGTGCAACTTAATGCCTGTTCATATGTCCGAGTCACCTGTAACCTACAACTTAGAGGCGTATTATTGTTATCATTACCGCTGCTACCACTGCCTCACTGACAATGGCGCGATATATCTACTTAAACTCTCTTAGCGGTCTGAGTGTTCATTCTCATTTATATAAATATGTCGCGCTGTGAAACGTTCGTGTTGCTTTTCTTGCTGCCTGATTTTTTTAGCTCTTACTTTATTTTTTAACACACATCCTATGGAGAATCTACTAGACGTTCGAGTTGTGTGACCCCACTCGTGCCATTTATTACGCCTGCACTACCTTCCCTATAGTATCGGCTTTTGCCAGATTCGAAACTTCCCTGGCTTTATTTATACTTCACCAAATCTCTAGATGGCTCTGAACGAGTCCCCGCTACGCTGCCAAATGCGCTTTAAGCGCAGTGCGAGACCCAAGGTACACTGTATTTATTCTATTATAACGGGCAGCCGTTTTTTCACAGTCAGAAATGGAAAATACAGTGATTTGGGTTGTAAAGCGCTCGCCCGATTTTCACATTTCAATAAATGCAAAATGTTCTCTCTCGAGATTTTCACGGAATAAGGAAGAAATAGCTGCTTCATCTCACATGGAAAAAGTATACTTCCCGCACCCGAGCCACAGCGGACCAGGAATCACTCGCCGGAGGCTATATTTATACCCCTGTCACATGGGAAGATTTAATGTAATTCGAATAGAATAGCATTTGCATATGATCCCACTAACCGGGATTTACAGGAGAAAATTTAATGTCATTCGAATGGAATGACATTTGCCATCGAATGAGTTTGGAGAACTGATTCGATTTCGAACTGAATGTATGCACTCTTGATCTCGTGTAGACAAAAGCGACAGGCAACGCGAAAAAATAATGTGTGCATCAGCAAAGTCAAAATACATTTTTTTAGACGTATAAGAAGGAATAATTATTTTTGCCGCGATGATATTTTCACCACGGGCTGTGCTCATGCGCTATTACTCTTTGCATCAGGAGTCTGTTGCGGCGGTCGGCCACCTTCGATGTGTTTATCTAAGTGCTTTTAGTTGTGAATAATAGGCTTCCAAATGTTTTCGTCCGTTTTATAAGTACTCGCAAAAGTTCTTAAACGCGTTTAATAGGCCCAAAATTTCTTTGAATTTCACAAATTTTGTTCCAGATCGCCATTGCTATCATTTGCGAATGCGATTATATTTTACTGCGCAGCACCGCAAGAGACTGAATGGCGTTCGATGCATCGAATGCCATTCGATTCAAATTATATTAAATCTTCCCGTGTGACAGGGGTATTAAAAGCGAAGCCCAATAGATGGAGTTGGAGTTGGAGTTTATTTCACCACAGTGTTTCGATGTTTACATATTCATACATGAGGCAAAGATACAATGTGTGGTGTGGAATGCGGGAAGAAAGCTGCGATAGAAACGCAGCTTGACTGGCCCCACATCCCAGCAATACAAGGCAGAAAAGCGACAGCGTTCACAGTCATGAAAACAAGTAAATAGGCACATAAATACATAGTGAAATTGGCGCTATAAGGAATATAATTATACAAAAACGAAGATGCAGTAAGATTTCCACTCCTCGAGAAGAAAAAAGAAATTTAGAAAAGTGAGAAAATTCCGGTGCATGCAGGAGCTCCGCCACCCGCAGTCCGGCAAAGTGTGGCCTTCGAGACTGGGCGCAGGTATTCAAGATGGGGCGTGTATTTGGGCACCTTATATTGCAGTTTTGGTTTCGTACCCGATCCCGCGCATGTCAATTTTTTTTTTTCGGAGAGAAAGTGCAGGTTATAAACGAATAAGTACGGCAACTACGCTCAGTGTAGTTGGCTATGGGTTCCTCCTAGCGGAGACAGCCATTCTCCACTTTATGGCTTCTCAGCAGAGCACGTCCTGCAGATACCGCCGATTCATGGAAGTCGTCTTTGCTTGGCCCCAACGATACCTATGCGATTGCCCAGTGCGTCGGCATGCCACGACAAGAATAAAAATAAAAAGAAAGAAAGGAATAACGAAAAAAGAAGAACCGAGCAGCACTGCGTTCGTCACTCGGAGCGCTAGCTGGTAAAACCGGAACTGTCACATGCACCTCTGAAGCTTCGTTTACTGCGCCATCTTCGCGAACCGCGTCCCTATCGCCGCACCACCAGTTCAACGTAGGAATCCCCCTCTCGTTCTGTGCAAACCTCTTTGGCGTACTCGGACCACGAACAGAACCCGTTCCTTTAAAGAAGACGCGCTTGGCGGTCGAGAAGTGCGACCATCGTAGATATCTAGCCACGCGCTCCCTTTGGTTATTGAGTTGCGTTGTACGAGATAGTTCTTGGACCTGCCGCGCAGTTAGGATGCTGTTCGTCTTCTGCGCGAAAACGGTGGTGCTTCACCTTGTTGTGATTGACTCCTGTCGTGACAGCCTGGTCGCGAAAGGTGGTCCTCGGTGAAGGCTTTTAGACGCAACCCATTCAGTCTTTTCTTTGATCCTTATGGGTGTGTGTCGTGTGGCACCCCCGAAAGAGAGAGGTTTCCCTCGGTACTGTTAAACACGCTGCAATCCGGAGAGGTCGTCGAAAATAACCCTTGTTGAACATCTGCGGTGAAACGAACTTTTCTGTTTGGCTTGAAACGTTTGGAGCTTGCGTCGTGGAACCTGGAGTGATAGTTGTTTTCCTTCATGCCGCTATGAGACTTCTCGCGGAGTGACCTTTAAAAGTGTACTTCACCGCACTTGTGGTGGTACGAACTTTTGTTTTTCCTGTCCGGGTCTTTCCTGTCCAGGTATTCCCTGTCCGGTTTTTCCTGTCCAGGTCTCCTTCCCGTAAAGCTTCTGCGCTCCCCTTTGCAAAAATTCCTGTCGAACCAACTAGCCCAACAGCTTAATATTCTAGAACTTCTTAAGTTCGTGCCTTTACGCTATTATTTAGTGTAGTGCGTCCTGTCTAAGAAAAAAGGAAAAAAAAAATAAAAGGACAGTTGGCAGTTTCTTCACTCGGTATATTAGGAAGTTGCAAGTATACAACATGGGTGCAGTGTAATCTCGTAGAAGGCTAGTAATACCGCGTGTTACGAAGTCTGGCGTCAGCGAAATTTGGGGCGCACGGGGAGCCGTTTATAGCCAACCGGCTGGAGCTGCAAGCTAAAGTTCATGAACCTTGAGAAGCTCCAACACCAGGGACGGTATTGGGGATATGTTCATCTTTGCGATGTCACGTCTCTGCTAGCGTGGTAGAAGGGGCTAAGACGGTGGAAGCTGACGCGATTAACAAAGCTTGGGGGAGGTTACAAAGCCCTTCTGCGTTGTTTTTACATATTGTCCGGGTCACAGCGATACATGCATCGAAAGCTTGAAGGCAACTTATTTGGGCGCTGAAAAAGGCACACGATAAAATGTGAGATAAAAGGCAGAGAATCAAACCACTGTGGATCAACGCGTAGCAGGGAAACTAGGGGCGTTGTGATGCAAGGATTGCTGTCACTCTATTCTATTAATCTATTAATTTATTACCACCCACCACTCACGGACGAGCAATCTCGGTGGCAACGTCGGCGAAGAGCAGTGCTCGGACCAATGACAAAGCTCGAAAAATGAGAGAGAGAGAGAGAGAGAGAGAGAGAGAGAGAGAGAGAGAGAGAGAGAGAGAGAGAGAGAGAGAGAGAGAGAGAGAGAGTGAGGATAAGGCAGGGACGTTAACCAAATGACAGTATCCGGCTTGCTAACCTGCACAGAGCTGGGGTGAATAGGGGTTGTAAAGAGGAGGACAGAAATAGCATTGGACTCGCCTTGGACGTAACGAAGGAGGGACAGAGCAAGCGCTTCTGTGTACCAGTTGATCGCTTGTCACATGGTCAAATAAGTTTCACACACGGGGTAAAAAGCAATGAAATACAAGTGGCCTAACAGACCAGATTGATAACAGCACGTGCCTGGACAGCGACACAAAACTCGCCTAGAAAAGGAAAATACAAAACTAAGAGTAAAAAATTGCGCAGAAACCATCGAAGACGATTGTTGAACTAAACGAAGCTCTACATAGTTTATGGCTGCCACTCGCGCCGCGTCGTACTTCTCGTTTTTACAGTGAAGCTGTTTATGGCTAGGATTCCGTTAATTTTTTTCGTGTCCGTCAACAAATCTGTGAGCCAAAACTATCATCATGAGCAATGGCTCGTGCCAGTGCTCGCGAATTCTTCGTCGTATTCTCCCAAAGCTGGTTCCGTTGCCGCTCATCTTTCCAGCATTCCCACACTGCCTCTCCCTCTGCGAAGGCGCTGACGGCACTGGCCCACTGCCAGTCGGTGCAATGATTTCGGCCTCACATACTTTGCCTCAGTATGTCGCCAAATGAAAACACGAACGTATATAATGAATTTATAACACGAATGAACGCGGATGTACAAAAATAAATGTGTATACGCACTTTGCTTCACGATGGCCATCGATCAAAGCAATAAATGTGTTCGTGCCTTTGTTCAAAATTCGGTGTCACCTCTTTGTCGTGTGCTACACAGCTTCGCTGGTCATCAACTTTCGCAGAGTGGAAGGGCTCATTATTTTTGTCTAAAACAGCCCCACAAGCAGCGTCACACTTCACTGATTGAGAGAGAGCGCTCCATTTGGAACCACCTCCGTCGTGTTTGTTATGCGGCTCGTCAACCCTGAGTGCCGGTGTAAGACAGGCCACTGAGGCCCGTTCCTTCTGCCGTGACGGAGCGCAGATGCGCTTCCAAGGTCTATTGACATAGTTCGAGAAGCTTCGGACGGAAATCGGCCCCGAAATAAATGTTAGGGACATCGAAAAAGGAAGTAGTGGGTATGGAGAGAGGCCCTTTCGCTATGATTATGGATGGTGCGACTGAAACGCTAAGCAAGGCGAAAACAAGCACTTCGTAAAAAAAAATGTTTTTTTTTTCAATTCAAGGAAAATAGTAGTTATTTCGCTCAGACAAATGTAGTTTGTAATCACTCTTATTGAGGTGGCGCGTTGGAAGAAAACACGAGTGTGTTTTTTTACTTTATGAATTTTATTATCAATAAGATATGTATGTTTTCCTCTGGAAAAGGAAGCGTTCAGAAATTTATTAATACAGATACCACGCCATTGTGATGCGCTTTCATCAAGAGAGAGAGAGAGAGAGTAATAATGGGAAAGGCAGGAAAGTTAACCAGACCTCAACATCCAGTTTTCTACCCTTCTCTAGAAGAGGGGAAAAGGGAGGTAACTGATAAAGAAAAAGAAACATGGAGCACAATACTACCAGGAAGATCAAAACACATGAGCGAAATGAAAAACACGCTGAAAGGTTTATAGTCGTACGGCCAGGCAGTCATCCTAAGGAAGCGCACAACCTCCTACATGTGCTGACAATAGGTGGGGCCACTTTGGATTTTCTGCGCACGAAATAATAGCAGTTATTGGAGGATGCCTCTACTAAAGGGATGCCAGCACTGCATGCAATGTATCCAGTACATAGATCGCACTTTCAGCAGACGTAGTGGGCTGGTTGTTTTGGAGTACATGGATGACGTTCATTAATGACCCTAGTACGGATATGACTTGTCAATCTGCGATTGGTACCTCATCGGCAGCTGTAGTGTATGGGCCAGAATCGTTCCTAATTCGAGGACAGTCTTTGCAAGTGGCGGCGTGAGAACCCTGGCAGTTGCAACCCTTGAAGATGGTTGCACGGTGAGTGTCTTTTGTGGGGTTCTCCACACACCGGACACACACCACTGAGCCTGTATACATCCGGCCGTCACGTGTCCAAGCTTCAGAAACTTGTCGCACTGAAGTGGTCTTAGAATAAACGGGCAAACTGTGTGCCGGAAGTGGCTGACAATCACATATGCGGGGACGGAGTCCCTCTTAAGTGTAATGAAGACACAGTGCGCGTTCCCGAGGTGAACAATGCGCACAATGTCAACACCTTCGGCAGCAGCCTTTAAAAGTATTGGCAGATCTGCGTTTTGTGTGTCCATGTCAATATCATAGGTGACGCCGGCTGTGGTGACAGTCACTTGAGGTATGCGATCCCGGACTTTAATGTTGCCCTGCTGCGTTATATTGCCCAATGTGCCGCCCAGCGCGCTCCTGTTGATAACGTCAACGGCCAGAATTTTTTTCTTTTATAGCCCCGTCAGAAACAATCTGTTTCTCGTTCTTGTGATATTTACTAGAGTTATCTAGTACCTACGGAGATAGTCATCGAATGCAGCGAGCCGGTGTACCCTACCAGGCCTCATCAGTACGTGCGATCGCTGACAGAAACAGACGAAGGGCAGGAAGTGTTTGTTGTGCTTACCGACGCTATGTTCAGTTTCGAATTCTTAATTTCATTCGGAGCAATGTTTTCTAAGAATAATCATACAGCTTGACTGCTCATAGCATGCAAATTCCTCTTTGAGTCCTCTGGCAAGAACAAGATAGCTTGCGTGCTGTGTCGAGTCTCCGGAGTATAGCGCACTCGAAGCAAAGGGTTCCTTGAGAACCCTTGGCCTCGTGACGTAAGGCGTTCAAGAATTCGTCTTCTGAGGGATCGTCGCCTGAGCCGGAGTGTGTCCTCGCTGTGACTAGGAACGTTTCCCCGAGGTAATTATGGCGGAATATCGCTTGCCTGGCTCGAAAGGTTGTAAATCATCTGCTGCAACACGGGAAGCCCTGCTTCTCTGGCCCTGTAGTGAAAAAAAACAAAAAAAGCTTGGCAAACTGATGACCAACTCCGCTATGTTGTGCACTCTTGCACCTGTAAATTTTGTTTACTACGATAGGCATCCTAGCATGTTGCGGTGTATGGCCCTCCATGCGCTCCCTCAGTTACGGTGATGCAAATTTACTACTCGCTGAGCGCTGTGCTTGCCTTGGTCGTTCTGAGGTGCGTTTCATCGTTTAAATTGTTTCAGTGAAAAGTACAGAACTATAGGAAGCCGGAATATATATGTTTATTTTAGCTTCCCTTGAGACGGCGGTGGTGTCCTATGGGCTCGGCGTCTTCCAGGAAGTTGCGATCAGCACTGAACCCTGAATACCTTTTTCAGTGCGCAGAGCAACGATGTCTTTAGAAGGTTGCGATAGCGACACCCGTATGGCTGGCGTTTCGCTGCCCCGTTTTTCGCGGTATATAGCTGACATCGACTAGAGCGACCATCGAGTGGAGTTTGCAGATGACGACGCCTACGTGAGAGTGGAATAGCGTTGAGCTGCGGTGCATATAAATATGCTGCGTAATAATAGGACCCCAAACACAATTTTCGCGCTGATTTCCACAAAAATGACGTCATTATTTATGAGATATCGCGCCACTTCCACTTCGCTTTGTACTATGTCGGTAGTGTTCTATCCACGTGCAGATGCCGCTAAGCCACATGAACCGCTGACCACCCGCCATGTTTGGAACACATGGGCTGCTATAGACGTTTCTCCCCATGTATACATGTAACGTAGTGCGTACGCCGCAGCGGGGACGATGTCGTCACTGACACAACCAAGCAATCGGCACGATCACGACTTCCTACGCATACCATCCTTCTCAAGTCATCACACCACACGCAGCCTCCTCTCTAGAGTCCCCCTACTGTGTGCCACATATCATTAACCTATTCTCTCCTCCTCTTCACATTCCAACCGCCGCAACACCAATACCAATCCCAACACGAAAAAAAGAAAGAACTTGGCTTTGATAACCTGTACAGAGGCACAACCCTACCACTTCCTTTCGCCAGTAAAAGAAAAGCATTCCTCATGGGCACTGCGGATTGCATATAATTTCATTTTACATCCCAGCCATCTGGAGCAACGTGCCAGGCATACAGGCAAACCTACCCACAGTTATCACAACAGAATCCCCCACCCCCTCTCTCCATGTTCCTCTCGAAAGAGATTTCTTCTTGGTCAGTGTGATGGTAGGCCTGCTGACATATGCGCTCTCGTATTCCGTAATTTACTCAGAAGGTCGACTGTTCTTCGCGAGTGCGTTCATTACTGTGGTTTGTTAGAATGGTAGTACTCGTTAGCAAGTATGTACAGCCATCACGGCACTGCAAAGCGACATTCATGCAGCATGCAGTGTGTCCAATGTACAGCCTGTCTCATCACAGTGAGATTTCGTAACGACCCACAGTCACAGTTTGTATATTGCAGCTACAGAGGTGTCTGTTCCACCTTCTAGCCTTTATTTCTTTTTTTTTTTCGTTTGGGACGCACTAGCTTCGTTTGTCACCAAAAGAACATGTCAACTTCTACCCGGTTGTATACATTCTTTAGGCGGTGCAATGCGCGCTTGTCGCATCTCTAACTCGCCTTGTGGAAGCTTCCATGAGTGCTGAATAAATAGAAGAGGCGAAAACGGAAGAACGGGGAAGCTGCTGAGCTCATTAGCCTCCGGTGTCTGCGCCTCCTTAATCCGGTTCTCTGTGATCATGCCGCCACTTTCTTTCGTTTACCCGAATGGCTTTCCGGCAGCACTCCACCTTGTTGGCCGCCGGCCTTAGGAAATCCTCTTCCCGGCTGCTGCAAACGCTGTCAGGACGCGAGGAGATTTTCTCAGCCTCGGTATTCCCTTGTTAGATGAGCATTCTGACTGCGGTAACTTAGCTCAAAGTGGCACGCACACGCACACGCACACACGCACGCTCACGCACGCACACGCACACGCACACGCCCGAACCAAAAGACAAACTTTGCTATCAACTTTTTATTCACAGGAGACAAGCCCCCAGCATGTGCGCTGTTTTCTTCCAATGTACTTCAATGCATAAAACAGCGGTTTCCTTAAAAAGTAACTGGAAAGCCGATGCATTTTCTCGGACACATTCAAAATTGATATCTCGGAACTGGTGCTGTCTAGAGAATTCGTTCCAAGATGATACGTCGTGCGAATTCAGCGGTTATACTTCGTAGATGGAAATGTGTGGCGTAAAGTAATTAATTGAGATGCTAATTAGCGTAAATGCGCTAATTATACAATTGAACATTTTGATTTCTTGTAGAAGTAATGGCCGCCTCATCGAGTAATTTACATCAAGTGTTAGAATTGTGCTATCTTCCATATGCAATCTTTAAAAAATTTGGTGCACCTAGAAAAAAACGAACACCCTGTATATTTAAACACTTGCGTTGAATCTGCGCAATTCTTTGATTTCTATGAGGAAGGTTGTTGCTGTCCAGCGACCAATTGTCATTATGCATCACACACAGATGTTGGACATGTTTTCACTGGCGAATGCTTGGCGAACGTAAATTCGTAAGGCTCTAACGCTGCGCATACGTCCCACATAAACCAGAGACTAGTTGTCGCGCCAGAGCGAGCCGAAGTTGGCTTGCACAAAGTATTCTTTCTCGAAATACTTGTTTGCACCAGTAAACGACATGGTGCCGTTATATCTCTGTGTCATCACTGTGCATATCGACGTCATGGGCCTTTGCGTTTTAGGAGTAAGCGTGCACACTCGTATGGTACCGGCCCATCCTGCAAGGCAGCAGGCGGCCGCAAAACTTCACCACCAATGACGCGTGGCCAATAAGTATATATCGCTGCCGGACCCGTCGTGAGCCATCCCGCAAGAGAGCAGCCAGCAGGCGCAAAGTGAGGGGAATACGCAAAGAAAACTTCTCTTTTATAAAGCAGCTAATTGGAAACGCCGAGGTTGAGGTTCATTAGCTTTTCGAATGCCCCGACGAAGCTTGGAAATACCGAGGTGCGTCGCACTTCTTCACATCAGTAGAATACAAGCGTACACCGAGCACTTCCCAAGCAGATGGTAAAACGAGTGGCGCGGGAACACGAGGATAGGTTTGCTTTTTGAATAGAGCAAACTGCAGCCCTCTCAGTTGCATTCCTCTGTATAAAGCTACGTGCATGACAATTATTCCTAGCATAAAGTGTCCTATACCTTGTGAATTCTTGCAGAATTCATTTGGCTGAGTACGCACGCACGCACGTTTGAAACTGCACGATGAACGCTTAGGCGTGTGTGCGCGGGCCTGCTGTGAACATTTTCTTGCTCTGTTTCTTATCAAGGTCCCTTCTTCTTTTACCAGTGCAGGGTATCCAACCAGGCTTAGCGTGGTGTTGCTAATGAGGCACCTGTGCCGAATTTCCTGCTTTATACTCATGTTCGAAGCCAGCCCCTTAGCTAACTCGCGTTCACACAGCTGGTGCAAGCGGGTCTAACCGTTAACGATTAGTTATGTGCCCCTGTCAACGTCAGGAGCATCATCGCCAGCACAGAATGCCTGCTGGGGGCTGCAGTGCTCGATATCCATAAGAACAAAAAATGCGTATGTTGATGGGATGATCTGCATCACAAGAAATAATAAAAACAACACAATTTTGAATTATCTGTGTTAATATATAGGACTAACTTCTTCTGACACCGGCGCGCGCTGTTGGGCTACAATTTTGTGTGATTTCTTGAGATACTTTGTGTGCAGTTCATTCATAATTTGTGCGCGCGTTTTGTCATAGATACCAGTGTCTCCATTGCATTTCTCACTTCGACTACCGCCGAGCTTCGTTTCGAGTAAGATGTAAAAATGCAAAACTTCCAAAGATATCAAAGGCTTGAAGAATCAGAAAGAAAAAAAGAAAGCAAACCATGTATGCCTTCTTGTTCTTCTGGAAAGTTAGGTAACATTGGAAACAAACTATTATTGCACGCACAAATAACGATAACTCCAGGCGGGGGTCCATGCAAGATTTTTTTTTCTTTTTCCACGGGTTATGTTCAGACGTAGATTTTTTACACATAATATATTTTTAAGCGTTTTCACTAGCTCACAGCCACCTGATGTAGTCCAGTGTTCGATAGCAACTCACGTGAAGAGGAAAGAACATAATTGATCCAAAGCATAAATTCGCCCAAGTAAAGTTTTTAGTGTACAATTAAAGGACAATAAAAGCAGGTTTTTTTTCTCTCTCTTTATCTTTAGCGAGGATTATTTTTGTTTTCACGAGCCGTCGCATCTCGGCTTTCCAGGTCAGTTTACCCAATAATGACCCGATCTTCACTTTTTCTTGTCGGCACTATCGTAACGAAAAGGAAACTAATGTAAGGCGTAACACATTCACCGGAGAATTGCTATGAAGCGCTGCCGCATTGCGTTCGATTGTCTTCCAATGCCGCCAGATGGCACCACACCCCTGCGCGCTATCATCATTGCGCGCTTGCGACAGCGACGCCGTGCCTCCCACCGCCGCCGCAGCTGGGTGCGCGTCGTCTGCGCGCCGCCGGCGTCGTCTGCACAAACCGTAGTCCAGACTCCGAGCGCCGAGCGCAGGTAGCAAGCGCGCCGGGCAGAGCGCGCACGCGTGTGTGCTTGTGGCGCCACTGCCGCTCTGCTTGTTCTTTAGAGACGTCGCGTGGCTCTGGTCGCTAATTGTGGTCGCTTCCCGAAGGAGACGAGCAGCGCCGGCGTTCGTCATCGTCGTGAAAGTGCTCGCAGTGACGTCGTCGTCGTGCACCTAGAAGCAGTGTGTCCTCTCATAGCTCGGCGTGCGCGGGGTGTCTAGAGGAATGCAGGCCGCGGGCCGGCCTGCCGCAGCGTGTGCGGCGACGTGGCTTCGCGTCCCGCGGATACATCATACAGGCGGCCTTCTTCGCACTTGGACTTGGCCGCGCATTGTCGTTGTCGTCGCCACCGCCTGCGTCGCTGTCAACGCCGGTGAGTTGCGAGCTCCTGCCTCTGCCAGCATTGACGAGCGTTCTGGCGTCGTCGTTTATGACGCCGCAGAACCCTTTCTTGACTCGCCACTGTTCGCTCGGAGAGGAAGTTTGCGCGCGCGCGCGCGCGCGCCTTTGGAGGAGAGGCTGTGCGCGAACGAGCAGGAGTGCGAGTATATTGACACAACGGCGGCTGCCGCGTGTTCCTTGCGGATCGCCTCCTTTGTGCTTTGCTTATCTCTCTCTCTCTCTCCCTCTGAATGAAGAGCGTTTAAAGGTCGTTACAAGGCAGCCTGTGCGTGCTACACTAGCTTCATCGCGCGTGTCCCGGTTTTGTGTATAGGCGCGCAGCCAGGCCGCCTCTTCTCTGTCGTGCCTGCGACTTCATGTAAAACCGCTCTGGCCTGGTGAAAAAGCGTGCATTGATCTTGCCTGCCATTTCCGCTTTTCCTCTTCCTGCACTTTACCCCAACCTTTCCTTCCCATATTCAAGAATCTCCTTCTCTCTCTCTCTCTTCCTTATTCAAAGGTCCCGTCCCGAAATCAAGTTGGCAGTCTTGTATTTGCTCCCGCGGTTCTCGCAACGTATAGGGGCGGTCGTTGCCATTGAACTTGGTGCTGCTTGCGAGGTTACGGAGAATGTGTGGGCGTTCGTCAAGTTTTGTCTTGCGCAACGACTCGGGGTGACTGCTCCGAGAAGAGTGTTGCGGTGTTGTGAGTGCCAGTGCTGCAACTTACCGACCCAAAACATGCCGTACGTTCTTGGCGGGACACGACACCGATTAAGGTGCGTGTATACACTCCCGTCGATCGCCGACTCACGTTCCGAGAAAGATAATTTTCCTTATTATCTTGTTGATGTATCAAGGATCAAGTTGCCGTTAATGCATTGTTCAGTATCACGGCTTCCGTTTCAGTCGCCGGTGATTGTGCGGAATGTCTTCATCAGGAGTAAAAAGTGCTGTTTGCAATCTGCTACGGCTGTGTGTCTCTTCTTGACACAGTGCCAAAATACTGTAGGGTTGAATAATTTCTGCGCAATCATGTGGTGTTTCGCTTTATCGAAGAGACATTTCCTTGCCAGAATGACGGCTATACCGGATTCTACGGAAGTTCTTGTTTGCCTCTTTGACACTTGGAAAATTTCAAGTAGGCATTACGGCGTTCGTGTATTAAGGAAAGTAGTACCAATTCAACAGCACGGTATCCCTAGCCCAACGTTAATTCTGCAAAAAAAAAAAAAAAAAAGAAGGAAGCACCGCGGCGGGGAAGCGTAATGCACCAAATAATATTGTACAATGTTTTTCTTCGATTATCATCGCTACTGCCTTCTGCGATTCCTCTGACACCTGAACGATAGGGCCCACATTAGTGCGTTTGATGAAAAAGAAGTGTACGGTTGTTCAACGCTTTCGGGAGTTTTGTTCTGTCACCGCGCATGCCCGTTTAGTTCGCTCTGGCGGGAAGTGTGTGAATAAATACGAACAAAAAACAGGAGCTTCTTCAGAGAAACATTCACATCCTGTCAAGACGAAGCCATTTTCCCATGAAAACTTCTAATGTCCGCTTGCGCCCGACGTTCACATGCCGAGTTTACGATTGCTAGGTTGTATAGCTTGTTTTACGTTTGTTCTCGGCTCCTGAAATATCTTCGGAGCTATCTCGCGTCTCACTTCCTTGAATTTTGACAGCCTGAGCCACATCAAGATTTGTGCTTTATCGAGTATACGATTTTTCTGACGTTTTTGTTTTCTTTAATAACCACTGTAGAAAAGAAAAGGAAAGAAAAGTAAGGGAGCAGGAATTATACTGAATAGCTCACGAAAATGAACTGGGACAGACTTTCCCGTCGTTTGGAACACGTCAACGGGGAGTGGCGTGAAGGTGGCTGGAGGAAGAAGCTTCGCATCGAAGTAAAAAAAAAAAAAAAAATGAAAGAGAAGAAAAAAAAACACTGTTAATGGAAAAGATTTAATGGGAATACACATTTTCTTCTTCTTTCTCCCGCTTTTGTTTTTATCTGCTGGTTATTCGAGTAAATGTGATCGTCCTTAAGCTAGCGCCAGGGGTAACTAATCAATCTAAAAGGGGATCGACCAAAGACAAAAACAAACTTGTAAACGGAAAAAAAAGGAAGAAGCATCCAGTAGGCCGTTGGTAATCAAGTTCATCATGTTAAGTAACTGTACCGGCCGGTACGCGGGCAAAATTAAGTGTGAAAAACAATCGACTTGGGTTCGCGGACTCGCATCTTGCCCTCGCCCGTGAATAGACCGCGACTGCGCCGCACTTGGGACGCGCGCTATATGGCGTCTCTGGGCAGGTGGTGCCCCCTGACGGAGGCGCGCGATGTTCGAGTGCATTGCTCTCTCTGCCACCTATTGATCCCTGGGCTCACCTATTCTTTCGTTGTGGGAAAATAGTACGTCGACGGGGCCAATCTGAACTATTGGATAACTATCGGAAATTGTTGCGTCTGGCTAAGCTAAAGGCAAGTGAAAAAGAAAAAAAAAGAACATCCCTCCTCCAAACCCCCGATACAGCGAAAGCTGATTGACCGAATTACCGTTTAACACGACGTCCCCAGCGTTGCTGGGTCCTGGCAGTGTTTAAGGGACAGTTTTTACGGAATCTACAAGGAGCATGGGGGAACATCATATTAAGACGTCTTAGGAAACGGCAACAGTAATGCCACCATTGCTGAAATCTGAGATCCGGTGACACGGCTTGCGAATGCGCGGTCTCTTACCGGAGGAAAAGCACCGCTGGTGCATCCTGACCGTGGTCACTCGTTACTTCGGCGACAGGACGGTCCACGTTCCAGGCTGTCGATATGTAGCTGATTTCTCGCGAACGTTCTACAAGAAATAAACTTACAGTGGCTTTGTTTAGATCGAAACTCATAAACAGGCTGGCGATATCAAAATACAAGGCATACCAAATTGGGCTGGAGTGAGACAAGTTTTGCTGTTAAGCTTTTTCTTTCTGCGGCTCGTTTGCTTCAGTGGCGTTTAGACATAGCGGTTAGCATCATCTGGAACGTCTTATTTATTGACTATAATGAATAAGCAACATTCTACAATATATATGGACTGTCAACGTGCTCAACGACGACAAGTCCTGCTTCATTTGTAACAATCTGAATTATCTAATTTGCGATCTAGTGCACTCTCCAACAGCGGGTTTCCTTTTTTTTTGCATGCAGCGTCACCGCAAGCAACAATATTTAATGAGGAGTTAGATCTTGTGGCGAACTACAAATGTTCTTTCAGCCATTTGCTTCCTTCTTTTCTTTTTTATATCCACATAACAACACATTACAGGCATTCGTAAATGATAGGATAGCGATAACTTTAATAAAGTACCGGCAAACGACGGTTTAACGCGTCGTGACGCTGGCCAAGCGTCGACCCGGGGTTATACCCTACTCTGCACTAGCCCAGTTGGGCCCGTTTGTAGTGGGTCATGAGGCTTGTGCTTTTCGAGCGCGCCCCGGGCCTGCTGGACGGCTCATAGTTGTGAGTCCTTCTCTGCAGACCGCAGTGCACCTTGAATTTCGGGCGGGTAAGTCCTGGAGCTAGCTGCCGTCGGGAACCTGGCACAGTCCCACATGATGTGCCATTGGTCCGCCAGACTCGCTGCACAAACACGGCACAGCCCACTCGGACAGAGCTCTGGGTGAAGCACGTGCAGCATTGCCGGGGCGAGGTGTGACGCAGTCTGTATTTGTCTTGAGATTACGGCCTCCTCCCCACTGAGTGCCGGGTGGGGAGGCGGCATTGTCCGTCGAGCTAAGCGGTAACACTTGGTTACTTCGGTATAACTAGTCACTCTGTCCTTGGTTTCGAACCACCACACGGAACGGTCACTCTCGGGGGCGCGGAAGGTAAGCGCTCGCGCAGCCGAATGGGCCGTCTCGTTGTGGTTCGGTGAGGATGCACACTCGCCGGCGTGCGCCGGGAACCACTTGATACGGACGGTGCTGCCGCGGTCTTGAAGTTGGAGCTTGCCGATGATGGCGGCCGCCGGCGCGCATATTCGCCCCTTGGCAAAGTTGCGCACGGCACTCCTCGAGTCGCTGAGCACGGTGCGACACTCGGCCTCGGTGATTGCCAGAGCGATGGCAACCTCCTCAGCGTCTGTGGCGTTCGTGCAACGCACGCTCGCTGCCATTGTCTTGGTGCCGGTAGCCGCCGCAACGACCACTGCCGCGAAGCCTTCCCGCTTGTATTCCGCGGCGTCCACGTACCGGGCGTGCGGGCCTTGGGCGTGTTGTTCGGTGAGGGCCTTGGCCCGCGCCTGCCGCCGTTCTTGGTTGTACTCTTGGTGCATGTTCTTCGGGATGAGGTCCACGTAAATGTGAGCCCGCGCCTCATCTGTGATCTCGCACGGTTGCCGGCTGTGAGCTTGGGGGTTGTAACCCAGGGACGTCAGTATACTGCGGCCCGTCTTGTTTGTAGAGAGGCGCTCCAAATGCGCGGTGAGCTGCACCTCGGCTATTTCTTCTAGGGTGTTATGGACGCCGAGCTGCAAGAGCCGAGCCGTTTTCGTGGTCTCCATTAAACCCAGCGCCGTCTTGTACGCCCGTCTGATCAGCGTGCTGATCTTGGTCCTGTCAGTGACGTGCCAGTTAAGGTAGGCCGCAACGTAGGCGATGTGACTCATCACGAACGACTGGACAAGGCGCACGAGACTGTCTTCACGCATGCCCGCCCGTCGTGTAGAGACTCGATGTATGAGCCGGATGGCGTCCATTGCCTTGGTGGTAAGCTTGTTGATGGTCTCGTCGTTGCGGTCGCTCATGCTGAGCAGCCGTAAATTCGTAAATCATTTTAGTTAAACAGACCATCGTTAGGTGGTGCGGCAAGCTCTACAACTCCTGATTTTTGGACAGCGCTAAAGGTCCAGTCACTTAACTAAAAACAATTTCCGACAATGGGCGACAATTACATATACCGGAAGGGGGCGCGCAAGACGCTATGGCGTCTTCACAGGTCCTGCATAAGACCTTTACTTAGGTGCAGCACATTCTTAGGGATTGACATTCTCTTTTTGATATCTTGCTGAACGAGTTCTGATTGGAGTAGCCATGTATCGTTGTACGGGAAAAAAGAAACAGAAAAAAAACCTGCAGCGTCATGAGTGACCCCTGATGAATCTGTTTTTAATCGCTGCTTATAACTCGCATTGCAGGGTGCGATTATGCTGCGCGTTAGGTGACGGTAAGATTTCGGCTGCGGAACGTTCACGGCAATGTGAAGGAGGGTAAAAGACGCGAATCTTCTTGCGGATAAATTCTACCAGTAAGTGTTGCGTGGCACGTCACGATATTATCGAGGTCATTCAACGGCAGGAGGTTGAGCGCAATGTCCCAGTATGCCGCGACTAACGCCGCGGTTCCCGTCTACGTTTCTGTATACCGTAACAACAACTACGGCGACAACACTACACATATGTCAGGCCAGTGCTATCATCTTTGCCCATGCGCTTACCTTAGCTCACAGAACTCCCTCGAACTCGCGACTGCGGTGATACCAAATTTCAATTTTTTTTTATTTTATCGAACTTCTGTAACGCTCGCGTGACCCTCAGAGTCGCTTTCTTTTCTTTCATTGAAGGTTTGCTAAAAAAGTTCCGTGAGCCTTTAGTGCCGCGTTGTGAACCGTTTCTTGTTTGTTTTCTTTTCTTTATGTCGGACGGCGCTCTTCTTGCTGTTCCTCTGGTTGTTCAGAACAAGCACCTGGTCTTTTCGCTCCAACCTACGTCTGCAAGGAACGCTGCTAAACTTGCAGCGTTTCGCCAGAGGAGAACGGCGCCCGGCTTACGTGTTCCTCCGTGCCCAAAAAGTGAAGCCTCCACCCTGCGGGCTTCGAATGTATACGGGCGCACGCGTGGAGCGCAGTACGAAGTATCCCGCGGGCGTTTTTCTCCCATTGTGGTCCTCAATTCGATATCTGCCCTGTTTGGCTGCCATCCGCGCAGGATTGCAGGTCTTGTAGTATTTGGCCAAGTGGCAGCGCTTCCTCTTTTCTTTTTCTTCCTCGACCTCCCTTTCACAAACAGAAATTTCTGCCCCTGCTTGAACAAGAGAACCGGCACAAAAGCCTTTGAACCCCTTCTGCGTTCTTCTTTCTATATGACAATCTCTCAAAGCAAGAAACTGTTTATTTCTTGGTAGGGAATGTTTATTTACGTTTCTGCTGGCAGCTGCTCGCGACACCTCAAACATTCTTTTATTGATTTAGTTTCCTTTCTTTTAACTGTATTTTAGTGTGTCTTATATGTTCCAGTGCTCTACTGCAACTGCGATCGCGGTAGCCGACTGGAATCGCTAGAAGTTGGGAGGGCGGCTCCCTTTCGCTTTGCAACTGTTGCGTTCGCTGCGCATAATTTTTATTGTGTTTTAGTGAACTTACATACCTTCTTTCGTTCACTTGCCAGGACAGAGCTTAAAACTGCGTGGACAAAGGCCGTTGGCTCCGTTGCTGCCCACGCGGGCTAGATTTCAGCGACTGTATTGCTGGCTATACAGCACTTTAGCGAACACATTGGCGGGCACACGCAAATGCCTCCTCTCTGCTGTACAGGCTTTCTAAGCGCATAGCTGCATAGCGCTCCAGCACTGAGCACTGGCGACGTGCATAATAGATGACGCTTTGCAATTACTGTTCATGCTCTAGCTTGCTTTGAATCACGGAACCAAATTTCTTTGCCTGAAAATGAACCGGCTGCTTATCTTGCCGTTCTGAATGACCGAAAAAAACAAATGCGTAGGCAAAGGCAGACGAAAGCATTTGTGAGATGGATGACAGAAAAGAAAGAAGGAAAGAAAGAGAATGTTGACCTCTTAACGCGGGGTAACAGCTAATGTGTCGCTACTCGGGACAAACAAAACGCGAACGTTAACGCAATAAGCAAACTGAACAAAAGCCAGCGAGCGCAACAAAACGACGGAAAGCGTGTTCGCAGTGGTCATGAAGCGTAGCCACCGTCACGTCGCTCGTTTTCCTCCGTTCTGTGTTTTCCTCCGTTGTGGCCGAGACTGACGGTCCGCATCGCGCAGTGGGCGCAGTTATACGTGCCGCCTCAGGATATGCGCGCGCGTGCGCGCACGCCAACGGAGTCGCAACGCGCCGGTCGGTGCCAAGGTCGCTGCGCGGCACGTGACTCAGGTCCTCCTGCTTTCCAGCAGCGCACGGAAGCTTCGGGGGCGGCCGCCGCCGTCGCTGTGACGCGCACTCTCCCTCGAAGCGAAGTGAGGTTGCGAGTATAGGAAGAGTATAGGATGATGCCCCGCGGTGTTCCAAGAGCTGCTTGGTTGCCTGCTTTCGTTGTTCGTTCCATCTGCGAGTGAAAGCTTTTCGAGGAGTCCACCATTTTTTTTGTTTTCGATCAGCGGATGCGCAGGGCCTTGCCAGGCCCGTTCTCCATCCGACTGTCTGACCGGCGCGTACAGTCCTTATCGTTACGTGCGTGCGTGAAAGAATCGGAGGATTCCCGGACCGCTCTGGCTACTTGCGCGGGACGCGCTGCGCGCCCTTGTCGCAGACCAGGCGCTCTTCCTGTTTTGCTAAATGATTCGGCCTTTCCACACTGACCTCTGGTCAATAGCGTCGTGTTGTAAATATGTTCTTGAAGCAAGATACAGTTACGCTTGCAGTGCAAACTCTGTTTTCCTGAGAATCTCTCTTAGCACTATAAGAGTTATGCTTGGCAACGGCCTCAATAATCATCCGACGGTTATGCTAAAGCTTTATTATCACGGATGCGGCCTAGAAGGGTAAATTGGTTGAGGAATCGGAACACATTGACGAGGCTAGCAACCGATGAATGCCCCCTAACGGTTACACCATCTGGTGAAACCATAAGTTTTCGGCAACAAAGGCGCATATCACTGGCAGGACACGGTCGGCCTTGACTGCGGCACGGATTCTCTTCTTCCGCAGGGGCGCCGAGAACTAGTGACACTCGCGCAGCAGGTCATTAATTAGTGCATAATGGTTCATATAACTAAATTCCTACTAATTAATTGCATAATGGTTTTGGTGCATGTCATGTGTCACGCTTGGCAAGCTACCTGCATCGGCGGTGTAGCTGTGTCGCGGTGACATTTGGGTGATGACTTCCAATGTACCCGCCCGCATGCTTATAGCACGCCTATCGTATAAGTGCACTACTGGTGTTGGCGTCGTGCACGAGTACACGTGGCATGCACTGCAGGCTGGCTTGTCGTTGATCTTTAGGCGTCTGTCGTTCACGTCTCTGCGTCGTCGCCTTTAAGGCGCCAACGTTGCTACGTCGCTGCGGTGGTTGACGGCGGCTATTACGCTGCAGTGGCGACGAATGTAACACGCGCATGTCTACGCGGCCCTGCTTCGGACGCAGCCGGCTTCAGCCCTAGCTACCTTCACGCCGATGATCGAGGTCGGTGTGAGAGAAATGGACACAGAGAAAAGCAAAGAGGGAAAGGCAAGGAGGTTAACCGAGGAAGTTCTCGGTTGGCTACCCTACACTTGGGGACGGGGAAAGAGGAAGGGTCGGTGTAAGGCGTGTGAGACGCGTACCACAGCATGGCTGTCAGTCTGAATCCGCTTTAGTGTCATACCTGGCACGGACAGCCAGCCAGTTACACCATCAGGACGTCCGCGAATTCAGCGTGCGCGGTTGCACTGTCGAAGCGGCGTGTATCACAACTAGAGCACTGCGCGGCCCGGACCGGCCCGACCCGCGCGCCGGAATCGGGTCGGGCAAGCAATCTCTATCGCGGGTCCGGGCCGGGCTCGAGGCAAGGAGCTTCGGGCTTGGCTGGGGCCCGAGCCTCGGTCAGTCCCGTAATAGGCCCGGGTCTCCATCAGGCCCGTAATAGGACGAGTATGCTATTGGTGACTTTTGAAAACTACCTACTATAGGCAGGAAAAACTTTATTTCGTCAGCGTTAGGTGGGGTGTCTAGGCGTAGTTTCTTCAGGCGGGCCAGATGGCCGTCAATCAATGTTTGATGGCGGCCTCTCCAGCTCGTTCTAGGACCTGGAGTTGGGTGTCCATGCAGGCTAGCACGGCGTGGCACCGCCTCCTATGCTTCAGGTGAGGGAGAGGCCATCAGGTTAGGAGGAGGCTTGTGCTCCTCGCAGGTCCATGTCATGTGATTGCTAGTTTCCCACGGAATCTATAGAGTGGGCGTAGCCGTGTGGACACAGTCAAAACTATCTCTAGAAAACGTCCTGTGCCACGGAGGGTATCTTCACAATTACCGAGAAATGGACCATGCTTCACTTGCGCTCAGGGGCTAACGGGCTGGACCGGGCCGGGTCGGGTCGGGCCGGTTCCAAATCTTTCGGGCCCGGGCCGGGTTTAAAACTACCGAGTTGGGCTCGGGCGGGCCGCCGCATAGCACTTTCAGGCTCGGGTTGGCCGCGGGCGTGAAAAAAACGGCCCGTCCAGTGCTCTAAGAACAACTGCGACTCGCGTGCAGTCGGGCGTGGTATAGACAACGGATCAAAACTGGGGTACGAATGTCGCATGTTTCTTTTTTTTGTTTTATTGTTTTAGTGTATATGGCGTTGTGCTGCTAAGTTTTAGGTCGTATGTTCGATCCCGGTCGCGACGGCCGCATATCGATGGGGCTGCCCTGTACTACAACATGGCTGTGTACTTAAATGCAGAAACGCTCGTGTACTCAGATTTAGGTGCACGCTAATGGACCTCAGCATAAAATGAATCCCACTATTACTCAACCACTATGGCGCGTCTCATTATCGCATCGTGGTTCTTGCACGTAAGACGCCAGGAGTATATATATATATATATATATATATATATATATATATATATATATATATATATATATATATATATATATATATATATATACTTCGCGGTTTCCATCCGAGCCTGACCGCGAGGTTGGCATGCACGAAAATTAACATTTCTTCAAGCCTAATCATAGCGTAAACAAAGCGACCGTCGTCGGCATCCATTGCGCGCAATGCTCAGTACCTACAGAACCCGCGCTACAATACTGTGCTTACGCTGCTTGGTTCGAACTGAGTTATACACGCCCTTGTTTGCCATTTCTGCGCGGTAAAAATTTTGCTACTGCTGCCTGCTTACGCGTCTTTCTCTAGCAAGAATGTTTAAATCATAGTTGATTCCTGCGTATCTCTCGAAACTACGCCACTTATCACGACAAATGCTGCAACAAAGTACTATGGACCAATTCGAACAACTTCGGGCTGTTTGCCGTGCGCCGAAACACCAGCGCACAGGTGCTTTTGCAAGCACTCGCTAATGAATCATAGCTGCCAAGGCCTGAAATCGAGAAGGTGATCTCGCCATCGGCAAAAGAACGTCGTAGTTGACGCTGTGTTAGGAAAGCGCAGTTAGTGTTCACAACGTCTGGCCCGATATTCTTGGACCTGTGTTGTCACCGGGTATTGAACAGCGCCGAGACGATGCGATGTCACATTGCAGACTTTTCGCTTATCAGGCTCGACAGGGTGATGTATTGCCTGCCGTTGACTACCTCTTGCTTAATGCAAATTTCGTTGCGAAAATTCTTAACCTGCACTTGTCGTGCTGTCTCTGCAGCTGCGCATAATAATTCATTATGGGGCTTGCCCTATATAAACGCACGAGCAGTGCAGCTTTAGATATATGCGTTACCAGGGTGATGTGGGGTGGCCTTGACATTATGTATACAAGTTCACGAGAGCACAATTTTGCAAGCTTTAGTTTGCTGGCGAAAAAGTGTACGGACCCGCTTCAGTTGAATATGATGTCCTTGGAGCAGCATCTACGTTACCCGCAGTGCGGTAGAGGATCTGAAGGTTACATAGGCTGCGCATAATTGCAAAACGTGAATAATATGCGAAACACTGAGCTTCTGCCGTGGCTATAAACCTAACGGAAATATCACATCATGCGTCACAATCTAAAAAAAAAAAAAGTTGTTGAAACTAAACCGTTCCGTTTTCCAAATACTCAAGTTCTCTTTTCTTTTTTTTTTTTTTTTAGTGGAGAGTAACTTCTTACATTGGGGGGGTGCTACTCGTGCTCCTATACATCCACATTTCGTATACTTGTTTAGTTGTTTGCAGTGGTATTCTTTTGCCTTGTTTTTGCATTTGGCCACTGCCTGGTCATATCTGTAATGCTGTTAAGCCGTGGGGGTAATAACAACATAAATGAAAAAAAAAAAGGATCTGCGCGAATTATAGTCGTAGAAAATGTTGAATATGATATATCGATCCGTGATTTCGCTTACGCGAATGCTTTGCTCAATATGTAGGCATAAATGCCATATAATGAATACGCTCCCTGAGCGGTATTACTGTCGTTTCTCAATGATCGAGATGCTGCCTCCTAATGTCCTTGACCCAGAATACGATGACGTGCTTGGTCCACGCGAGTTTCGAGTCATGAGGTCGCAGGAAGACAGAAAGTGAGAAGGACGCTCATTACGCTCGTGCTGCGCTGCCCAAGCGCACGAAATATTTGTAGGGGGCTATTGGCAACGCCCACTACTGTATAGCGCTTGAAAATCACGAGCCACAGCGAAGGCAAACAGGATGACGCGACATAATGCCTATACTACCGCGCGATCAAAACAGCGCGCGTACGTCGCCTTTGGCAGTGCATGCTTGCTCGCGTTACAGCATATGCTAATATGTCCTTCCATTAGTGCACGCTCTTGGCCATGTGTCGTCGCTTGTGGTGTATCTTACGGCAGTGTAAGTCGTTGAATGCAGGCAGACAGACTGCATTTTACGTAGCTCTTTCGTTATGTCGTTTAGTAAATGCCTCGTCGCGGTTAGTTTACGTGAAAAAGAGAAATAAGGAAGCACGTCGTTAGTCGACGTAATGCGTGGGATAATTATGCAACACTCTCGCTGCGCCACATTTCTTGCGTCACTGAACTATTCTTGACTTGGAGCTGCTCTAGTCGTCAGCGTTCAGCACCAAGCCTGGCGCGGGCACAGACGGAGCGGCGGTATAGAGAGCTTTACTAGCTCTGAAATGACAGCTTCATGCCGAACGTGTACGCGCCGTACAGTAACAAAGTTAACTGTTTTTTCTGAAATACCGGGACCGAACCGCAATAGAATGTCTTCATTTCGCGACGTGTGTGTCCCACCAAGTTGTGCGGTGTTCGTAACTGTGTTGTGTATAGCTGTATTTTGCGGCTGCAAAAGACACGCAGTAACGAAACAATGACGAGACGGAAGCGAGCAAGACGCGCGCTAAACAAATAAAAAGATAAGGAAAGACTGATACACAAAAAACAGAATTCAGTTTGCTCAACGGATGTGCGCTCTCAAATTAATGCGTAAGCACTTTGCACAAGGTAAAATGCGCTATACGACGCTTCCACTTTTTTCATACCGGCGTCGACGGCATCGGCTATTAGAATGCAAAACAAATGAGATTGCAATAAAAATGGGACACTGAAGAGAAACACGAAATCGATTTTAGACTGACAAAATGTTCAAGCTATATTTTCGGTAATTTCGCGATAATAGGGCCTTTATTAGAAGAGAAAATTAAGGTGAAAGTTCCACTTCTTTTGAATTTCGCTCCAATGCCCCGGCTCCCATACCTGGTCCACACTGGCGCTGTGAAAGTTCCTGAAGCTTGCAGTCCATCACTACCGTGCCGCGCGACTGGCCACTCGGGGCACTGTGCGTGTATTCGCGGGCTTCTTTCACGCTCGGAAAAACACTGTTATGTAACACGTATTGAGCAACAGAAAGCTGTATCTGAAGTTGCTCATGTCGCTCTACAATTTTCTCATTAACACTTTTCATCAAATTGCAGTATTTCAGAAGTCGATTAACTAATTGTGACTAATTATCTAATTACGCAGAATTAGACAGATAGTTTGAGTACCTCCAAGCAACGGCAAATAACATTAGCTTCGTTCTGTCCAGATAGGTGGCATTCGCATATTTTTTAAACTCTGGCTCAAGTTAGTTGGTACAGGCTGTATAGGCCGGAACACGCCTCAGAAAACATACCAGTGGCATTGCTAACCTCTTAGTCACCAACGGTAAAGCTACACACTCAAGCAAATATAAGAAAGGAGAAAAATAGAAAGAAACAAGGAAGAAGAAAGAAATTAGGAAAGCAGAAACGAAGCTGCAGAACCGCTAAGTTGACGCCAGGAGCACTTTAGCACTGTTGCGCAATATCTAAGTCATTAGGACTTTATTTTTCATCTCGCAATGTTTCCAAGGCGATAACGACCGCGTCAGGGGGCGAAAAGCTGGAGAGAAAGAGCGTCTCTGATGTCAGCGCGCCGTGGTGGCGGCAGAGAACTCGTAATTAAAATTTGTATACATGCTCATCAGCAAGCTCGGTTCTTATTAGCACTTGCCTCGTTTCTTTGCCTCTCCGTACTGATGCCCCTGCGAAGATTATAGAGCGCGGCGCCTCTGGGGGAGGTGATTTGAGAGACTCGTTCTAAGTTTCTCGCTTCTCGAGGGGAAAGAGGAGAGAAAGACAGAAAGAGGCAAGTAATGCGTCGAAATTCGCTGGCGCCGCTGTTATTCTTTCTCTCTCTCTCCTTCTCTCTCTGCAGCGACACGGTCGTTTTGACGACGACGCTACCGCGGTCTTATCGCCGGGA
This sequence comes from Dermacentor variabilis, assembly GCF_050947875.1. NCBI lineage: Eukaryota > Metazoa > Arthropoda > Arachnida > Ixodida > Ixodidae > Dermacentor > Dermacentor variabilis. The sequence goes on along the minus strand of NC_134569.1, from coordinate 94,373,018 downwards.
AACCTCGCACCGCAAAGCGTCCGCCTCCTTCGCGCTTAGAAACTTCCGTGTGCGCGTTTCTTTCTTCTTCAGTTTTGTTTTCGCCGTTGTTTAGCGAACGAGAGAAGACGATGTGCGGTCGGCTGAAGCGCCGTAGCGCGCTGTCTGAAAATTGCGCGTCATTGTAGCGCCTCCGCCCATCTCTGCTCGTTTGTACTCGTTTGTAGCGTCGTGCGCGGGCCTCTGCAGTTATACAGGGGGCCCGACTTTGCGGCGTAAAGCGGTATAAACGGCGTCCCTTTAGTATATACTTGCGTGACAGGAATGTCGTTTCTCTCTCTCTCTCTCTCTTTCGCGAGAGATGACGAAGAGAGCACCCTTATTTACACTTTTGCGATCTCGCACGTTTTGTGTTCGGCGGCAGCGCAGCGCGGCTTCTTATTCTTGGGCGTCGGTTGCCTAAGCGCGTTGTGTAAAACTGGAATGGGCGCTGTTACGATTGACGTTCAGCGTTGCTTATCCGACATCCCTTGTCTACGATTAACGCTTCACCGGCAAGCGTGCAGCTACGTGGGCCCTTTCACGCTGTATCGTCGTTTCTTCAGGACCAGGGAACTGGCTACTAAATCAGCGTAACCGCAGCTGACGGGCGGGACAGGCACCAGCCTGGACGAGACTGGTCCCGACATAGATGGTGACACGGAAACGGGGCCGTTCACGTTTATCATCGGACAGTTATCATCTTTGCCATTGCCTCCGCCCCGTTGTCAGACTAAACGCCGCGTCACATCAGAAAGGGGCTTTGCGCCGATCCTCGCTCTCTTGCATGCGTAATCATGCGAACGAGAATTAAAATTTGGAGTCGGATACCTCGGAGCACAGACACGCTGGAAGAATTCTTCCAACTGATACTTTGTAGAAACACGACTGCCTCTAACTTTTCAATACAAACATACCCACTTACTGCAGTCAACAAAAAGTTAATTGGGCTGCTGACAGCGATAATTATCATCTCACTTTGTGTCCTTCTGGCCACATAACTTATTTTCACAGGTAGTCTTCGAGTGCCTCCCAGTGCCTAACTTTAAGAAAACCATAAAGCTTAATTTTGAACACCCTGTATATTCCGGGACAATTCACACGTGTGCTACAAAAGTACATTTCCGACGCTCTACGGGAGCCCGAGCCGCTTGGTTTAGGGTCGAGTCTCTCTATGGGAAATGCGTATCCCTCAGTCTAGGACACCGCGGTATACGTTATTTCCTTCAAACTTAAGCATCGCGCATAATTTTAGGCATTACCATCAGGAAATATAATAGTGACGAGGTATTTGCGAAAACCAGTCAATCAAAAACCAATAAACTGAGGCTGAAGTAAGCGCGTAGATGGAGAACTGTGGCCCCATGTGTGAAGTTTTTCGTTCATGAGTCCTGTTCGCTCTTGTGTGGCCGCCTACGCCAATAATACATGTTTTTTTTTTTTTTTCAAGCCATGCAGAATTCTTTTTTTAAGTTGCCCTTTAGCAGATAGCCTTAAAATGGATTACTCGAAGCGGCGGACATTATTCGAACGAGAAAGCGCAATGCGTAATCTATTAATTAAGAGAAAATCACTAATTAACTTCCTAATTAATTGCTTTATGGCACATATTGCAATTTATTAATTGTAGCCGGTGAGTTTGCCAGGCATATTCACTGGGAACGAGTTCTAAAGATAGCACTGGTTTCGAGATAGGTGTGTTGAAACTTGCGGTGAGCAGGCACTTATGCGCCACTTAATCTTTTAATAACATTTTTTATATATATATTGAAACACAAAAGTGACTGGAACGCCAAATGTATCTCGTTAGACATTCCGAAAATTAATATCTCGAAGCGGGTGTAGTCCTCAGCATTCGTTTCAAGTGGATAAGGCTTGCGAAATCACCGGCTGCAATTCGTAGATTGAAACATGTGCCATAAAGTAATTAACGTAAAACTTAATTAGTTAGTTTATTATTCCTTTCGATTTTCTGCGCACGTAATATACGGCTCTTCCGTTAATCTAGCTCAATGTAGAATTATGTTAACTGCCACAGGCGATGTAAAAAAAAAATAAAAGAAAAAAACTCATTGAGTGTCCAGCACCGTACAGGATTGGCTGGTTTTTCTTACAAACAGTTTTAGCGTAAACGCTTTCTGTGAATACAAGGCTGTAGTTATCTTCAGATCCAAACTGAATGCCGAACTGGACACCCTCGAGGATGCTCTATCGTCACCACTGTCACCTTTATAGAATGCCACCCACCACTCACTCATAAGACCAGTTTGTCTGGCGTCCGGGCCCGATCTGTCTATGGCCGACTTCTTACTACTTCACACTTTAAGGTACAAAGCGTTCAGTCTCTGTTCACCATTACACAACGCTGTGCGCGAGCGGCAGCTTTGTTTCAGTTCTGTCAACCGCCTGAGTTCGCATTCCGAGGCGTCAGCGGTAATGAACCCTTAGATGGATATACTGTTTCTCATGGGAGGAGACAAGGACGACGGAGAGGAAGCGACCGAGTCTATAAACAGTTTAGGCGTCCGGTCTTTCGAGCTTCGGAGCGAGTTGTTCGCGGACGGGTTTCCGCGAGCGCCAGCCCCCAAGGCTCTTGGAGCGGCACCCCCGTAGCGTCGTCGCTATGTGGCCCGCGGGCTCCTCTTCCACTCGGCGTCGTCGCAAGCCGCAGCTTGGTGGTGGGTCGCTCGCCCGCGGCGCTGTTTCTATTCCTGGGGAGCTGCTGCGACGACAGCTTGGCTGCGGCAAGCCGCGCGCGCGCTCTGCCCTTCGCCTTCGCGCCGCGCTGTGTTTTGCAAAAAGAGGAACCCTCCGTTTCGGATGTCGATTCATAACAGGCACCTTTTGAGCCCCGAGGCTACGCTGAACTGGAACACACACAGAGAAGAAGTAGAAGAAGGAGATAGAGAGGGGGAGAGAGAAGTAAACAGAGACGAAACACAGGTGAACTATGGGGGACGGGGATACGGGGGGGTCGCTCCGAAGATGCAATGCACGCTTTACGCTTGCGCTGTGCTGCGACACTGCGACTGGCGGTAAGCCCCAATCGTTCGTCTTGAGAGTTTGCCCAGATGCAGAGACGCGGTTTCTTTCTCCTTTTTTTTTTTTGTTTTCCCGAGCTGTTCGGTGACAGCGCGTGCGCCTCTAGATCCCGTGTGATTACGAGGGGACTGTTGGGGGATCGCGCGTGTGACCCCCCCCCCCCCCCTCGAGTTGGCCCTCGCTCGCCGTGGGTAGCTTACTGGCGCCGCGGCGGCCTTCGTGGAAATTTAGGCCGGCGACCCTGTTCTTGGAAGCGACGCCAACGAGTTAGCGTCACTCGCTGCCATGAGGCTGAATTTGGTGCCGCCAAACGGAGGGGGGCGTTCTCCGACCACTTTGAAAGCCGGCGAAAAGCGGCTTTGTATACAGACTGCACCGCGCGACTTCAGTGTAGTGCGCGCATGTGCTTCCAAGCTGAAATTGCTCAGTATCACCAGCGAGACCACTATTAGGGATGTGGAGAAGCAGTTTTGTATTTGAAGTTATTGAGATGACAAACGACCGTATTTCAGCTAATACTCCTCCGCTAGCCGCTGGTGTCTGCAGCGCCGGTACTGCTAACGTGCAGTAAGTAGCGACGTTTCCTTGACAGAACAGTTTATGGGGGCAGGGAGAATACTCTTTAATGAAACGGAGATATTTCTGGCGGCATGCATATAATAGCCTTCACGCTATACATACTCAGCATGAGGAATCCTAGGGTATTACTGGATGCATTCACAACCTCTGCGACACGTTGCAGTCGTCGTATCCACATCCGCCTAATGTGGCTCAACAAGAACATCGTGGCTAACCTGATGTTTCTGACTTTTCTGCGACTGGCCCCTTATAAAAGTGAAAATGAGGAAGTGTTTGAGAGTCATGTGGGCACCACGGCAAAATATTCGACTGCTCGAATCAATCTCTGGTACGGACACTGCGGGTGCCGCAGAACGCGCCTACAAACGCCTGTGCACCGCCACATCTTACCTCTACTATTTCTTGCGCGGTCAATTCGCGCGCGGCTTTCAGGTTTTCTTGTTTCCGGTGGAAAGAAAAGAAAAGTGAACGTGCGCCCCCGGAAGAAGTAAGTCAGCCGAACAGGGAAAGTGGGCTCTGATTGCCCGAATGTAGAGAGCGCGTAATACACCCTCACGTTGTCTTCCATAGCATGCGTGGGGTGGGGAGCCTGGGTTGCCAACATGGGCAAATCGACCTCTTCGCGCACAACTATCCTCCACCATCTATACTCATCGTCATGGGAGAGGACTCTCAACCCTCAGCACAGAACGCGAACTCGAACGCGTATTTAATATATATATATATATATATATATATATATATATGTATAATTTTTGTTCTCACACTCTTGGTCTCTCCGCTGTAGCGTTTCTGCAAGTTTGCGCGGCGCCCGCCCGACGGCGGTTTCGAAGAACCCGCGTGCGAGCTTGTTCGTTTTCTGAAACAGACGTCTTCACGAAAAATAAAAAGAAGAAAACTTGTAAAGTGACGTACATTTCATGTGCACGTGTGCTTGCGCGCGCGGCCGTGTTTCTTCACCTCTCCGAGTGCAGTTTCGTCCCGGTACGCGGAGCAAACTTTGCGCGTTGGCATTCACGCCAGCGAGTCGATCGTGAATGCGCGCGCTCTCCACACAAACGCGTCAACATGTGCACTTGTGTGTGCGTTTACGTGTGTGCGCACTTTCGCGTGCGCGTGGCACGAATGACAGAAGCGTGTAATGCACATGCTCGCGCCAACGCATCTAACGCGTTCGTTCTTTTTTTGTTTTGTTTTCTAAACAGAGAAGGCAACCGAGTGGCCCTGCCCAGAAAAAAAAAAAGGAGAGAGAGAAATAGGCGGGCGCAGGAAGAAATAAAAAAAATGGCGATATCGAGCAGCATTTTTACACTTAGCCCCGAGGCGGCGTCGCCCACTTTTACGCCCAGCCGAGAGCGATGCCTCAAAATCGATCGGCGCGCACCGTCTTTGACTTTTGCGTCGGCAAACGCCGTAAAACCGGAGAATATCGAAGGTCGGAAAGAGGAAGGTGCTCCAGTCTGGCGCTGGGTAGGGGTACGTGGTGGGGGTCATGGGTGCGAAGGGAAGTGTCAAGGCGTTCGACATTTGACAGAAGAGCTTCGCGACGCAACCTGAAAGCGATTCATCGATAACAAGGACGAATGGCGCGTATGAGTCACAGTAACAAGGACATAGGGGCAGAAGGCTCCGTAAAGGGGTCCTCACCGTTCTGTTGGTCTTTTGAGCTCCCCGTCTGGAGGAAGGTGAGAACCTCAAGGGATCCGTAGCGATTTCGCAAGATCTGTATGCACGTTGTGCTTCTGACTTTTGCCACTATGACAGTTGATGAACCTCCAAAGTCTACCAGATTACTTTTATTTTCTGATGGTCTAACGAAAAATTGTGGCTGCTCACTTTCTAACCGTGCCTCGAGATTTCCGGCTCTATTGTAACCTATACCTTCCCATTTATCTGCAGTTATTCAGCAACAACAGCAATGTGCCGTGCTTGTATTCATGATATCCGCGCTTTAGATAGTTTTGATGATCTGCTATGAAGGCGCTGATGCGATACTTGAAAAACACGCGGCTTTCTGACAAATTGTCACTGTACACTGTGGAACGTAGGACTGTACGGTGACACTGCGTAAGACTAGGAACGCCTTTGCGGGCTGCGTCACAGTGCCCACAGAAACAGTTCGTGTGTACGTGCGTGTGTGTGTTTAGGTTTTTCTTTTTTTTTATCGTTCTCTCTCTCACCTATTGCATCCCCTTGCACCCCCCCAGTACAGGGTAGCCAACCGGAGATAATCTCGGGTTAACCTCCCTGTCTTTCCTTTGCCTTTCTCTCTCTCTCTCTCTTGATAATCAGCGCTCTCATTTCGATCACGGACAGGGCTCTATCTGAGCTTAGGGCTCTACCTGCCTTCAACTTAACAAATAAAATAAGAATCTGTGCTGAACTTGACAAATTTCAGGAGGGAGCAACGAACACGACTCTGAGCACTGAGCATCAACTGTCACTGGAGGTAATTCTTTTTCGATTAGTTAAGTGTTTGACACAGGAGTATTTCTGTCTCTCGTATGTGACGTATTTTCAATTTCTTTTTTCAGAAAATTGAAGTGCGTTGCTTAGAATGTTTTACTCTTGAATTCACCTGAGAATTCTCTCTCTCTCTCTCTTTTAATATTTCCCTAGGGTAAGGCAAACGCGTAAAAGCAGAAAAATAAAGTTGATCCGGATTTTTCGTTTTTTTTTTGCTAAAAGCCGGGTAAAAATGCAATGGGGTGAATCCTTTTATAATTTTCTTTTCAATACGAATATGAATACGGAAGTCAATTTCGTGAGGCGTATATGTCGCGTTCCACTGACTCCTGAATCTATCTGTCATCTACCTTCAGGCGATCACGTATACCTTATTATTGAGGCCATTCTTCTAGACAGACAGACAGACAGAGCTTTATCGTGGTCCTGAGAAGCGCCGCCCTTAAATCAGCACCGCGGGCCCCTCCCACGTCGGAACGGGCAGGCCTAGCCTGACCGCCGCATCGCGGGCTCTCTGGACAGCCGGAGTTGTGGGAGAAGCTCGGAACTCTTGATGGCAGAGCTCCACTTCTCCTCGGTGACTTGACTGGGCTCAAAAAAAAAAAAAGAAAGAAAAACGCTGCTTGTGCATTTTTCCTGGAGTGTTTTCACTTCGCCTGCAATGAAAGGAGAGATGACCGCTAAATGCATTTTTTTTTTGTTTTTTTTGCTGTATCTATCAGGACTTTCGTGGAGGCATGAATCGGATGATAACGAGCATACGACATAACAGTTCGTACGGCAGTATATACCAGCGTACTTCTGACGAGTATGAGGTCTGTCTTCCTGCTTCTGCCTGCTGGCTGTTTCGAAACCTGTTAGCGAGTAGCACGTGCGTATTCTCAGCGACAGTTAAGTCTGCGTGCTGTTATGTACCTCTGCATGTGGACAAACACCGTCAGGCTCATCGCGTATTCGTAGGTTTCTCGTCAACCGTGCATACGCCATACTGTTTTTCCGTGCCTTCGTGGAACGTATTTTCTTGTGCGGACGCCTATTTCTGTATCGAAATTAATTGTCAAAATCTCATAGTTGTATATGCAAAGAAAGTACCGCATATTTTTTTAAACGGCTTTCTGGTTGCTCTAGAGAGGCAATGCATTACAGCGTTAGATATAGTAAAGATCGCTCGGTATACAGGAGCTCTTCTTAGCTGCACCAAATTTTTTAAGATTGCCTATATGGCAGATGGCACAATTCTAAACCTTGATGTAAACTGCTCGATGAGGCGCCATTACTTCTACGAGAAATCAAAACGTTCATCTGAGTAAAAAACGTAATTACGCTAATTAAATGACTTTACGACACGTATTTAAATCTACGGTTTATATCCGCGGAGTTAGCATGGCGTATCAACTTGGAACGAATTCTCGGGACAGCACCAGTTCCTAGATATTAATTTTCAACGTGTCCGTCGAAATGCATTGGCGTTCCAGTTCTTTTTCTGTTTTGATGCATAAAACGGCGATAAAAAAAAGTAACTGGAACGTCATTGCATTTCGTCGGACACATTGAAATTTGATGTCTCGGAAGTGGTGCTGTTCAGAGAATTCGTTCCAAGTAGACACGCCATGTGAACTGAGCGGCTATATATATACTTCGTAGATTGAAATACGCGGCGTGAAGTAATGAATAAAGAGGTTAATTAGCATAACCACGTTAATTATTCAACTAAACATCTTGATTTCTCGAAGAAGTGATGGCTGCCTCATCAAGTAATTTATAGCAAGGGTTAGAATTGCGCTATCTGCCATAGGCAATCTTTGAAAAAATGTGGCGCAGCTAAAGATAAAACACCCCGTATATAATCGTGCAATCTAAGCACTATCATAGCGACACGCGGTTCTTCCTTGCCATTTTTGCCTTCCTTTTTTTAATTTTTGTTAGGGAACAGCTTTATCTCTTATATTCAAATGCTCGGCACGCAGTATCGATTCTTCTCACTCCTACTGTATGAGTGTCAGTGTTACGACAATGCGTTTGAGAGGCGTTTGAGATGGGCAGTCTTTGAAGTTTCTAAGCCACCAGTCGAATAACACCAACTGCTGTCGGGAATTCTAGCAGAACTTCTATAGTGATTCAGGTGCTGAGATTCTCGAGATAGTGTAGAGCAGTGTTTTTCTCAATTTATGGAATCTTGGACCAATGAAACGTCTAACAGGCTACCAGAATCACTTATATATGTTACCCTATCCCTATCCTTGTCTTTCCTTTATTTTTCTTTGTCATCGATTAAGTGTGTAGTCTTCTGGGCACCAGTGTTTGCTTGACCTATATGCCCTTCCTCCCCCTCTTCCCTTTTCATCTCTCTCTTCAAACGCAAGATACGCGTATTGAAAAAAAAAAAGTGATATCAACTTGTCGAGTGGGGTTTCTGAGGTTCAACGTGCATTACGCTTCTAATGTATATATATATATATATATATATATATATATATATATATATATATATATATATATATATATACATATATATATATTTTTTTTTACCGCCACGGCAACGTAGCAATCAATTCACCACTACAGAGCCGCGGCATAATTCCCGTTTTTGTTATCGGGTTTCTTACCCCCGACAATTTCCGGCCAAGATTGCGGACGACAACTCCGCCCGGGTCCGCATTTCCCAAATGGCACGACAGCACGTCGACAGCTCCCCATCAAACGGAATGACAGATACGACGCGACGAAGCGACAACGGCACATTCGCACAAACCTCCTGAAACGGATTGTTTAAGCCGCAAGAAACAGGAGGTGGCGGCAGCAGCAGGCAGCGGCGTCGGCGGCGACTCTGGCCATCTCGTTACCCGCGGAAACGAGGTCACACCTCGACGCGAGAAAAATAAAGAGAAAGTCGAGAGCGGTGTGTAGCCGCGAAGACGGCAGCAGCAGCAGCTGGTGGCGCGGCTCGACGTGCATGCTTACACACTTCGGCCCCGCTCGAGTGCGGCGGCGCGTTCTTTTATTCCGACGTATAAACGAGAAGGTGTCTGGCTCACCGACGGGATAAATGCGAAGGCCGGTTCAACGTTATACTACTGAAGGTTGTCTCTCTGTCTCTTGGGCGCGGTGACTGCGCTGTTTATTTTTGTTTTTGTTTTCTTAATTTCGGTCCCACGCTGGGGGCGACCGGGCGCGCGCTCGGGGGTCCTGTCTTTTGTCTCAACACTTTCTTTTTGTTTTTGTTTTTTTGACGATCAGTCGGCGGCGACCTTTGTCGCCACGCGTCGAGCCAGCCGTGTCGGCATCTCTTCCGTTCGTGCGGAGATGGCGTGGGGCTACGTAGCCGCAGCAGCTCGCGCTCCCTGCGGCTTCTGGCAACCCCACTGGGCGAGGCCCGCGCTGCGCGTACATGCCGCACAGCGAGGGAGATCGCGTGCCTCGCCGGTCACGCATGAGCGGGATCAATTTGCGACGGCGTCACGCCTCCGTACGCGTGGTCGAGTGCTCGAACACGAGTCTTTCTCTCAAGTGTACACGGTAAGCTGAAAGGACGACGACGACGACGTAAAGCAGTGTGGCCCCTTCCGCCTAACGGGCACCGTCTCTACTTGATAGATGCGTTCGTTCGGCCGTGGTGGGTGCGGAATGTTTCGACTGAAGCGAAAGAAATGTGCATTCTCAGGGAGCGTGCGCCAGAGATTGAAAAAGAACAAACAAACAAAGAAAGAAAAGAAAAAGAAATGGTGTATACTAACGAATTTTTCAATCAGAGCGGGAATTTCGGCGGGTTGCTTGTTGAACACCCTTGGAAACAAACAGCACGGTGCCGACGAGGGACAGAGAGCGCGCTTTGTAATCGTAGAATGGAAGTGAATGCGGGCTGAAGCGACGCTCGCTCAGTATCAGTTTCGAGATACCCTGGCACTAAAACGCGTAGGTGATGAAATTAGGTCAGTTATGTTTCCGTAAAATAATAAAAAAAAACGTTCGCTAGGGGAAACAACACGGAGGCACGTTTAGAGGGGCGGCTATCACAACATTGGAATTGTTGCCCAAATTAAAAGGTCTTTTAAAGAGCGATAGCGAGCGAGAGAGAGAGAGAGAGATACGTTACTGAAATCGTGCCCAAACGGGCATTCTTCGAGCACTGGATAAAACTTCAAATACATGGTCCAAATAGGTTCTTCAACGTTGCTACAAAGTTTACCAGCAAATATTTGCTACTTTCAATTCATTTATTTACCCTAGGGTCCCAGAATCAGGCATTAGATAGGGGAGGGGGAAGAGATAATAACAACAAGAAACTTCGAAGGGGGGTTATAAGCGTGACGATCAAAACACGAATAAACAATAGGACTGTTTCGAGCATTAAGGAGACACAGTGCACCTATAGTAGTAGCATGACGTAATGATTGCATAATGCAAGAACACAAGGTAGAGCTACAACACTTTACAGTAATGCAACAAATACATGACAGTGATCAAAGGTAGTAAGGCGCGCAAGCAGGATAACATGGTTGTTCAGAAAAGATCGGCCGGTATGGCAGGTTTGCTCATTACGGTAGGTTAGTGGAGGCGATTGGAAAGGAGATAATTCCTTAATGTTGGCACTCAATTGTAGCTGCTAATTTCAACAAACGCCGCTTCCGCCCTTCTGCCTGCGCACCCAGTTGTCTTCGCGCTTCCTAGGATAGACCGGAATGCCATGTAATATGGCGGACCACATTCGCTCTGCATCGTTTTGCTGAATTGTGCGCGTCACTCACTTCAGGGCACCAACGCTGTAAAATTTAAAGAAAGGACATAACGTTTTAATTTGTCCTGTACTGTCCTAAAATATATATTATTTAGCTAAAGCGATGGCAATCACCAATGTGGGCCTACGTGTACGCAGGCGGATGTGTATTTTTCAGCACATGAGCTACTATGGCGCTTGTGCCAACGTTTCGAAAGTTAGAGCAACCGCTGTTTTTTTTTCTATCTTTTTGTGTCTGGGGTCGCAAACCGGACGCTTGTCTGGTTGGCCTCCCTGTATTTCCTCTTCTTGCTTTTAAGTACCGCAGCAGCGCCTTCATAGCGGATTGTGCTGATGTTCGCGTAGGCCAGTTTCCAAGGATCTTGTTTTCTGTCATTGGGCCCTTGTCCAGTTTTTCTAGGGTGGCTTAGGGTGGCTGAGAGGACTGCTCTTTGCGGGTTGAAACGAGAGCACTTAGAAAGAAGGTGCTCGATTGTTTCATTGCACTCGCAGAAGTCACAAAGTGGGCTGTTGGCCATTCCGATAAGAAAAGAGTACACATTTGAATATGCTACTCCAAGCCATAGACGGACTAGAAGGGCGCAGTCACGTCGTGGAAGCTCGGGCGGAATCTGGAGCTGTAAATTAGGGTCCAGGGTATGAAGGCGTGCACTTGTGAAATCGGAAGAATTCCACTGAGGTATACTGTCAGGTCATGTGCAAGTACGGAGAGTTTTTTTCGCTATGTCGGCTCTCGAAAGAGGAATGGCAACGCAGTTGACGCCGCCATGGGCAGATCGGGAAGCTGCGACACTGTCACTTTCTGACTACACTGTCAGAAAGTGACAGTGTAGTCACTTTCTGACAAATTGTGACTACACTGTGTGACGTAGGATTGTACGATGACACTGCGTAACACTAGGAACGCCTTTGCGGGCTTCATGACAGTGCCCACAGAAACAGTTCGTGTGTACGAGCGTGTGTGTGTAGATTTATTATTATTATTATTTTTATCCTTCTCTTTCTCACCTATCGCATCCCCTTGCCCCTCCCCCAGTACAGGGTAGCCAACCGGAGATAATCTCTGCTTAACCTCCTGTCTTTCCTTTGCCTTTTTTCTGTCTATCTTTTCTTGCTCTCTCTCTCTCTATGTGGCTTCCTGTCCCAAAACAGCGAATTGTGCTTTAAGCGGGTATGAAAGACTAAGTCTTTTGTACAAGCTTAAGCTCCTATTCCGATGGAGGCGAAATGCGGAAACGTCCGTGTTCTTAGGTTTAGGTGCACGTTAAAGAACCCCAGGTGGTCGAAATTTCCGGAGTCCTCCACTACGGCGTGCCTCATAATCAGAAAGTGGTTTTGGCACGTAAAACCCCATAATATTCAAGCTCCTATTCCTTCGACGTAATAGTTCTGCAGAAACCCGTAAGGTGGAGAGAAGTAATTAATAAAGGGGAAATCAGACATCCACCCGTACGTGGCGGATGCTACAAAGGAAACCCATGCGGGTTTCTCGAAAGAAAAGCCTCGCAGTTGAAGAAAAATTCGTCCTGGTCGGGGACTCGAACCCTGGACCACCGCCTTTCCGGGGCAGCCGCTCTACCATTTGAGCTAACCAGGCGACTAGCAGATGGCAGGGCGAAAGCGAATTTGTCAACAACTCAAAGCAAAAGCAACAGTCTGACGTAATATTTCTGCGGAAACCTGCAAGGTGGAGAGGAGTAATTAATAAAGGGAAAATCAGACATCCACCCGTTCGTAGCAAATGCTACAAAGGAAACCCATACGGGTTCCTCGAAAGAAAAGCCTCGCAGTTGAAGAAAAATTCGTCCCGGTACGGGACCCGAACCCGGGACCACCGCCTTTCCGGGGCAGCCGCTCTACCATCTGAGCTAACCAGGCGGCTAGCAGGTGGCAGGGCAAAGTCGAATTTGTCAACAACTCGAAGCAACGGCAACAGTCTGACGTAATATTTCCGCGGAAACCCGCAAGGTGGAGAGAAGTAATTAATAAAGGGGAAATCAGACATCCACCCGTTCGTAGCAAATGCTACAAAGGAAACCCATACGGGTTCCTCGAAAGAAAAGCCTCGCAGTTGAAGAAAAATTCGTCCTGGTCCGGGACTCGAACCCGGGACCACCGCCTTTCCGGGGCAGCCGCTCTACCATCTGAGCTAACCAGTGTTAGGGTTGGCGTCTGACACCACGTGGTGGGGAGGTCATTCACCCTACCACCTGAGCCGGAGCCCACGGGCGACCTCATCCCCTTCCCCTTCTCTCATGGTCGTGGCATCGTGTGTGCTTACCTCATCCCCTTCACCTTCTCTTGGCCGGACCCCACGACGCCTAGAGGTCATTCACCCGACCTTCTCCCCGCAGCGCCGCCTCCTGCTCGACGCTTACAACGACGTCCTGCACAGTGGCTCCCTCCCGGATTCGTGGCGACATGCTGTAATCGTCCCCGTGCTGAAACGCGGCAAGCCACCTCACAGCCCTGCCTCATACCGGCCGATCTCCCTCACGTCTATCCCGGGCAAGACGATGGAGGCGATGGCTCTGTCCCGGCTCCAGTGGATTGCGGATGCCCGCGGTGCTCTACCTCCCGAGCAGTGCGGCTTCCGCGCTCGCCGCTCCACGGCGGATTGCATCGCTGTCGTCGTCGGCACCCTCGAGCAGGCCAGGCTCGACAGGGAGACTGCCTTCTTGCTGCTCCTCGATGTCCAGAGCGCATTCGACTCCCTCCCTCACGACACGATCCTCTCGGCCGTGCGGGCGCTCGGTGTGGAGGGCAGGCTCCTTGCTTACATCGAGGCCTTCCTCGCCGGGAGAACATCAGCTGTCCGAGTCGGGGGCACGGTCGGCTCGCCCCGTCCTGTGAGCTGCGGTGTGCCTCAGGGAAGCGTGTTGAGCCCGTTTTTGTTCAACCTTGCCCTCGCGCCCATCATCGAGTGCATTCCCAAAACGGGCCGCTTCCCTGTGCGTGCTGTGCTCTACGCAGACGACATCGCGCTTCTCGTGCACGGGCCGACCTCTGCGACGGGGGAGATGCGCTACCGGCTTCAGGAGGCGCTGGACGGCGTCGCGAACTTCCTGCGCGCCATCGGCTTGCGGCTGTCGTCGACGAAATCCGAGGCTATCCTGATCCGCCCCTGCGGTGTACGCCGCCGCACCGGCTGTGTGCTCGTCGAAGGAGTGCCCCTGCCCTGGCGCCTGACAGTGCGGTACCTGGGGCTCACGATAGACAACCGCCTCACATGGTTCGCTGCTGTGCGCCGGCTGCGCGCTGAGATGCGCCGAGTGGAGAGTGCGGTGCGCTGCCTTCTCGCCCGTGGCGACGGCTGCCCTGCCTCGTTCGCGGCGGCGCTCTACTCTGCGGTGGCACTGCCGAAAGTGTTGTACGCGCTACCACTGTGCCGTGTCAGTGCCCGGCTGTGGCAGCTCATCGACAGCGACCACCGCCGAGTGCTTCGCATGTGCCACGGCCTCCCTCGCTCATCGCGGGTTGCGGAGACGCTCGCGGAAACTGGCGCGTGGCCCGTCTCTTTGACGGCTGACCTGCGTGCCCTCGGTCACCTCGAGCGCCTCTCCTGTGCCCCGGACGCAGGACCCATCCTGTCCCTCATCCGTTGCCTGCCCCAGTCACGAGTGGGAACAGTGTGCGAACTGTACGACAGCCTGGTGGTCGACCCTCCGCCCGTACCGCCGACCTGGCCACCGCCACACCAGCGCACGCCACTTCACGTGTGTCTCGAGCTCCCGGGCGTCCGCTCCAAACATCGCACGCCTCTCTGCGCTGTACAGCAGGAGGCTGCTGCCAGGATCGAGGACGACCTGGGAGGAAGGACGCACTTGTATGCCGATGGCTCCGTCCTCAGCGACGGCTCGGCGGCTGCCGCCTGTGTTGCTCCCGAACTTGGCATCACGAAGCAGTGCCGGCTCTACTATCGGGCTTCCTCTACCACGGCGGAGCTAGCTGGACTTCACCTCGCTGCGGACATCCTCGAGGAGTCGCCGCACATCACCAGCGCGGCGATTCTCTGCGACTCGAGGTCCGCGCTGCAGCAGCTGCTACTCGACGAGCGCGCGCCGCCCCTTGCACAGCGCCTTGCCGTCCGTCTGCACGCACTGAAGGGGCGATGCAACCTACGCCTGCAATGGATCCCCTCGCACGTCGGAGTCGCGGGCAACGAGACGGCGGACCAGCTGGCCAGGCGCGCACACGACTCGTCGACCGCGCTGACAGACCGGGTGAGCTCGCTGGATACAGCGCGACTCCACTTCAGACGGGAGCTCGCGCTCCGCCATCCCGACGACCGAGTTGCGCAGGGGCGCCCACCGCGTCGTCTCCCGCAGACCGGATTCACTAGGCGCGAGCGGGCCTTCCTCCTCGCCCTTCGCACCGGTTCTGTGTGGCCCGCCGAGCGGCGGTATCGACTGCGTGGAGCCCCCTCTCCCCTTTGCCGCGACTGCGGCGCGATCGAGACACTCGAGCACCTGCTATGTGAGTGCCCCAACTTTTCGCTCGCGCGCGCGTCCCTTGCCCGTGTTTACCGTGGGCACGGCCTGCCGTGCGACACCGTGACTGAACTCCTGCACCCCTCGGGCTGCCCTTCACGCCACAGGACACTTCTACGTGCGCTCCTGACATTCGCCGAGGCTGTCGGCCTCGCCGACCGCCTTTAGCTCCATCACATTTCCCCGGCGTGCTGCTGTTTCTGGTGCTCCTTCTCTCCCCCTACTTTCATTCCCTACCCCCTGTGCAGCGCGGTTGAGGTGTCCTCTGCTGAGAGACAGTTACTGCGCTGCACTTTACCCCAACCTTTCCTTCCCATACTCAAGAATCTCCTTCTCTCTCTCCTTTCCGTGCTCGATATTGCAGGAGGAGGGCCCTCTCTCCGTGCCTGTCACGTGTATCGACGGATGCAAGATCCCGCCCACACTTGTAGAGAGCCTATTTAAGGGGCTCCGAAATGTACTTTTGAGAGACTTCATACTTGATACTTCATCTTCATGCTTTTCTTATTTTCTTTCAACTACCTTTGAATAAACCGTGCCAGTTTTGCACTAGCAAATCGTCTCGCCCCTGCTTGGTCGCCATGATCTACCGGATGCCTGCAGTCCGCCGACAACGCCACGCTACCCAATAAGTAATGTCGGTCGAGCTTCGATAGGCAGGCGTCGCTACTTCTCGGCAGCAGTACGGTACGCTACCCTGGAGTACGCAACACCAGGCGGCTAGCAGATGGCAGGGCGAAGTCGAATTTGTCAACAACTCGAAGCAAAGGCAATAGTTTGACGTAATAGTTCTGCGGAAACCCGCAAGGTGGAGAGAAGTAATTAATTCTAACAGTAAGTAATCAATAAGTAACAAATTCGACTTCGCCCTGCCATCTGCTAGCCGCCTGGTTAGCTCAGATGGTAAAGCGGCTGCCCCGGAAAGGCGGTGAGAAGACGACGAAGTGTCTTCTTGGCAGAACACTTGTTTCTGTGCTCTGTGAATTTTTGGTAAAATCTTCGGCTTTCGAGGTGCCTCGCCTCCCCGTCTTGCAGCCATGGACGCGGAGCATGCTAGAGGCCCGCCTGGCCAGACGTCATCACAGCCGTCAACCGCAAGGAAGCGAGTTGGCTCCCCCAGTGACACCGAAGACACCGAGCTGTACTCCATGTCGGACGACTCATCCGACGACGGCTTCATACCCGTCCGGAGTAAGAGGGCGAGAAGAAAAATCGTCAACACAGCGCCGTCAACTCCTGCGAGCACAACGACTATGAAGTCAAGGCCTGCGCGCTGGCCACACGTCATCATTTATATGCCGGAAGAGCCATCAAGCAACCTACGATTGCTGAACAGGCAAGCCCTCTCCATTTTTCTGGAACGTGCGGTGCCGGATCAAATTAAAGATATAAGAATAAATCCACGCAAGAATATACTCGCCATAGACGTGTACAACGCGAGTGCGCTTGGAAAACTTCAAGCGATCACGGAGCTAGGCGGAATCAAAATGCGCCCCTTTATCCCGATCGACGACACATCCATAGCCGGTGTGATTTACGACATCGACATAGCCATTCCTAATGATGACTTACCTAGCCTCATCAAGCCGGCATACGAAGGCACGATCATTACGCAAGTGCGCCGCCTTGGGAATACGCGCTGCGTAAAAGTAATATTCAAGGGGGATTGTATCCCATCCCACGTTAAAGTCGGACATTTTCGACATCCGGTCCGACCATTCATCCAGAAGCCGCTTCAATGCCATCAGTGTTTCCGGCTAGGACACGTCAAGGGCGTGTGCCCCAACTCGCTACTGTGTCCCCGTTGCGCTGAACCTCATGCAGAACAGACCTGCGGTGCCACGGTCCTGAAGTGTGCTAACTGTAGCGGCCCTCACGCGGCCTCGTCGAAAGACTGTCCCCGCATCAAGAGGGAACGCGCGGTTCTCAAGCAAATGGCCAGAGACAATTCGGCCGACAGGGAGGCAGCCGAAGTAGTCCGGCGTCGGCGTCGACGTCGGCACCATCGTACGTCTTCGAAGAAGACGCATGCGCGAAGTGACAGTACCCACTCCTCTGCGGTGCCAGTTAGCCGCGCCGCGAAAGGGCCCACCACTTCCACGAAGGAAGCAGAAAAGACTCTATCTTTAGAGGAATGGCCTACGCTACCGAGCCGCTCCCCTGCGAAAGAACCTCAGAAGGTCGGGGCCCCACCTGATCCTTCTCCGGCCATGGATGATTCACCTAAAACAGACCGTCAAGTCATCTCGGTGCTACGTTCTCTCATGGAGGCCATTCGAGCGCTTTTAGTGGACATGAGGACACCATCTGCTCGAAGCGCACTTAAAGTGTTGGACGCCTTAAGCCCAGTGCTTGCATCCCTCAACTAGAAAGATGGCTACTCCTACCCCATCCTTCCGGAAAGAAGTCAAAGCAGCGTCCGTCATCCAGTGGAACGCCAGAGGGCTAAAATCACGAATTTCAGATTTTCGTCAGTTTGTCTACACCAATGGGTTTCCACTCATCGTCATTTGTGAGCCCAACTTGTCGAAACCAATAAGACTGTCAGGATACGAGTTTATCATCTCATCAACAAACGGTGCATGCAGCAAAATCGTCGTTTTTGTTCGTCGTGAACTCACCTATGTTTTGCAACCAATTGCGCCCCACGACGACAATCAATATATATGCATCACAGTTAAAAAGAACAAACTCTTGTTTACTCTCATAGGCGTGTATATATCGCCTTCCAGCAATTTCGATACCAAAAGATTTGCGGATATTTTGAGTGTTTGTCCCGCCCCATGGGTCATCATAGGAGATTTCAATGCACACCATCCAGCATGGGGAAGTACAAGGACAAATGCAAGAGGACGAATATTAGCAAGTATCGCCCACAACTATGGCCTTTTTCTCCTGAACGATGGTAGCCCCACCTTTCTTCGAGGCGTGACATACGGCAGCTGCCTCGACCTTGCTTTCGTCTCCAACTCTCTCGCCAGATGTGTGAAGTGGTTTCCAGACATTGAGACACATGGGAGTGACCACATTCCCACCTATCTGAACATCAAAGGCTTGTCGTCTACATCAGGCTCACGGAATACCATTCGGACGATTCAATGGGCCAACTTCAAATCTGAGATGGAAGATGCCTGCCGCGAGGGCCTACCCTCTGGGTTAGAGCAAACGATTAAAATGACGATGCAAAACGCCACTCGCATGATGACGATCTCTTCCACGCGAAATGACTTCGACATAGAATTAGAGCGACTTCGAGCGCTTCGTCGCCGGGCGGAACGTCGATATCGACGTACAAAATCAATCCATGACCTTAGGGCAGCCAGGAGGATGCAAAAGAAGATTCAGCGTCGTATGGATAGATTAGCGTCGGAACGGTGGGCAACGTTTTGCCAGACACTCGACCCCCGCAAGCCACTGTCTCACATTTGGAAAACGGTGCAAGGTCTGCGTTGCCTTCCGGTACGGCGTTTTCCATTCAAGGCGCTAGCGCTTTTCCAAGGGCGGCAAGACATCGATGTCGCAGAAGACTTTTGTGCGCGGATCGCAGACCAAGCGGCTCGTCCAGATCCTCCAGCCCGAGCTGACGTCCCCCATTCCCGTGATTGCCGCATGGACCTTCCTTTTACAATGGAGGAGCTCGAAGCGGCACTATCTCTCTGCAGGCGCTCATCATCTCCGGGTCCAGATGGTATATCATACCGGGCCTTGTGCTATCTCGGAGAGTCCGCACGGATAGAATTGTTGAGCCTTTACAACTCCTCATGGCAGGAGGGAAATGTTCCTGACGAATGGAAAGTAAGCCGCCTGGTGCCACTCTTAAAGCAGGGCAAATCCCCATTAGAACTCACCTCTTACCGCCCAATAGCACTGGCCAGCTGTGTAGGAAAGATAATGGAACGGATGATCCTTGGCCGCCTGGAATGGTACCTTGAATTTTACAAGATTTATCCGCTTTCCATGGCTGGTTTCCGACGTGACCGCTCTTCCATCGACAGTGTAGTTGATCTCGTTTCATATGTCCAGCACGAAAGGTCCCGTAAGCGTTTATCTGCAGCTTTATTCTTAGATGTGAAAGGGGCATACGATAACGTATTACATGAGGCCATTCTCGACGCTCTTGCGACGGTTGGCCTAGGTGGTCGAGTTTTTTTGTGGATTGCAAGTTACCTGTCTGCAAGATCATTCTATGTGTTAACTGACGATGGCCCAACTACGCGACGCTATACCAGCAGGGGCGTTCCTCAAGGCGGTGCTCTCAGCCCGACGCTATTCAACCTCGCTCTTGTTGGACTTGCTGAATGCTTGCCAACTACCATCAAGATTTCAACATACGCTGACGACATCTGTGTCTGGACTTCGGCAGTCACACGTCCTCAGATACGTGCGCGACTTCAAAGAGCGGCCACTTTGACAGCGAACTACTTGTGTAAACAGGGTCTCAGCATTTCACCTGAAAAATGCGCACTAGTCGCATTTACTCGGAAACCGATGACGCCTTATATCATCTCAATCAATGGGCGGACCATTTCCTATGTCCGAAACCACAGATTCCTTGGCGTCATTATTGACCGAGACCTCTGTTGGAGCCCACACGTGGCCTACATGAAACGGCGCCTGACAGCTACTTCCCAGTTGTTCAAATACTTGACAGGGAAGACGTGGGGGATGTCAGTAGACGCAATGCTTAAACTCTACAGAGCTCTCTTTCTCGGTTTTTTAAGATACAGTCTACCTGTACTGAACAACACCTGCAAGACAAATATTCGTGTTCTGCAGGCAGTACAAGCTCAAGCACTCAGAGTCTGCCTTGGTTTGCCCAGATGTACGTCAACAGAGGCGACTCTTGCGATTGCTCGGGACCATCCAATGCGAACTCACATTACGGTGGAAGCCCTGAGAACGCACATCAGACATTTTGCACGTGCCCCCTATCACCACCTTGCAGCACTACCTTCAGACAGGCACCAATCATCATTCTCTAAAACTATCAACAAGTACAACGACAAACTTCCCTCGGGCTTCACCGCTGCATCTAAACCATCGATACCCCCTTTGTGTCTTATCAGCCCCACAGTACATCTCAGTGTACCAGGAATCGGAAAAAAGTCTGAACTGTCGTCGCCTGTCCTCAAACAACTGTCTCTGCTTCTTCTGCACGAGAGGTACGCGGACAGTGAACACATTTATACTGATGGTTCCACAAACATCCAGTGTTCGTCCGGTGCTGTGGTTGTCCCAGCAAAAGCTATTACCATCAGCTTCAGGACTGACCACCCGACAACATCGACATCTGCTGAACTAGCTGCTCTTCGCGCTGCACTCCGTTTCGTCAGTCGGGAGCCACCTCGACAATGGTCCATCTTCAGCGACTCAAAGGCAGCCCTACAATCTGTACTATCAGCTCTGCGTCGCGGGCCATTCGAACAGCTCGTATTCGATATTAGATGCCTACTCCATACATCACAGGAGAAAGGACACCACGTGACGTTTCAGTGGCTGCCAAGTCACTGCGGCGTCACTGGAAACGAAGACGCCGATAATGCAGCTCGGGCAGCTCTTGAAGACGCACAAGAAGAGGCCATACCGCTTTCACGATCCGACGCAGCTAGCAGACTTCGAGTGCTTGCACAGGAGATGACGCTCTCTTCATGGTGCACACCAAACAGCCAGACCAACCAGAGCAACCGTCAATACCACCTGCCCTCTTTGATGCATCTCTATATGCCAACTGGACTCCGCCGAAGCGAGGCGACTCTGCTTTATCGCTTATGGTTAGGGGTGGCTTTCACGAAATCTTACTCATTCCGCATTGGAATGGCCGACAACGCTCTCTGCAACGCCTGTCTTTGCGAGGAGACGCTGCAACACATTCTGTGCGACTGTCCTGAATATAATGTTCAGCGACAGTCCCTGGCATGCGTTCTCGCGCACCTTGACACTAGACCATTGTCCCTCGACACGATTTTCACATGCCGCCGACAGAAGACATCGCAGGTGAAGGCGACAAAGGGACTACTTCAGTTTTTGAAAGAGACGGGATTGGACAAGCGGCTCTGACAGTGTTATCACGTACAATGACAGATTGATAGACTCTACCGGACGATGTTTGTGTGCTGTGTTATGTGCTCTCTCTCTCTCTCTCCCTTCCCCATCTTTCATCGCACCCATCCCTCTCCCATGTGTAGGGTAGCAAGCCGGTTACGCTAAACTGGTTAACCTCCCTGCCTTTCCTTCTCTACTTTTTCCTTCCTTCCTTCCTTCCGGAAAGGCGGTGGTCCCGGGTTGGAGTCCCGGTCCAGGACGAATTTTTCTTCAACTGGGGGGCTTTTCTTTCGAGGGACCCGTATGGGTTTCCTTTGTAGCATTTGCTACGAACGGGTGGATGTCTGATTTTCCCTTTATTAATTACGTCCTATTCCTTCGCTTCGCGATCCCCATTGCTCTTACTTGAACAGCTGCGGCTATAGCCTGTCTAGCAAAGTATGCTCAAGGCAAGTTCTACAGAACCCCAATCCTATGGCAGACGGTACAAAGGCAATTCTGCTCCTGCGCTAAGGGCTGTACCGTCAGAATGAATGGAAACGCGAACAAGAAATGCTAGTTCCGCGAAATTACATGGAAGTGCCACGCTTAGTGGCTCTCTAGCGAGTAATTTAAACATGGAGTTGTTCCAAATCTACACTTCGGCGTCTGAAAAATGGCAGTGAAAATAGAAACCTTCCAGCGCATTCGATGTAGTCAATATTGATTTGTTCGCATTTTAGTTTGTGCTTATAGTATATCCAATTTCTGCGTATTATGGAGTTGGAAGTACGTCACAGTTGACATAAACCAGCGACTGTGACGCGCGCAGTTTCGCGTCACAGTCACCCTCTGCGCGCCTCGCAGCAGTTCTGAACCCCACGCTGTACGACGCATACCGTTGCTATCAATAACACAAATTTTGGTCGAGAAAATGGTAATGACACCGGATTAAATTACGTTGCCTTTCCCGAGTCGTGGGCCGCATGTAGTGGTTCATTGAATACACACTGCGTGTTGCTCGGTGTTCTGTGGACGCAAGCGGAATTAGAGGTTTTCCCGACTAGGTACGCGTTTACACACCTTCCGTATAACAAGCGCAATTTGGAGCCACCCTTCTGGTTAACCTCCATCTCTTTCCTTTGCCTTTCTCTATCTCTCCGGAGCCTCTCTAACGTCTTCCGCTCTTCCTTGTCACTAACTGCTCGTACTTTCCGAAGCTGCGCGAATGGCGTCCACGCCGACATAATTAGCCGTACCGAAAGAAACAAGCCGGGAAACCTTAACTGAGCCTCCCATTAACGGCCTAAAGTATAAGCAAAGATGGGCGCCCACCGAGAGCATCACTCTCCTTCCTTCCATTTGCGCGCCCACCGAAGCTGCCGCCGCTTAACTCTTCCGAGGGAAAAATGAGAGCGGGATCCGTCCATCCGTAGCGGGGTGGAGAGGGTGGGGGGGGAATTGGTGCGTCGATGCGGTAACGACTAGATGAGAAAAATAAAGAGAGAACGTAAACTACACGGGAAAAGCAGGCACGGAAGTCCCTGCACAAAAGCTGAATCCACTGGACCGTTGCGCGGGTAATTCACCATACACACAATATACGGATCGATCCGCGCTCTTTCTTATACATTGAAGAACGCAAGAAAACAAGAAAATAATAAAGGATTCCAAGGGGAAAACTATACAAGAGACGCGTAAAAGAATGGATGACAGAGCGAAACGAAAGAGGTGAGAAACTCAGCGAGTTTGGGCGCCTCTTAGGCAACTTTCCCTGTTCCATTATTGGAGCCGAGCCTGGCACTACTAATCTTTCTTCATTGCTTCGTCTTTCTTTCGTTTTTTTTCCCCTAGATGGAATTCTCTCTTTACCTTTTTTTTTCTGTTGTTATCCCTGGCTTCCGAAAGTCGCAGTGTGAGGGCGTGTCTGAATCAATACTTCCCTGGGATTCCACGAACGAAGCAGCCGTTGTCTATAGCTCATTGAGGAAATAAACTGGCCTTGGACGATGCAAGGAGGGATTGGAGGAATCGACTCCATGAAAGAAGAGGAATATCCGGTCGGCGGTTCGGCTGTCTGGCAGCGTTGCTCGCCTTTGTGCGGACCGTCGTTCTGGTAAAGAAACGTATACGGACGCATAAGAGGTAAAATAAAGGGACGATAAGGGAGTCACGTAAAGGGAGACTATTAACCGAAAGCTAACAGCGGAACGCGTCAGTAGAGAGCTTCAGTGGTCGGTTCAGTCTCTCGTTGTCTTACTGTTGGTCTTTCTCGGCGTTCATCTTATTTCTGCATTCGAGAGGGTTTTCTTATTTTTCTCGTCTCGTCGTGTGACTTATCCTTTTCTTGGTTGAGATGAATGAGAACTGCGCGCTTCAGCGCTAAGCCCCCTCCAGATTCCTTCGCGTCGCTCTTTAGTGGCTTACCATTGCAATTTTTCTCTCTCCTACAGGAAGCGTTTTCGATTCGCCCTTTTGTCCGCGTTTCAGCTTTTAATGGTCCGCTGACTGCCCCGATGCTTGCCTCCCCACTGTCTCATTCTGAGTTTCGGGCTTTCTTGTAGTCTCTCTCTCTCTCTCTCTCTCTCTTTGTTTTGCGTTGCTCCAGCAAACGTCGAAATCGGCAGTACGCCCTTTCCTATTCAGGATTGGTCTTTCGAGACGAAGCACTTCCGCTTGCCTTTTCCCTTGCTCTATGAAGAGTCCAGAAGCTTTGAGGCTCCGCCGCCTTGACGATGTGCTCGTTTTAACCTTAATTTGATCAGAGTTAGCAATTTATTTATTTTTTTACCAAAAACTGTGCCGGCGAGCCTTTTGTTAAAAGTGGAGGGGGTTCTCAGTGCAGAGCAATTATATATTCTTGTGAATATCCAACTAGCCATACTTGGGGCTATTCTGTTGAAAGAAAAATAGAGAAAGAAAAACAAACAAGCAAACAAACAAACAAACAGGCAAACAAATGAAACCAGGGCCACAACGTAACCCACACTGCACAGAAACAAAACATTACGCCTCATTATCAAAGACAACGACAGTAGCTTTACTTTCCTTCCCATCGGATTCTGCTTATTGAGCAATGGAATGGAGTTGCGTGCTTACTCCTTTCATTCCCGCTAGTAAATCAAACGGATCCTCCGGAACAAGCAGGCCTCTGAGCCCAACGCCAGAGTTATCCTAACGTATGGGTGAGGTGCTCCCACCCATACTCGGTAAGCACTCCAACAGGCAGGCATTGCGTTCGGCGACTACCCTTAGCGCATTCTCGCGCCAAGTCACACACATCAGCCATATCGTCGACGCCAGTTTCGTTGCTCCGATAGCCTCCGCTGGCGCGTGTGCGCGCCTGATTTGCCAGAGCACCGCGGCGTTGCGGTGTGCGATCGCATTGCCACTCTGCGCGTGACTGCTTCCCCTCTCCCTTTCCCTGATAGCCAGAGCCGCGTTTTCTTGACGCGTTTCTGGCAGAGAGTAGCGTGCTCGTCCCCGCGCAGGAACCGTGTTCGTGTCCCGCGCTCGCGTGCGCAAGCGTGTTTAGTTCGAGCAGTGGGGGCCTCGTGGAACACGCGAACGCATGCATGCTTGGCTGTCTGCCCGATTGCCTCGCTCGCCTGCCCCCGTGCGTGCGTGCACGCGCGTTTTGGAAACGCGTGTGCCGCCTGCCAAGTGTCGCGGTAAACCCAGCCCTGCGCGCCGTCTCGGTAGTTGCGTGCAGTACGCCTATAGCCCCGACTCCGTACCTACTCACTCAATCCGCGGGGGAACGACCGTTCGGCCGCTCCTGCATCCTTCCTTCCCCCTCGACGTTCCTGCAATACACGAGCGCAAGTTTGACACGGACGCCATTTCAGATTTCGCCGGCGTCGCGTATGGGAAACAGACTGATGGAATCGCTTCGCAAGAGTTGCCTCTGAGGAGCACTGGCTCTTTCCTGGCGCTTGGAATTATAGAATGGTGTGCGCCTGAAGGTTATCCGCTGAGCGCTATTGCTACGGTGGAGTCACAAATCTTTAGGTAGATGGCGTACAGTGAGAGGCTTTCGAAGAAAGGCGGGGTTGCTTAGGGGCTATCACGCGTCCCCTCACCTTGTTCCATGCTCGTTGGCCGTGTGGGTACCTCGAGTTCTTTCTTTCTCTTTCTTTTTCTTGCGCCGCGTTGTTACTTTTGTTTCTTTTCACTGATTCCTTTCTTGCTCAGCTGGGCACATTGAACACGGAATACGAGGAGCGCATTGCCAGGTTGATAGTTTTGCAGGAAACGTACGATTCGTTCACATTTTATTTAAACTCAAAGGTGCTCTATGGCTGTGCCTTGCAAAAACTTTCATTTCGTCGCTGCCAGTCAATAAGAAAAGTTCACATAAATTGAAAGGACATTCCAATGTTTATTTCTCAGTGATGCTCGGCCTTGTACTGCTGTTTCAATCCAGACGAGCAAAATTTGTATCAATTATTAATGAACCGTAAATCTCACTTAAGCTTTCTCTCGCCCCGCGCCTCCTGCGGCATGTGCTTTTATTTTTTTGTGTGTGTCTCCGCAGTTCAATTGTTCTGATGTATAATATTTCTTCAAGGAACGAGGTTTTTTGAGCGTTAAGACCTGTCACAGGACTTATTTACGTAATCTGTGCAAGTTGTTCGAATTGTAACGCTGCTTTGCTATTGGTAACTGGCTTTACATAGAAGGGATCGGAAAGTTGCTTCTGCGCCCGCCTACTTGCTTTCAGAAATCTCTAGAATTTCTTGGTGGAATAGCTGGCGCATATATGACAGCGTATTTGTCTGCTCGTAAGAACACAACCATGCACAAGGACACATTAACAGGACGAGCGCAAATTACCAAGTGAGTTTATTGCCATCGTCTCGTCAGAATAGATACATCGGCGCACTTTGCAGCGCGCTTTCGCAGAAGGAAGCCTTGATCTGCAATCGCTGTTTTGTTTCATCATGGATGCAAGCATGGTCGTTCCGTATGGTCCTGTTTTCTTTCTTTGATAAGCTGCACTCCGAATGCAGTACTAGTGCAAAGGACAATCTCTGGTATGAAAGAAAGAAAGAAAGAAAGAAAGAAAGAAAGAAAGAAAGAAAGAAAGAAAAGAAAAAAAGAAAGAAAGAAAGAAAGAAAGAAAGAACCTGATTCGCATTCTATTTGGAAGCGGAAGAGCTGCAAGGATTCTGGAAACACAAAGTTGATCAAGGCTCGTCTTTGATGGTGTCGCTCCCAGTGCAAGAAACTTGACATAACTATACTAAAATGACACACAACTTCCTCTCGTTCTCTTTATCATGCTTTGCATGACATCATGCCTCGTCGCAAATGGTTGCATAATATTACACCATAAAATGAAAATAAAGACAATTGTACGCATTGCCTTTTGTTGCATACAGCAGTTAACAACCACTTCTCCATAGCTTCGCTTCACATATAAATTCTAGTGTGCACGTTATATCTGCATACTTTTTTTCATTAAAAAAATTAAGCGTGAGCGCCCAGTGCGAGGCGTCCCACTGATCTTTGGTTGCCATCAAGTCACTGTTGTAGCCTTGATTTGAAGCAAACAACCGTATTTCCAAATGCAAGTCCTGGAATCATTACACCTTTCCACATGCCCCGGAGCACCTCGTATACCTATTGTATCCCCATAGCGTTCCGTGTTTCAGTATGGCCGCGTAATGCTTGGTATTATTTGCTATTATTGTTTTAACGCGATAGCATTAAGGGCCAGATGTCGCAGGAAACCCGGTATCGGCGTCGGCGGCGTTGTCCGTGACAGGAAAATCATCCCGAAGGACGAATCCTGAACCATGCAGGCCACAGGCGCGGTGCATATGCTTTACTTAACTAACTGAATTTCCCAAAGTAAAATGCGTCAAAATTCGTAAAGTACGACTGATACACAATCTACAGTCATGACAACTTCGGATTGCAATTTTAATATACAAGAAAATATAATTCTGTTACGCGGAAACTCAAACACAAACCTCTTTTCCAGCTGCCATTTGAGGTGTCCTAGTGGCCGCGAACGCTTGGTGTGAGTATAGTAAGGAGACCTAGTGAATGGGTCATTGTCTTACATTTAATGAAGTATGTTAGAGACATGTACTGATTAACGCTGTCGCGTTGCACTCTTAAGGTCGAAATTTAAGAGTCCTCCAAGTTTTTTTGTTTTTTTCATGTGTTCCATGTGGCGGAGGAAGCGGCGATCGCTCTGGCTTTTCACAGCTGAAAAGTTCCCGCTATCGTCTTCTCGGATTCGCGCACGGCGGTTAGATCCTTCTCGTCCGCCCTCGTGTCTGAATAGGCGAACAGTATTGTGATTAAAGCACTTCAAAGGACTAGGGAGAGCAGTGAAGGAGGATACCACATCTCCTGGATCCCAGCCCATCTAGATAGCTCAATTAACCCGCTTGGATGTAATCCTAACGAGTAGGCCCACCGGAGAGCGCGCGATTTCACGTACCGCGCTGTCGCGGGTAACCAGGCTTGGAACGAGGTTAATATCCGCAAATATCCATTATGTACTTTCCACGAATTGTTTCCATTATCAACTGGGCAGGAGGACATTTCCGCCCCCTCACCCCAAATTGAACAAACCTCAGGCTAGCACACTCAGACTTCTGCAAACCTGTTCGTATCCCATTCCTCGGTCCCTTGACAGGACAGATCCTGTCCACTCACAGTTGTGTCCCAAATGTGGTTATGACTCATGCTCTTTTGAATACATGCTCTGGCTGTGCCCAGCCCTTAACGCCTCTCCACCCATCACGAAAGAACAATGGCAGGAATCTCTCAGGAGCAGCAATCTCCACATTCAACTGCAGGCTGTCCAGAAGGCCCACGACATTGCGGCGGGTCCATCGTGGGCGGAGCCACCGACTTGATATTTGGGAGCCTTCGGCTTTGGCTCCCCATGATCTCAGTCCCTCAGGACTCAACTAAAGTTCTTGTCGTGTCATGTCGTGTTTCCATGTATCTATTACGTTCGTTGATCCATATACCAATGTATTTGTATTCTTTTAATCGAGGTATTTCCTGGCCCTATATTGACACTCACTACGATGCCAGCTGTCGCCACCCTGCGTGGTGAGCGGCGTCTGGTTTGAAGATGCAGTCAACATGTCATCGCTGATTCGTAACCGCAGACAGGGCGGTGCGCCACGCATTTCCCACAGCGAGCGGCCCTTATCGATCTGATGTGCTGCAAAATCATGGCTTCTGATTGGAGACTATAGCTGTGGCGTTATTACTTTGCTTGTTCCGGCTTTCGATCGGTTCACGCGCCAATTGAATGCGAATTTAATTTCCCCGGCGTCAAACGAGCGCTGTGACACGCGGTTTGAAACGACCGAGTTTTGTGGCAGTGTGATTTCTCTCGAGACGATCACGCATTTCGCCTTTCTTCACGTGGCGAGAAAGGCACAGCGAGAACGTGTCATTTGGGGCGATTGCTGGTACAAACCCATAGCTGGTGTACCCAAGCTAAAGAAACGGTGGCGCTTATGCTCAGCCCGCTGCGACGGTGTCTTGCCCAGAACGGCTTCGTGCGTATGCGGGAGCCGCTTCAGATGACGCTGCATCACGCTTAAGCGAAATATGGCCCGTTCACAAGGGGCAGTTATGATTGCTAGAAACTGTGATAGTCATCATCAAAATGTTACTTAGCACGAGAGTTTATTAGGTTATCTCGGAGAAGCGCCGTTCATTCGAGCAGGTGAAAGAGAGGCTATAGGAAGAAATAAGATAACAGTATTCTATATTAGACGCACGTCTGTTTTTCCTACCCTGCCTGCAATATATATGGATATTTGGGTATGAAAATAGGCAAGGTGTGGTGATGAAGAGACTCGAACGGCAAATGAACTAATTCATCTGCTAGTGAAGGTTATAGCACATCCGCAAGTTTAGCGAACAAACTTAATACCTGTACTTAGGAAACTGGCATATAGCCTATAGGTTGCATTCAAAAGCTTTACTTTAAATTTCTCGCTTTTTGTTTACTCGCGAGACACGCCGTATATACATTACGAGGGCGTCATCTCCTTAAAATGAATGGGAGAATCAGTGCCAAGGCAGCTGGTTCTTATCGCTTAGTAACCAACGCCCCCAAAACATCGGCCTTGCACGTCATTGACGTGTGCCCCTATCTATGCACTTACCTATATGTTGGGTAGTTTGAATAATTTGCTTTTGTAATTAGTTTATCAGACGGCGGTGTTTTGCACGTGACTATTTTTTTTAGCGGATGCAGCTGGAATTCAACCATTTTTGCGGTTAAGGTTCAGAGCAAGAGCTTACGAAACTTGTAAAATTCTCCTTGACTTCGTTACCTTACAGTGTCTTTCTGAAAGAATCAAGTGCATTCCGTCAACTAGCCTTTTCATAGGGAGAGGTTGATTGATTGCGATATTTACTTGAGTTGATGCTGTCACACATTTAACTGCGCGTGTGTCAATGTTTCAGTATGAAAGGAGGAACTTTTACTTTTCTGTGTTTTTTTTGTGTGTGTGTGTGTTTCACCTCTGCTATTTGTACAGTGAACGTCAGATTGACGATTTGATGGCTGGGTAGATAACACGAATGCGGAAACGAAAGCTGGGCCTGAATTGAGTTGAATTTAATCATGGGTGTTTTACGCGCCGAAACCACGATTTGATTACGAGTCGCGCTGTAGTGGGGGGAAACGGGATTAATTTTGACCACCAGGGGATATTCAACGTGCCCCCAATGCACGCGACACGAGCGCTTTTTGCACTTCGTCCTCATCGAAATGTGGCCACCGTGGCGGCCGGGATTCGCTCCCGCGACCTGATGCATCGGCAGCGCAACACCGTAGCAGCTAAGTCACCGAGCGGGTAAAGCTAGGCCTCTTCGGGGGCTCGCATGGAGTCCGTGTATAATATACGGAGGAAACAACCCTCATTTGCAGCGTATGAGGTGAGGCGTTTTGTAAAGTGTTGATTTGAATACTTGGGAATAATTAAATGGGTGTACAACCAGTATCCATACTACTAAATAAATAAATTCTGGGGTTTTACGTGCCAGAACCACGATCTGGTTATAACACACACTTTATTGCGAGGGACTCCAGATTATCTTTTTTCCAACTGGAACGTGCACTCAGTGCACGATACACGAGCGTTTCTTCGCTTCCCGCCTCCAAAGGAATGCGGCCGCGCCGCGGCCAAGGTCGAACACACACACACACACACACACACACGCACACACACGCACACACACACACAAACACACACACACACACACACACACACACACACACACACACACACACACACACACACACACACACACACACACACACACACACACACACACACACACACACACACACACACACACACACGCACACACACACACACACACACACACGCACGCACGCACACACGCACACATGCGCACACATGCGCACATGCGCACACACGCATGCACACACGTCTGACCACATTGCAACGACGCGTGATTTATACGAAAGAATTCGTATCGCGTGGCTCGTCAGACTTGCCACTTTAATGGTGTCGTTCGCCTGCAGGCGTGGGCTCTGCGTAGCGCCGCCGGTGTTAGGTTGAGGGTGAAGTGAGAGTCGACCGCGGTTACTGGCGCTTACTTGGTTAAAAATAGAGCTCCGGAACTTGAGGAATGAGAAGGCCGAGCGTATATCTCAGCAAGCGTCTGTCTCGGGCCCCACACTCGCTCGCAAACGACGTCACGCCAATTCTGAGCGCATCGTTATCGCGTTATGCACGAGTGTGCTTGGTGCTGAATGCACTCTGCGATCTCGAATAGGAGGCTGTCGTCCACGTGAGGCGAAAATAGATTTTAAAAGAACAACACACGAAGCAGCATGGGGATGCACACCCCAGAAGAACAAGGAGAGGCCGCCGCAGCGCATTGCGCTGTCTTCTTCTGACAGATGGCATTTCTTCCACTTGCTCAGGCCATTCTAGACGTACCAAGTGGACCAAGCTTCGATTATCTAGCGTGTTCTATGAACACGAAAGCTATAACGTGTTATAGCTTTTTCCTGACCTCCTCGTTGGCCTCTCTTGTCTTCTTCCCTCTGTGCAGAGTAGCCGGCTAGAGGATTCTCACCTCAGGCCGACATAAGATCTATTTTTCATTATCGATTTACTTTTAATCTCTGGCGTATGATGTAGGCCTATGTGTATGCTTGCCACGCATTTTTTTTTTTTTACTGCTCTACTAAATCTTCTTGACATGAGATGCCCACTGGTTGCTCGTTAAAAAGGTCCATTCTATAGCGCCGAAAAAAAAAAAAAAAACTCGCCAGCGTCATTTACAAGAGCTCACATAGGGAATACGTCAACTCCACGAAGGACATGCTGACGAACGGTATACCTTCACAATAGCACTACACGGAAATTAATTAAATCGTGACCTTCCCTTCCCCCACCCCGCGCGCCCCGCCCCCGCAACTCGCACCCCTTCCAAACTTCCCGCGATGTGTCTTTATCACTATACGCAACCGGCCTCTGAGATTTGAAGGGCGTTGTTTCTGTTCATTCTTCTTTCTGCTTTTCAGCGCCCGTCTGACCGAGCGCATTGATGGAGAACGCGCTTATGGAAGACTTGCATCCGGTTTCGCTGAAAGAGCCCGCATTTGCATAGAGACCGACTTTAATATGTGCCAGCAATGGGTGGGGCCCTGTCACGGTGTTTTGATAAACACGTCTGTCTGTGTGCTTATAAGATAGGGCAAAAACAAAGCGTGATCACTCGGATGTTGTGTGGCCCTTTCGTGCGGCATCGTGTGTACGATCATTTTTGCTTGCCATCCCAGTCGATTTGTGCAAGGCGTACCGTGCTGAACAAAAGGTGCGGGCACATGTCGGCACGGTATCGATATGTTTCACGCGTACCTCCAAAGTGAAGCGACGCCGTTTCGGCCTCCTTTCCCACTCGCTCATATTTTCAAAACGAACGCATCAGCAGCACGCAATAAATGAAAATCCGGCGAGTTTGTAGGTACCTATTCATGCGGTGGCCCAGTTGTTTGTTGAAAGAAAACGAATTCGAATGTCTGTGTAGCACATGTCCGGCGGGATTGACTGATAGGGAAAGCCAGCCGGTGCATGTTTGCAATGTTTGGACAAATCCTTGTTTGCTGTGGCACTAAGTGGCTCTTTTTACTTCAAAAAAAAAAAAAAAAAGAAAATGAAAACACGCTTGTTAGGAATTTGTGCTCGTGTCGTATATTCCTTTCCCATCGTCCACGAGTTCTGCGCTCGAACCCAGGATGAATCATTCAGCAAAATTTAATCGATTCTTACAATCGTTTTTAAGCGCAACGCCGTCTTTTCTGAGCGTAAATGACGTTCATACATATAGCAGGCCGTACGAGGTCAATATACCTGGTGACGAAACTTCCGTAGAAACCCATACGTTCAAAACATGCCGCTTCATCGGCGCATGGACGGAGGGATGTTAGGAGCGTCCCCTTTGGAACGGAACGGTGGGTTCCGCCATTGAGCTCTTGCTATCATACTACCTAATGTCCTACCTAGGTTAAAGAAGAAGACAAAAAAGAAAAAAGAACGCTAAGAATTCCCGTAACCGAATATTCTGACCACTTATTGTGAACTTTGTTTTTGTACGCCTTCGGTTTTTGTCGTTTCCCTACTTTTGCTCCACCAATTTTTTAATCGGCTCTTACTAATCTCTATTGCGGGCATGTTTACTTTCCTCCTGCTCTCGATGAACCCAAGGGCCTCAAGGAGGCCAGCGATGCCTAAATCTACCGCTGGGCAGATGTCTTCACATTCTGATAAAACATGCTCCATCGTTTCTTTGTTGTTGTTGTAGCCTTTCACGTATGTGGCTCCTACCTACGATGGGGGATTGGCCAAGAAATGGGTGGATTATTCCAAATTAATATGCAGCATAAATTTCCGAATGTCTATGGAATTAGCACTGAATAGCGTAAATTATTTGTTATAATAAAATCAGAAAAGTCACATCGAATGAGTAATGTATAATTTAAAAGTACACACACACACACACACACACACACACACACACACACATATATATATATATATATATATATATATATATATATATATATATATATATATATATATATATATATATATATTCCTAGCTTTATCGCGGCAAGCACATGCTTCTTCCTCTCGCTTTATAGGTGCGTGTTCTAAGGGGCATCCTGATCTCGCTTCGAAAAGTAATGAGCTTCCCTTTGAGTTATCATAAACTGTTTCTTTCCTGATTTCATTTTGGCTCTTAAGTAGTTACTCATGGCAGGTTTCTTTCCCATTGTCGCTACCCATGAGATTATTTCAGCCTCTCTGACTTTTCACTTGACGTTCTTTGTTGCTATGGTGCCCACCCTACAGGCCGCATACTTGCTGGTAAGCTTCCTAGTTCTTTTCCTCCACTGTGAATCAATCTCTTTCCTGTACAACTACCTCAACGCTCTCCCAGCCCATTTGCTTTCTTACATATTCCTCAATTGTTCTTCATAATCAATTTTGCTGTGAGCTTCCCTTACTTCGAAACTAGACCAGCCCATATCATCCCGCACAGCTTCATTTGTAGTCTTCCCGTGGGGGCCCAATGCGAGGCAACTTTGGTTCCCATCGAGTCCTGATCGTACCCCTGATTTCAATCAAACAACCGCATTTCCAAAAGTAAGTCCTGGAACCATTACACCTTTCCACATACTCCGGAGAACCTCGTACCTATTGTATTCCCATAGCGCTCTGTGCTTCATTATGGCTGCATTTCTCTTCACCTTTACTGTTATTGTTTTTTCTTGTGTTTCTACATATCTATTGCCTTCGTTTATCCATATACAAAGGTATTTATATTCTCTTACCCGAGTTATTTCCTGGCCCTGTATTGCCACTGTCTGTTCACTGTTTTCATTGGATACCATAACCACTGGGTTCATGGGGCTTATCGACATGTGTGTGACGAGGGAACACTTCCGGCGGAAGAAAAATAATGTGACGCCATATCCGTTGAAAGCAGAGGTGACGTTATTTTGTTCTCAAAGGCGCGAAACTTGTTTCGGTGGTCTGCCATTAGAGCTGTATATTCAAATGCCACTCCATTCCACTTGATGGGAGTTTCGAGCTTTCAGCGCGGAAAGCGATGCAGGAAAAGGCCAGCCGTACGGTTGTCGAAATCGCCCCTTTGCACGGAACATACTTTTTTTGGAGGCCGACGAAAGCTTTCGGTGTAGAGTGCTAGTCCTATCTTCGGACGTCAAGCCCGTCCGCCAGCGAAGTCGCATGAAAGCAACTAATGTAAACAATTATCTGGCCGTCGTACTTCACTACTTTTGACTGAACAGGTTAAGAAATGATGAAGCTACCCGCGTCACCAAATTCAGACGAATGTCGAAATAGCACAGCGTGTGACGGGGGCGTAGTGTAACAGGTGAACTTTACGAAGGCTCCTTTCTGCACACTTCTAGGGCTGCATTGCATTGCAAGTGATAGCGTCGTCAACTTGTTACGATGGGCGCAGAAAAAAAAGTAGTTGTTGATAATCACGAAATAAAATAAAGTTGTCTTTTTTTTACTCGTAACGCATATATAAAGTTGATTACGAATTTTTTTTTTTTCGTTGAATGAACTTAACTGTGCCTCGCTATAATTAAAAGACGATTTTTTCCTTCCCGATGTTTGTTCCCTCCAAACCTAGTCACGCTTCAGTCGCTGCTCCCATAACTACACCTGTTGATGTCGGTGACAATTTGATCTAAATCGCTTTTCGCTCGAAGCTTCGCGACCTACTTGGATGGACCTTGGGGCGTATATAAGCGAGAGGTCTGAAAGACGAGAAGAAAACACAGAAGTCGATGGCGCATTGCTGGACGGAATCATTAGAATTCTGGTGTTAGTCACGCTCTAGAATGTTTCGAGTGCGAAGGCGACGTTCGAAGGATGCATCAGAAGAGAGGTAGCAATATGAAATTACACGCCGTTACCGACACCAAGTAACGATTAAAAAAAAGCTACGCAATCGATGGAATGTACTATCGCCTTTCAAATGTTTACGAGACACAAGGTATGCGAAAGCAACATTACTTACCATCACTCGCTCAGGAAAGAAGGCATACGTGCACAAAACTGAGCATTAATTCAACGAACTCGAGCTAACGGTAAAGGTATGACGCCCACAGAACATATCGCATCCCGTGACTCAATTCTGAGACTTTTCAGGCCGGTCCACGTATGCGTATTCCAGTCTGCCGTGTGCCCTTTTCTCAGTGGACGGGACCGACGCACGCCGGCCATGTCGTCCTTGTTCGCTCTCTTGATTTTTTTTTTCTTTTCACCTGTCTCTTTGCTCGTTTCTCGTTGAATTACGCCTTTCCGAATATTTCGCCCAGGCCCCCGACGCTCCAGGTGTCGTCGAGGATCGAAAGGCCCTGCCCCCTCCAACATACGGGACGACAAGGTCGCCCTGATACATTGTGAATATTCGATGAAGCCGCGGTCACGTACGGTACCCTCTCTAAGGCAGCGGACTGCGAGGAGCGCGAGGTGGAGAGGTGTTTTCGGGCGCAAAGACACGAGTGGGCTCGACTTCCACATGGAAGGGTTGGCAGAGATGGAGAAGGAGGAGGAGAGGGTGAGGCGGTGGTGGAGAGGGCAGTGGAGAGAGAAATAACAGCTGCGAAGGCGGGGAGAATGACGAGGAGGAAGGCGAAACGCGGGGTGTGTTTTCTTCGTTGTCGTTGCCCGGCTCGCACTCCGGACACCTCGTTGGCATGCAAATCCGGCCGATAATTCCGTGGCACGTTCTCGATCCTCTTCGATGACTGGGCACCTCGCCTCTTTGTTGCTTTACCTTTAAGGTTTGTTATTCTGCTGATATTTTTTTTATTGTTTACGTATCTGCTTTTCTTTTCCCCTTGCGGAGGGCTGTCCTGCAAGTTACGCTAGGGGGGGGGGGGAGGGGTTGAAGGGAGTGGCCGGGTGTTGACGTGCGATGTGCTTGGCAGGACCCAGCCCAATATTCGGGAAGCGCGTGAAGAGGGTTCGCAGTGCACTGCGCACAGCCGTAATACTTTCCTCGGCACGGCGGACGGCGCTGTTAACCGTACGAGACAATGCTGCCGGTTTGCTGCGTTTCGTGTAGACTCGACATTAAATGGAGCGAGATTTCGCACTCTTTGCACATATCATTGCGTGTGCGCGCGGGATTCGTACTAGAGTCCACTGACATCTGTGTCATTTCGCAGCTATAGGTTCATCAAGACTAACCAGAAAACGCAAGGCATGTGCCTGGAGCTTCGACGCCGCGCAAGTTGAACGATATTTAAATTACCGTGTGTACTTTGGCGTGACGAAAACGCGAACATACCCGCCGGTGGATCTCAGTGGCTCTAGCGTTGCCCTGCCGAGTTCCATGTCGCGGGCGCTGTCCCGACCGGGGCGGCCGCATTCCGATGAGAGCAGAGTGCAAAAATGCTCGAGTACACCTTAAAGGTTGCCACGTTAAAGAACCGTAAGTGGTAAAAACTAATTCGGAGCCCACTACTATGCGTGCCTCATAAGCAGATCGTGGCTTTCGCTCTTAAAACCGCAGAAATTTATATATATAGCGTAGCCTTTTTTTTTTCTTTCTTTTATTACATTGGCGCGCTCACTTGGGTGCTCGCGCTTGCGCTGGCCCTGAAGTGCTACGCCGTTATGTTTGCGCCGAATGCTGAGCTAAGAGGGGCAATTCACACGTCAGCACAAGCCTAGTTGGCGACTTATCATGGTGAGAATACCGAGACAGAGCGCATCTGGTAGTCTGTGCTACGTCTTCTTGCCTTTAGGCTGTTGTACCGTGCTTGTGCTGGTATTTCACCATCAGTCACCAACGACGCTCATACGTGAGTTGGTAGATGACCTGTGTCCCTAAGCATGCTGCTCCGTCATGGTGCTGTTCCTTTGTAATTTGACACAACGCTTTGGTTGGTTGACTGAGCGGGTCAATTGTAAGTACAGTGGGCGACAAGAAAATAGTCCTCGGGTAAAATATGCCACCTCGCGTCCCAGAAGGGCAATCTTCTGCCCGACGGCTCTTTAGTGCTAGCGCTCGATGTCCTAGCGTGTTTGGCGCGTTATCGATGACCACCTGCCACCAAACACTGCGGCGCCGGAATCAGCTCGCTCGCTAGGCGACGATTGATGACGCGCTAAAAAGAGAACGACGGGAAGAAAGAAAGAAACGGTCCGGGAGCTTCGGTGCTGAGGGCGCGGCGGGCCGACAAAGCGTGTCTTTGTTTGAACGGCCCCGCCTGCCCTGCTGCTGCTGCTGGCTATTTATAACTATCTCGCCGCCGCAGATGGACGAGCGCGCTTGTCGCTTTGGACGACAGATGGCGCTTCGGTCACCCCGCTGCCCCTGAACCCGTGACCCTCCGCGGAGACCCTTTGGGGACACAACGCTCGGCCCGCACCCGAAGCCATCCTTCATCTTGAGCCGAATGACTGCGTGTGCGTTTCATGCATATTTATGCATGTACGCGTTTGTGTGTGAAATTGAGCGCGTATGTGCGAGCATGTGAGCGAGCGTGTTTGTAATACGCATGCTCATGCTGTGTGTGTGTGTGTGTGTGTGTGTGTGTGTGTGTGTGTGTGTGTGTGTGTGTGTGTGTGTGTGTGTGTGTGTGTGTTTGTGTGTGTGTGTGTGTGTGTGTGTGTGTGTGCGCGCGCGTGCGGGTGTGTGTGCCTGTGTACGTGCGTGCTTGTGCGCGTGTCAGTACACAAGTGTCATTTTGGCCTCTTGATTTTAGCTTCTTCATTCGCTTCTTGGTTCGACGCGCGTTTATGTCGAAGCCGAACAGTAATACAGCGGGCCATATAAACTTCAAAAAATGAAAAAGAAATAAACAACTTAAAACGGTCGCCTGCTCTTTATAAGATTTACTGGGTTCCTTGCATTGCGGTTAAGTGACTTCAAGGCAGAGATCATCATTCTCTGAAATTTTCCATTCCTTAGGCTGCTTATTTGTAACGGCTGTTCTTGAAATTTAAGTGTGCACTGCGGTAGCTCCACTTGTTTCCCGTAGTATTGCTAAGGAATTAATAAGGAAGTCATATAGCATAACTTTTGTGGACAAATTAGAAAACCTGCGGAATCGTATATAGGGAACGTTTTCGATTTGATCTGGTGGTGATAACTTGAATGGGTGCTGCTCAACACAGAGCATGCACTATAGTGCGCGGGATAGCTTTATTTTATTTACTTTGCCATTATGACTTTCCGCACAGCGCAAATTAACAGCCTTCGTTTGTTGCAGATACATACGTATCTGTGGTGATGTTACGCATAAGGACATCACACCTTGTAATTTGCACTCAACACGTGCGTTGATGCAGTTCATTTCGAAATCGAGCACCTCGTGCAGTTGTTTCCCCTCTGTAGCTTCCTTTTTTTTTCTTACATACAAGATTTTATTTCTGTCGTTCGCGTCAACAAAATTGTGTGATAGTGCATTCCACTCGCGTGTGTGTGCGTATGTGTTGTGCGTTTTTTTACTCACTCTTTTTTTTATTGTTGACCATCTCTCCTCAAGTATAACATGCCAATTTAACCTATCCAGACAGCAATAAACATTTTCTTTTTAATGCCTATTCTGCCATCCCTAACACATGCTATGCAATCTGCACATTAACTCAGCATGGAAAATTTTCAGCACTGATGTTTTGGTATAGAGAGGCTATTTCTGAGTCGCACATTAACTTCTTG
This sequence comes from Dermacentor variabilis, assembly GCF_050947875.1. Taxonomy (NCBI): domain Eukaryota; kingdom Metazoa; phylum Arthropoda; class Arachnida; order Ixodida; family Ixodidae; genus Dermacentor; species Dermacentor variabilis. The sequence goes on along the minus strand of NC_134569.1, from coordinate 94,333,919 downwards.
GCTATCGCACTTGTGCATAAAACCGAAGTTTTCTCAATAGTCCAATAGACATATTTTCTGCTTTCTCTATTATCGTGGTCGTTTGCCTATGCGTCGCATTATAACCAAGAGGTGTTGACCAAGAAATCGATAGAACAGCCAAGCTGGCATCGTTCAATAAATAAAAAAAAAACGACGAAGGCGCGTGCACATTGCAATGAAGCGCGATGTTAATTTTGCCTTGGACCTGGTGCCGTCCCGCGGGGTTACCCGCCAACCTGAATGTAGACGTTTGCTGCTAGCAAACGCTAGCCAAGCAGCTAGTCCAGCAGCACATGTTAGTAATACGATTTAAGAACATGTATAGGTTAACAGCTTTGCATGGTTTTGTAGACATCTGGACATTTAAACTGATGATTACGAGGAAAGAACAGCCGCAAGCCATGAGTTCGCCTCAAGTACGCAAATTCATGGTATCAGGTAGGCACCTTACAGCAATAGCTGTTATAATGGGCCCACTCCCCTGGTCGTTTTGACGTCCGCCGGTGTCGGTCAGTGCCATTGCGGGTATGCTAAAATCACTTGCCATAAAATTGCGTAGAAAGAAAAATTCTCATTGTGCTGCGATGATTTGAACTTAGGATCAGTAAATTCGCAGCCCAGGATTCTACCTCTAGGCCGCTTTGCCGATGCTATAGAGCAGTGGAGAATAGATCCTGGAGAGGGTAATGGCGCCAGCAGCTGCCATTGTTTGATAACACCTTCTCAGTTGTCTTTCTCCTGGATAGAGCTGGCGTCCGCGCCTTGGTGCTCTAGCACGCCATCTTTCCTGTTTCAGGGGTGATCCTATATTAGGTTTTCTTCTTCTACACCGTAATGACAATCGCTTAGCACACCTGCTTCGCCTTCACTAATCTTCCTAATTGCGCTTGGCTTCTTCTCACGTTTACTGAATGCCGCCGTCATCGTTTTATTATTTTGTTTTTGAGAAAGATAGCGTAAGGCCTATTAATGGAGCAGTACAAATATTGTTTTGGTAAAAGCCAACCGAATCCATTAGTGAGAAGCTCTGCTCTGGCTGCTACCGATAGCTAAGTCCGGAAAATTGGAGGAATAAGGAAAGCCGTGTGTTTCCACTTCACCACCGGAAGGCTCAATGTCGACAAACGAATATCACAGGCATTTTTTTTTTACCTCTCTTGAAAGGAGACTGCTCACTCGAACCTGCGAATGCTCGTTCCAACAAGCAGCGCACGAAGCACTCTAAGGTTTACTGCGCATCACATTTCGCCAGCTACCGTTTCACTGCCTCGCGTGGCGGCCGAGACTTTACGATGCGTACACAATAAAGATTGGGCAGCGCAGACACGAAATTAATATGCCGGCTATACAGGCTGGGAGATGAAAACCATTTGAAGATTTACCTTCTAATCACTGTTCCCGCGTCCGTTGATATTATGTGCAGAATCAATTCATGGGTCGGTGGCCTACAACTTTATGTCAAAATTAGTGACGTAATATTACGCAACGATTATTTTACGCGAGTTTAAACCGTCGTCGCCGACCATATTGGCGTAACGTCGTAATACTTCACGTTTCTTCCGAACATATTAATGAGGTGCAATACTTGGGCTACAAAATTTCTACCTTTTCTTTTTTCTAGCCTGTTTTACATCTACAAAAATGGTCTTAGACTACGTACATCCGTTTGAGTGAAAATACGGTTGAACGTACAGCATCCTAGGCGCTGATTTTGAAGCTCACGGCTGTCATTAATTTTTCTTTGAGATCGCATCTATATAGATCTAGAAAAAATTTAATTTGAGGTTTTAGGTACCAAGACCGCGATCTGATTATGAGGCATGCTGCAGCGGGGGACTGCGGAATAATTTTGACCAACTTGGGTTCTTTAACGCCCGCACATAGATCAAAGCAGTGTGCAGAAATATACGAACAGCGGACGCCGTGGTTCAGTAAAATATACAGTCAACAGCAAAAGCTTACGGGATCCGGTTTTCCCTGCAAATGTCAATTCCTGCACTATTAAAGCATGACACTTCTAATTTAATGAATCGCTGTGTAGGTGGCGAAGGTTACTATAGACTGGGACATTCAATTCGAGGCTGTGTAACCACGCTTCGGCCGAATCCAGCTTCTTGGCAGATCATGCGTCCCGTAAACTTGTGCTGCTGACGAGGTCCGGTTTTGAAAGCAGGCTGCTGCATTACGCAGTTTCTGCACCTCCATGCAGCTTCGACGTGAATTTACCCCAAAAAGGAACGCTTTCCACGCCGCCGCGCTGTCACGTGGTACATTTGAACGCGTCGTTTGGCGTTCTCCCCTTTCTTTGCACTGGGAACCGCTTCCCTTGGGAGGCCCTTGATAAGGGCTCGCATTTCGTCGAGCCGCGTGTGGCGCACGCAGCCACCTCTTTCGCGGGCACCGCCTCCGCTGTTGGGCCCGTTGATATCCGCGCGTGAGCGCGCACTGAAGATAAGCGGCGGCGGCATCAACTTCCGCGCTGAAATCGACCGAGAGCCCGGTCTATACACGTGTTTGCTTTGCTGCGGTCGCCATCGCAAGCGCGCTCTACATCGCCGGTCGTTTCATACCGCGAGAAGCTCCTCGAGGAGCGGGAGAGCCGCGAGAGCTGTTTGCACATCGTGCACGATGCGGCGCGGACGATCATCGACCCCCCACGCCCCCCCTTCGGTACCCTTTACTTTATTTGCTCCTCTTGCTTGGTCGCGGGTATTCTTTTACCGCCTGTCCTCTCAAACGAGCCCCCCGGGCTCGGTGGCGTCGGAGAGATGCGCTCAGCAAACAATGGAAGAGCCCACGCCGCTCATGCCGCACAGTAGGGTGCGTCCGCAGCGCTCTCAGAAGTGTGCGAGTTGCGTCTACATAACTTGAATAGATGCTCTTACCGGGCCTTCGTTGAAATAACGTTTGCTCCTTGTCTTGTTTTTTTTTTCTCTCCGCTGGGTCCTCAAAGGTGGTGGTATAGTACGTCGATCCCGGCACGCCTACCCCTTCGAGTGTTCCGAGCGGAGTATAACCTTTGCAGAAATGGGAGGACACTGTTGCCGAGCACGTTGAGCGGGATAATTTTCGGTCGACTTAGTTTGCGAAGCTCGCCACTTGTCGCACCGCGCACGTGCAAAGGGGTTTGTCTTATTGAGGGCAACAGCTTCAATTATGTGAGCGGCCCTCAATGTCGCGAGCGGTAAGGTCGAAAACTTGAGAAGGAATGATTAGTTCCGGTGTGCGTTTTGGAATCTTACATGTGGGCATGCACAAAGCTGCCTTCCCGTTGAACGTTCAACTCACTGAAAACTACGCCCTGCTCATATGGTCAGCCACTATAGGCCTCCCGAATCCACATTCATTTTGAGATTGTTCATGGCAGTACCTGCACGCGCTATAGGACGCTTGTAATTAGCAGTTGATGTCCAAAGTGGGCATTCCGATATCGATCCACACATTCTTAATTATTACGCAAGTGCGCCCTGTGGCATAATTTCAATGAAAAAAAAAATAAATAAAAACGATTGTCCTGGATAAAATCAAGGAGCGGGCTGTACAAAGTACCACCCATTCATTGGCGAAGCTCAGACGAACGGCCGGGATATGTCGTTTCTACCTTGCATGTTCCAAACGCTAAGAAAACAACGGCGAGTGCGGGAAAATATTCAAAATTGCCTCGCGTGCGACAAACGTAGACATATATAGCTTCAGTCGCGGTGTTGTCGTACAATGCCTGCGCCGTCGCCGCCGTATACGTTTCTGCTAAAACACTCGCGACGCACAGTTTGCATTACGAGCCGAGCGACAACCTCATGAGAAAAGATTGGCACGTCGAGTGCTCCGCATGCAGAGTGCGCGGGATCGGTCTCCTCTCTCTCCGCCGCATACGCTTCAGCACGCATCCATTGCAACAGGTCGCAGTGGCGGCGCGTGGGTATATACGTTTCGCAAGGTCGGTTTCAAAACTTTCTTCTTGACAAAGGACACGGGTAAAAAGAAACAGGATCGGGGCCTGAAAGGGCCTTAGACAGGCGAAGAGAGAACCACGTAACACGGCAGCTCCCAGTTTTATGCAGCGTTGCTGCGCGTTGGAAGCATCCCGCAACTTGTCTCACCGGGTTCTCATCTTCATTCGCCTTTTCTTTCGCGTTTCGTTAACTCGCGCCTCTAGCGAGCTTCTCTCTTTGTATCGGGCCGAAGCTGCGGTTGCTTCGCTTTGGAAACAAATCTGGCCCTCAGGGTGCAGCTTCAGGACAGTTCCTCGTATAGCGCGCATGTCGCAATTTCTCTGCCACCGGCCATCGTTCAGCGATAGCAGCGGGGGTGAAATAAAGCGAGTGCCTGGGCCGAGTCCTCTGCGCTTCATTTTCTGGGCCCTGTTTCTCCTCCGGGGATCAACATTTAACCCTCGATGAACGGCAACGCTTTCGAAACGACATTGTCGGCCTTGGCTTCCCTATATCGAATAGCTGCCACGGGTCAGGTGCCCTTATATGCGTCACGTCTTGCCCCACAAGCATTTTGTTTTCTTTGGACTTTCTACGTGCAGCGTGGATGCAGACGTGACTATGACATTGACCTGGCATCGCTGTAGGGCAGAAAGTGTAAATGAGAGGCGAGGTATAAAAGAACGCGAAACGAAGAGTTGTTAGGATGCAGGTAACAATGTGCTCAACCATCTTGCGTAACAGATTTCTTGTGCTTTATCACGGACGTTATACTTTATATTTGCTGTTTAATTATCATCCGTACTGATTAAAACTGTCAACGATGTCTTTTAGGAGCGCAAAGAAGGCGTTGAACACTCAAGATACGATAAATCAGCGAGACACGCATGCACAGCCATTGCAATTCGGAGTGAGGAACTGGATAAAGAAGTAATTTGACACGCTGATAACGTCTCTCGGTACTTAGATGATATGCAGGACTACTAATAGACGCCTCGTATTCACAGGTGTTGTTTACGCAATGAAGTTTTTTATGTCGACACGAATTTATGGGGGGATTAAAAGAAACTGCTGCGGCAAATTAAGCGTATGCTTATGTTTAACATAAGTTCAGGCAATTATATACTTTCTTGCTGTTGAGTAAATTTTCACACTTTTCTTTTAGCTGATATTCTCGCTGAGTATTGTAAATGGCAGTGACGTTGTTAGGCGTCGCCAGAAAAGAATCCCCCAGATAATTCTTAGCGTTTGAAACTCTCACGCTGTCTGTGAAAACGGTTTAATTTGTTTCATGAATACACGTTCCGTGCACTAAAAACTCGAATTGATAATTATAAACTGGTAACGTTGTCGGACACGAGTGTTAACAATTATTATCTCAGGACATGTGCAAGTATCCAATAAACTGTGATCAGAACCTATAGAAACCTGCCAGTATTCGCTAAACGAAATGTGCACTGTCTTGCTGAAACGCTCGGAGGTAGTGCGAGGAGACGTGTCGTTTCTTATCTTATGTTGGAATATGATTTTCACGGAAGTGGTATGTGACGCGCGCGAGCTCCTCTGCCTTTCGTCGATAAAGCGATCGGAACCCTGACTGTTAGCAGTGTAGGGCCCTCGCGCATAGCCAAACGCACGGTTTCCCCAGTCCACGGGACTACGCTAGCTGGACTCACTTCTCGTTCTCTTTTATTCAAGCTACAATTTACTTACTTGCAAATCAGGTGTCTGAGATGTAATTTCACTTGTACGCGGGTTGTTAATTAACTCTCAACACCCGAAAATTCTGCTTATTTGTTTATTTGTTTTAGAGAAAGATGAGATCTGTGGACCCGGGCCACCCCTTCAAGTAATTACGGCAGTTCTTTTCCAACTTCGATCTTATTTCCCGCTAAACAAACGTTTCCGACCCCAGGACGTGCGTCTGTCTCGGGTCCCAACACCGTGTCCGGAAAACAAACCAGCCCTGGGCATCGCGCGACAGGTCCTTCTAAAGAGAATGCTCGCGCTCGCAAAACCTGGCTCTGGCGTCGCTCAGCGTTTTTTATATCCTTCCGCACGCCATGCCAGGAAGCAGGCCTCGCAGCCGGGAGCGCTGGCCATGGCTCGTGCTTTCTTTTACACGAACCTCGTCAGCCGCGCATACAAATTACGGAAAAAAATGTTGTTGCTCGCTGTTTGACGAAAAAAATAAAAATAAAATAAACGTGAAAACAGCGAATGAAAACGCGAGCAAGTGAAGAAAGCCCACGGAAGCACAGAAACAGAAGGGCACGCCCTGCAGCGCATGCGGGAGCAGGAATAAGTGCGGAGCTGACACTCGTGTGCATTAGCAGGCTCTGGAAGGAAGGAAGGAAGGAAAAAGTGGAGAAGGAAAGGCAGGAAGGTTAACCAGTTTAGCTTAACCGGTTTGCTACCCTACACGTGGGAGAGGGATGGGGGCGATGAAAGATGGGGAACGGGAAGAGAGAGAGAGCACAGAGCACAGCACACACACATCGTCCGTTAGAGTCCATCAATCTGGCATGGTACGTGATATCACTGTCACAGCCGCTTGTCCAATCCCGTCTCTTTCAAAAACCGAAGTAGTCCCTTCGTCGCCTTCACCTGCGATGTCTTCTGTCGGCGGCATGTGATAATCGTTTCGAGGGACAATGGTCTAGTGTCAAGGTGCGCTAGAACGCATGCCAAGGACTGTCGCTGAAAATTATATTCAGGACAGTCGCACAGAATGTGTTCCAGCGTCTCATCGCAAAGACAGGCATTGCAGAGAGCGTTGTCGGCCATTCCAATGCGAAATGAATAGGATTTCGTGAAAGCCACCCTAGCCATAAGCGATAAAGCAGAGTCGCCTCTCTTCGGCGGAGTCCAGTTGGCATATAGAGATGCATCAAAGAGGGCAGGTGGTATTGACGGTTGCTCTGGTTGGTCTGGCTGTTTGGTGTGCACCATAGAGAGAGCGTGATCTCCTGTGCGAGCACTCGAAGTCTGCTAGCTGCGTCGGATCGTGAATGCGGTATGGCATCTTCTTGTGCGTCTTCAAGAGCTGCCCGAGCGGCATTATCGGCGACTTCGTTTCCAGTGACGCCGCAGTGACTTGGCAACCACTGAAACGTCACGTGGTGTCCTTTCTCCTGTGATGTATGGAGTAGGCATCTAATATCGAATACAAGCTGTTCGAATGGCCCGCGACGCAGAGCTGATAGTACAGATTGTAGGGCTGCCTTTGAGTCGCTGAAGATTGACCATTGTCGAGGTGGCTCCCGATTGACGAAACAAAGGGCAGCGGGAAGAGCAGCTAGTTCAGCTGATGTCGATGTTGTAGGGTGGTCAGTCCTAAAGCTGATGGTAATAGCTTTTGCTGGGACAACAACAGCACCGGACGAACACTGGATGTTTGTGCAACCATCAGTATAAATGTGTTCACTGTCCGCGTACCTCTCGCGCAGAAGCAGAGACAGTTGTTTCAGCACAGGCGACGACAGTTCAGACTTTTTCACGATTCCTGTTACACTGAGATGGACTGTGGGGCTGATAAGACACCGAGGGGGTATCGATGGTTTAGATGCAGCGGTGCAGCCCGAGGGAAGTTTGTCGTTGTACTTGATCATATTTTAGAGAATGAGGATTGGTGCCTGTCTGAATGTAGTGTTGCAAGGTGGTGATAGGGGGCACGTGCAAAATGTCTGATGTGCGTTCTCAGGGCTGCCACCGAAATGTGAGTTCGCATTGGATGGTCCCGAGCAATCGCATTATTTGCCTCTGTTGACGTGCATCTGGGCAAACCAAGCAAACTCTGAGTGCTTGAGCTTGTGCTGCCTGCAGAACACGAATATTTGTCTTGCAGGTGTTGGTCAGTACAGGTAGACTATATCTTAAAAAACCGAGAAGGAGAGCTCTGTAGAGTTTAAACATTGCGTCTACTGATATCCCCCACGTCTTTCTTGTCAAGTATTTAAACAACTGGGAAGTTGCTGTCAGGCGCCGTTTCATGTAGGCCACGTGCGGGCTCCAGCAGAGGTCTCGGTCAATAATTACGCCAAAGAATCTGTGGGTTCGGACATAGGAAATGGTCCGCCCATTGATTGAGATGACATAAGGCGTCATCGGTTTGCGAGAAAATGCTACTAGTGCGCATTTTGCTGGTGGTATGCTGAGACCCTGTTTACACAAGTAGTTCGCTGTCAAAGTGGCCGCTCTTTGAAGCCGCGCACGTATCTGAGGACGTGTGACTGCCGAAGTCCAGACACAGATGTCGTCAGCGTATATTGAAATTTTGATGGTAGTTGGCAAGTATTCAGCAAGTCCAACAAGAGCGAGGTTGAATAGCGTCGGGCTGAGAGCACCGCCTTGAGGAACGCCCCTGCTGGTATAGCGTCGCGTAGTTGGGCCATCGTCAGTTAACACATAGAATGATCTTGCAGATAGGTAACTTGCAATCCACAAAAAAACTCTACCACCTAGGCCAACCGTCGCAAGGGCGTCGAGAATGGCCTCATGTAATACGTTATCGTATGCCCCTTTCACATCTAAGAATAAAGCTGCAGATAAACGCTTACGGGACCTTTCGTGCTGGACATATGAAACGAGATCAACTACATTGTCGATGGAAGAGCGGTCACGTCGGAAACCAGCCATGGAAATCGGATAAATCTTGTAGTATTCAAGGTAACATTCCAGGCGGCAAAGGATCCCCCCTCCCCACCATCCGTTGCATTATCTTTCCTACACTGCTGGCCAGCGGTATTGGGCGGTAAGAGGTGAGTTCTAGTGGGGATTTGCCAGCAGGCTCTGGAAAAGCGCACACAAGGTACGCGCTCGGAGATCCTTGTCGCGGCTGCGCGAGCAAGCGTGGCAGGAAACAATGTGAACAATTGGGGCGCTCGTTACGAAACCGGCGGCTCCTCGTCGTCATGTTTAGAGGCGCTTGCGGCTAGCGGCGCTGGCGGCTATCGCCCGCCGGGCGGCGGCTGGCTGACAAGGCCAGCGGCTGCAACAACAGCACCAGCGGGGGATGCTTGCCGGGAGCTGCACCCTTCATTGACGCTCCGCTCGCTCTCTCTCTCTCTCTCTCTCAAACCTCACCCGCCCCCTGCTTCTCGAACGACCTAGGCCGCGGCCGGCCTTTAAATTGGCGCCCCGCAGCCGACGGCTCGAACCCTCCCCCCCCTCCCTCCCCGCCCCTTCGTCCTATCTAACTGCTCTCTTCTCAGCCGGATTTCGCCCTCTCCCCGTGTATTCTCTGCTCTTTGGTTGCGGTACTCGCACTGCTCTCGCTGCTCCGTTCCTTCGCATCCCTTCGACCTCCCTCTCTGACTAGGCGCGACCACGTTTATAATTGGATTGCCTCTTCGTCGAGAGTCCGTCCGCGCACGGACTGCACACAAACTCGGCCTGCTTGGCCGGCGCCTCCGCAGCTACCGAGAACTGAAGAATTCCCTGGCGCTGCCTCGCAAGAGCGTTAGTTTAGGGGGTTTGTCGCTTCGCGTATTTCTTCGGCTCCTTTTTTGTTACTATTTGCTCGTTTAGTTTGCGAAGGCTTGGAGAGTTTCGAGAGAAACTGGAGCACACTTGCCTTCGCGCGGCGGCGCGGCTTCAAGTGGTTCCCGGCCTGAACTGCTCGGCCCGAACTGTGCCGGTTGAGAGCTGCCGTAGCAGCTGTTTACGCTGCAGGCGCTTGCAGTTTCCAGTACCATTTGCGCCACCTAGTTACGGATGTCTAGATATTGACTAAACTAAAAGCCTGTTCATTTTTCACCGACAACTGTGTATGCGAATAAAATGGCGCGAGAAGCCTAAGCCCGAGTCCTAATATTGCATGCACCAGAATACAGAGAGAGAGAGAGATAGAGAGAAATCGCGATGCTGAGAGACGCGATTAGAACGTAACGTGGTCCCACAGTGTGTTTTGTAGAGGCTGTCCCATTCGTTTTCCGAGACTGAACCGAACGGAAATGAAGCCGGCAACAGCGCGCGCGAAACCCTTTCCTGCCTTTTCCCTGCTCTGTTTGGTTGCGGAATACTTGCTAATGACTCAAGCTCCGGAGCCGGCGCAGCTGTCAACTCATCAAACCTCCCTTTTCCGCAACCGCTTTGCTATGGGGGCAACTAGGTTCCTTTTTTTTTTTATGCGTGGCCACGACAACGCCACATCTACATAAGAGCGAATACGAGCTTCGCTTGAAAAAGAGAAGGCCGCGATGAAGCCCGTGCCAGCGAAAACGCGCTACTGTTGGTCTGCACTCTCAATGGAGAGAATAGAGAGATTGACATTACTGGTGCATTCTTTCATATTTCTTTCGGTACTGCCATACTGAGCCGCCCGCAGTATCAAAGTACTGCAGGCTCTTGCACTCTAGACGATTTTGTTTAGAGAAGTTTTTGCTGAGTTACTAATATGACTTTGAGTCCTCAATTCCAGAATTGTAATGTTTTCTCTATAATTGCTAATTAAGCAGTAATTTAAGATATCATATATTAAGATAGAACGGAAGATGGACCCAAGAGCCACATCGCCAGACTGTATGTTTAGCGACGCCGGCTCCGAGCACGAGTACACCGCACGAGCGCACGAAACGTTCCGCTAAGGCGAGTAGTTTAGTGACCACTTACCGAATTTAATTTTTTAGCCCGCACATTCGTGCAATTATTACGTAGAATGTTGATCAAGCTGCAGCTGACAATTCTGCGGCACTCCATATCTAGTACATCGGGTACATGAGCACGGGCGACTCGTTACCGGAGCATTCTTTACCATTTACTCCCAGTTAAGCCGGCGGAATGACGGGGTCTTCATACATATATGACCCCCCCACCCCCTCGACTGTCACCCAAGGCCCACGCCCCCCCCCCCCCTCCCCAATTTAACACGCCACTGGCTACGAGGCTTTAACTGATACTGGACATAACTTCATCTTGGCAGTATATGACAACTCAGCTGTGTTCTTTATGCCTTCTGTGTGCCTTCCATGTCTGCACATGTCAAAATGCGCATTACAGCGCGACAAAATCAGGCAGATATTTCGGTTTCATCTCAGAGGTTTGTAACTTGATTATGCGTCACCATGGTCTCAGGCTTCCCACCGTCGTCTCCCCGCTTGATCCCTCGAGGCTTGTCTGTCCAACCGCCCGTGCAGCGGTCACGCTCGAATGCACTTCTTGCCCACGGCGGCGCAAACAGACCTCGCACCCCCGGAGAAACCGATAGCCCCAATTGCGGCAAAGGACAGCGTTAAAGATCCTGAGGAAGAAGCGATCCCAGCCGATTCCCTCTGACATCCGCTGCACTTGCAAACCGCCGCTAGCTTTTTGTGCGGTACCTTGAGCCCCTGCAATTGACACTGCAGTCCCGGAGGCACTCGGCTGGTGCAGGCAGCAGCCCGCAGGGTTGTCGTGCTGTGCGGGGAGGCAGACACACATGCGCTTGCTTGCAGGCGCTCCTTTCTTGTTTGCCCCCCACTCCCGATCCGTTTGCCAGGAGGGTGGGGGAATGACCGGGGGACAATTACTCGCACGGGGCGTTGTCGACTCATCGCCATGTTTGCACGCTGGCGGCCCTCTGGAAAGGCATAATTCGGTCGCCATCGGCCCTTGGGAGTTCATCATCAGACAGGATCGGGAGCGTCGCACGGCGCTTCAACGGGGCGTTGAAGCGAGCGCTTTACCAGTTCTTTGTGTCGGTGTAATAGACGGTTTTCAGCGCATATACAGAAAGGGCACGCGGGAATTGAGACAGGCGGGGACGTTGGGGTTCTCCCCTTTCCAAATGAATGGGAAGCCTGGTGACTCGCCGAAGTGATGATGGAGGTACCGCATGGGGCCCCACATGGGACTTTAGTCATCACTTATGCGGGTCATCATCGTCGAGCAGTGGAAATCGCACGACATCCATTCGCACGTCGTAACGAAACCTCAGCGTAGCATCGCAGAACCACGCACCAACAGGATTGTGTAATCAGCCGCGCATCGTTGACGACCTTCCTTGCAAGCGGCTTTGTTTAGAGCTGTGTCGTTCTTGAGTGGAGACGGTCCTTACACTGTAAATATACGCACTACATTTATTCGCTGTAATGAAACCGATTAAAAAGGCATCGTTACGCGTCTGGTTCCTTAAATTTAGCGGGTAGTGTTTCCCATTTATTGAGGATGAGGAGCCAGCATAAAAAATGACAGAAGTACGAAAAGACAAGGAAGGCGACATGAAAAACTCCGGGCTGCAGGACAAACACACTGGCATCTGTCTCATTAATTTTTGTTTGTCTCTTTGCTTCTTTAGTGCTTGTCACGATTAAAAGTAAAGAAAACCGAAGAGTTAAGCGCGAAATACACTCCTCGAAGAGCTCTGGTTATGTTATGTTTAATAACGTTACACCAAGAAGCCCATAATTAACTGACTCTACTCATCGTTTTGTCGGACATTGTGATCCTACGGATACGTCTATACAAATTCTGCGAATCCGTGTCATCGCTGAAAACTCGAAATACTCTGAGATCACTTTATATTATCCCATAATCCAACTCATAATCATTTATAATCTAACTTTTCGATTGATACTCTTGCTCTTAGTGCTGCTACATATTCTTCTCTTTTATTTAGGTATCGCTTCGTGCAAGAATTTATAATTTCTCATTTATGAGGTCTCATATTATTAACCACGCAAAAAGGGGTAGCCGTTGCCAGCAAACGGCAGCAAATTCCGTGCCTACAATTATCTTAAAGAGATATGCCTGTCCCACGCACTGTGGGGATCGATGTAAGCGAAGCTTTGTAAGCTTTGTATGCTGTTTGCTTTCATAGACGATAATTACCGGTGACGTTGGCGGCGACTGTGTAACTTCTTCAGCGTTTAGTACGATACAAGAGTGGTGAGTTGACCTTAGACGTTACCTTGCGTGCACCACTGCTGTTTGTCTGCGTGGTCCACAAAACAGACATACTCGTTTGCTTGAGGCGTCGTTGTGCGTCATTGTTCATTATACCTCTGAGCGGGTCGAGCATTACCATTGCCTCACATGGCACATGACATCGCGGCGGGAGTGTACAGAAGAACATTTCCTCAACAACGGCTAGTCAGCAAGGGGACTGCTCTTGTGCGTTCGGCTGCTGGAAAGGAGCGCTCGGACGTTTGAGACACGAACGCGGCAGCGCAGCTTGCTTCACCACCACGGATACCGGCAGAGACGCCAGCTCCAAGCGTTCTATTTAGGTTATTGACGATTGTAATGGTTGCGCAATAACAACCCAGCACGCAGCCCCCACTGCCCAGCACCTGCATTTTTGTCGCATAGGAAAGCAAGCACAGCACGTGACATACGCACATACTGTGAAACGCTGCCGCGTCGTCCCTGGCCGGGTTGTATGTTATGAGCGGCCCCTTTGGAACGGGCCGGTGGGTTGCGCCACCAAGCTCTTGTTATTTTATTGCCTAATGTGCTGCCTATCATAAAAAAGAAAAGGAAAAAAAAACGTGATGAATTCCCATAACCAAGGATTTTGAACCCCGTGAACTTTGTTTTGTACGCCTCCCTTGTTTGCCGTTTCCCTGCATTTCTTCCACCAATCTTCCAGTCGCCTCTTACTGATCTCTACTGCGGACACGTTCACTTTCCCCCGGCACTCGCTGAACCCAAGGGCTCGCACGGAGGTGAGCGCCGTCTGGGGGTGTTGCAAGAAACCCAGCAGAGCGTGCGAGCTTGACCACAACAGCAGCAGCAGCAGCAGCGCCCGGAAAGTCGATAGAAGAGGCAAAGAAAGCTTCCGCTTTAAGCTTATATATAAAAAAAGAAGCGTCTTCTATCAACTGTTATCTAACTATCGTCGACTAATCTTGTCGCAAACCATAGTCTGAGAGTCAGGCTCACTGCAACCTTCAGCATTAGCTGTCAGTTTCCATGCGCAAAGCAGCATAATTTTGGCTGGGACAGCAAGAAAGGTAGATAGAGAGAGAGCGAGAGAGAAGGAAACACAACCAATAAAAAACTGAGATGAAGATCAACGAAGCGGGTACACGCAGGAAACGATAATTAATTTTCTTCTTGCATGACTGACGAGATGCAGGCGCACTCCGTCCGAGTTAAGCAGTTGAGTAGAGATAAGCTCGGCAAGGCTTATACTATGAGCATCCTCCGCTATAAATCCCGCCTTGTCGCGTTACCTTTTTCTTTCTTTTTATTGTGACTGTAATTTTTGCAACTTTCCTCGCAGTTGATTGCTGTTTGTCGTTACTGCCGTGCGTCTCTGTATACGCCCACACTTAAGGCGAACCGTTGTGATCGAAGACCCAGGAACCAAATGCGCATTCTAATGATCTCTCACGGCGCATAGACATTCCCGAGTGGAGCAGCGCGCCCTTTGGCAAACTGCATAATATGCGAGTCTTATTTTCGCATCATGTTATCGAGTGGTCGCGCCTACTTCAACACGCGTCTCCCGTGTGCAGGACTAGATCGCTTAGCGAGGGCAATTTTAGCAAAAGTATCTTCCAGAAGAGCGAGCCCCAAAGCAGCAGACTTAAAAACGCGTGAGCGACAGCGTGCACTGGACACTTGAATACGTGCCTGCACGGTAAATCGAGCTTATGGTTCGAGCCTGGCACGAGGACTGTTTGTATACTTCTGTACAACGCGCATAATTCTCTCCCTCTCTCTCTCTCTCTCTCTGGTTTCTGCCTCTGTACTTGTTTCTGTCATGCGAGTAATAACGAAGACATGTTTTCTGCTAGGAGTCTCGCAACAGCTCCTCTTTCTCACCCGTTTTATGTTCTACACAACTTTCCTGGCTTTCCAATTATTCGGGTGTGAACGCGAAAACCGCATCACACAGAAATCGAAATGAAGAAGTCATATCTATAGCGGAGCTAGTCGGAACGGTGTTACAGAGCACTAAATAATTCCGTCGCATTTTTGTTTTTACCCCACTTGATACCTCCCTTACGTACTCTTATAATTTTATGTTTTTCATACTTTTCTTGGGATAATGTTGTGGTAATTTATGCAAATTCTATATGGGTTCCGTGTGCAGAAAGCGCACCGTATTACTGAAATCCATACGGACAAACTTCGATGGGAATTAAACTTCATTTCTCGTCTGCGTGAAAAAGAAGAATACAAGATAAGAACAACAACAAAAAAAAGGTTGTTACTGTCACTCTGGAGCTATTCTTCAGGTAGAATGACCTGATTTTGGCCTCGTCACAAAATGAGCGGTACAAGAAATTTTCCGATCACAACTTAGTGAGTGCGTCGCATGCATTGTTCGGGGTGAGGCGGAGCTATGCTTTATGTAAAGCCGTTTCATGTAAAGATTCTTGAATAATAGTATCTTTCAATAAACTTGAAAATGGTTATACAATGCCCGCGAAAACGGCATTAGTTCGTGCGGGGAAGGTATTTGCATGTCGCTTTTTTGACGCCCGCGCCACTAGTTCAAATCCCTGTGTTCTTCATTACGTCCCACGCAAAGTTCAGCAGTTTTTTTAATTGTGCAGTAGCATTCGGAACACGCATTCGCCTTACAGATAGTATAGCCAGCGTTTCCTGAATATAGAAAGAGATAAAAAGGTCTTAATTGAAAATGAGGGGATTGTTCCGGCGTGTAAAAAAATATATATATATATATCACCAGCTCGCTAATCTGCCTAGGGAAAAGGTTTGGAAACATGTATAGGAAGCAAAGAAATACGAAAGAGAATAGGAAATAAACAAATGACAGAGACATGGACAAAGAAAAGTAGGAACACGGAAAAAAAGTCGATAAACGGGAGGCCAAATCAGTGTGCTGCATAAACGATATATATATATATATATATATATATATATATATATATGGGATGGGAAAGACAGAGAGGTTAACCGGATGAGATTCTTGTTCGCTACCTTGCACTGGGGGAAGGGGAAGGGAAAATGAAAGACGGAAAGAATAGCGAAGAGAAAAAGCAAGGAAACGAAAAAAGAAATGCAGGGAAGGTCGTGAACGTCCATGAGAATCACAGTCTCTCCAATAGGCCACTCGCGCGTAAAAATTTCAGGAGTGCCTTCACTGTCTTGTGGTGTGACGACTGCAGAGGTCTACTTTCCAGGACTGTCTGCTCCGATAACGGCCGGTCGTCAAGACGCGCCAGCGCTGTCGCGAGTGACTGCCTGTGTGTTCTGCATCGGGGACAATCACAAAGAAGGTGTTGGATAGTTTTCTCGTCGCCGCAGTGGTTAGACGCAGCACTATCCTCCCATCCCAAACGGAAAGCAAATTACTTCATAAATGCGACGCCAAGCCACAATCGGTAAAGTACCGTTGTCTCAGGTCGGGATAGCGCAGGTGGAGGCTGTAGTTGCAGACAGGGGTCAAATCGATGTAGACGCGTGTGCTGGAAACTAGGCGTGTTCCACAACGATTGTAAGGCATCATATGCAAGCACTCGAAGTTGCGCTGCTGCGTCTGTTCTTGACAGCGCGATTGGCTCCTGCACGCCTTCTTCATGAGCAGATCGAGCAGCTTCATCGGCCTGTTCATTGCCCATTATGCCACAGTGGCAAGGGAGCCACTCAAATGTGACGTCGTGTCCTTGCTCGACGAGGCAATGAAGGAGCTCTCGGATTTGTAGCACTAGTTGTTCGTAGGGTCCGCGGCGTAAGACGGACTCTACGCAAACAATGTAGAGCTGGCTTACAGTCACTGAAAATGCTCCACTTGTTAGGTGGTTCCTGTCGAATTATGTGTAATGCGCTATGAAGAGCAGCTCCGCGGCTGTGGATGTAGTCTGATGCAATGTCTTGAACTTGAAGGTGGTTATTTAATCAGGAAAAATACTGATCCTGCAGATTCGTCCACGGTGGGTGAACCATCAGTGCATATAGGGTTATGATCGTTGTATTGTTCGTACAGCAAGAGCAAAGAAAGTTGTTTGAGAGCAGGTGATGAGAGTTGTGCCTTCGTTTGAATCCCTGGTACTGTAAGTCGAACTTGTGGCTGAGCCAAGCATCAAGGGGGAAGCAAAACTCTCGCTGCAGCTGTGTAATCAGATGGCAGGTATATGCGATAAGGCGCTATCGTCTGACAATAGAGGCATATGGGCGGTCTTCTGTCAGTGAGGCGAGATAGTGGAGAGGGGCGCGAGAAACATACCTGACGTGTGCTCTGAGCGCATCCATAACAATGTGAATCTTGGCTGGGTAGTCATGCGCAATTATAATGGTTTCGGATGTTGATGCACATTGTGGCAGCCCTAGACGAACCCTAAGCGCCTGGGCCTGAGCACGTTCAAGTGTACGGATGTTAGTTCTGCAGGTATTGGTCAGCATTGCCAAGCTCTACCTCAAATACCCGAGAAACATCGTCAGGTAAAGTTGCATCACGCTGTGACGGCGACGCCGACGACGACGGCGGAAACGCGTCTAGAGTGCGCATATCCTTACTATTGCAATAAAACTAGTGGTGCAATGGCTAGCTGACGTGCGTGAGGAAACAAAACAGCAGTTTCAGGTTAACGGAAGCTTTTGGACTTCGCCTGTAGCTTTGCGCATATCGTGTTCGCGTTGTTCTAGTCCGACGTTCTACATTCTCGCAGCCTGGTAAATTTGCTAACGGTGCCACAGGCTCGAGTCATGTCATGTTTTAAGTGGAAGATAAGCTCAATGGCTGTTTCTCTTTCTTTCTTTCTTTGCTGCGCGCCGGCACCGTACTTTACGGGGTAGAATAAGCGATTTCTGAAAGCTCGCGCTGCTAGTTGAATCTTTCGGTGGGTTTACGAGGAAGCAATAATGAGAATGAAAGTAAGCATACGCTTAAACCGTTTCCATCAATCAATAGTTTATTAATACAATGTGTACAAATGCAGAAGGAGGTCCAGTAGCACAACGCAGTTAGAGGACCTCCTGTTACAGAATACAGGAGCTCTGTTGAAGCGACAACGTGGTGCAGCAGTAAAGCATAGTATGTAAGGTAAAGCTACAATGAAATGAACAAGTAAAAATATCCAGTAAAATAAATATTATACGAGCAATCAAGTCACGAACGGTTCGAGGATAGAAAGGTACGTGGGCTAAACACTTCAGGCTAGTCCCATGTCCTGAAATTTGCGTAAAATATTCCCTTCTTCTTTTCCATTTGGCAGCAATTGCAAGAGAGCGCCGAAAACATAACGCCAATATTCACTGATCCATAGCATAGGGACTGCTCCTATAGGAGAGGACACATGGCCTTTATTGAAGATCTAATGTTTCACTAAACGCTGCATGAAAATTGCGCAGAACGGCAACAATCATTTTCCTAACTGGGAAAGAGTTGAGTAATCGACAGGTCGAATTAAACGTCGCACTAGAGGAACATTATTAATGCGAAAGCATTATGTGGCTCACGAAGTGGAAAATTTGGCGCAGTTATCGGCGCTGGCGTGACCACCAATGGTGCAAAAGGTCATCGAACCAACGATCCTCCGCGGGAGTCGATCCCATGAACTTTGATGTTAATTAAGTGAAGTTAATTAAGGTGCAGTTAATTACGATATAATTATTTAAGTCACCCGAACGCACGACCATTGGTGGGAGTCGAACCTACGACCTCCGTTTAGAGTCGAAAACTCGACCTTTGATGGGAGTCGAACCCACGACCTTGCGTTGTGGCATAATGGCTAATCATCACGCGGTGGTCGCAATGCTTTCGCATTCAGTCACGTAGGGATGACTAAGTGCCCCTTGAAATATTTCGATTGGCGGCTAATTAGGCGCTTCCACTCGTAATGGGTCGCGCGATAACGTATTGTCTCCCTAATGTATGCCTCGAGGCTCCGGGATGAAAGAGGCGCCGCTCTTTGGTCTTTCACCCGGCCGGAGCCTCGTGCGCTGGCGCCGTTGCGAAAGCGCGCACAGCGAACGTTGCCTGACGTACGTGACCCCTGCGTTGAGCGACGCGTCTGGTGCCAACGCCCTGGCTTATCTTCATTGCCTCGCTTTTCGTCGTCATCCCTTAAACATGCGGCAGGTTGCGCGAGACGGCCGGCTGCCGGCAACGCACTATATCTCACCCCGCCGTTCCCTTTGCGACCTTTTACAAGCTCTGTATGGCCCGCGCGCTCTTTCATCCATATCGTTCGTCGTTCCTCTTTCGCCTTCCTACCGGGCGGCATGTTGCGGTCATCCGACAACCCTTTAACGCTTCCGCTCACCCTTCTGCTCGTGACACTTCCCCTTCCCCCATCCCTCTCGCCTTCTCCTTTCTGTATCCCTAGCTCGCTCCGCACGCAGTGCGCCCTCTGCGTTTAACGTAGAAGTTCGCCCTCCATCAGGCGACGCCGCATAAACACGCACACCGTTGCTCTTCTCGACTCGGTGCGTAGTTTCGGCTGGCCAGCGAATCGATCCGGCGGCTGGCGCTGGTGCCAAGGTCGCAGGCACACCGCTGCAGCGGCGGAGGGAGCTGGCGGTGGCCGGCGCAATAGATGCGAGCTGTGGCGGTGGGCGCATCCCCGCGTGCGACCTGGCTGCCATTTAGAGCGTGCGCCCCCCCCCCCCCCCCCCACCTCTCGTGGTTTACGCCGTTCGGCCCTGGGGGCGCCGCGCGAAGATTGCGGGTGCAGATTGCGTCGTCGCCAGCTGTTAAAAACCCGCCAAAAGCCGTCGGCGTTAATCTGATGACGAAGCCACCCTTCAATTGAACGACCCCAGTGCTTATCTGGGGAGGAACTCGCATAGCATTTAGACGCGGCTTTCTTTGGCGTCGTTTAATAGAGCGCGAAAGAGGGTCGCGAAAAGAGCAAGTCCGAATGCGGGCTTAACTTTCAGAAACATTAAAATTGACGCTAGGTCGTCGTCGAGTGTTTCCTGTGACGACTAACACCGATCATACCGTGAAAATTAGTTGTCAAAGAAAGAACGTCCATATCTATGAAATGAACGTATTGCGGTCTTCAGAACTTTGTCCATTTTCGGTCACGCCCAGTAACTTCTTTCTTAAAGACGCAATCAATCTCTCTCTTATTTTAATTAGGTCCTTATCGAAAGATCATTTCATATGTGGAACGCTGTGCACGTGTTAGCTCGCATGATTTCAGAGTTCTTTCTTTTTCTTTAGTGGCACGAGCATCGAGTGACACTCTTGTTTCTTATGCAGCACTTCTGGTTCACCTCCTGAGAAGACCAGGAAATAAATTCAAAATAAATCAGAAAGGATTGAAAAAAAAATGTTCAGTACAAGGTTCATGGGTTTCCTTATAGACATGACAAGTTATAAGTTTAGTTACAATTTGGGTTACTGAAGTGTCTCGAATAATTAGAATTAATTAGAAATCACTGAGACGTCCGGGGACGAAATTCAAGATACATCAGAAATGATAGAAAGAAATAGTACAGTGCAAAATTCATGGGTTTCATTATAGACATAGCACAAAGCATAGGTTTAGTTACAAGTTGAGTTATTGAAGTGTCTGGAATAATCAGAAATAATTTGAAATCACTGATTGCCGAACACCAAAGCACAGAATCGTAGAGTTTAGAGACCCGCCACGGGAGCAGAACTTTGGCAAAATTCCTGGGAACTGGGAAGTAGAAAGCGCAAGTACTGACGTCACTAATGACGTCAAACACAAGAAGATGGCGCGATATTTAACTGGCTACTTTATGAAAAACAGTAACCTCCGAGTTCTGTTCATGCGTTGGGTTCGCCTAAAGTTAGCCTAAAGAACACCAACGCCGAGGTGCGAGTGCCATTAAGAGACACCTAAGTCAAACATTGGGGTCGCCTATCATTCTTATTTTTTTTTTTTTTTGCAACAGCTGTGTCAATAAGGCTGAAATAAAAGCGGCTCCTAAGCGGGTGAATGGCTAATCAGATTGGCTCCGAGAAGTGGCTTACGTGGTATCCGCAATAACGGGCATGCGCGGACAAAAAGCTCAGGCGCTATCTGTATCTATTGCGATTATCTTTACCGTTTTATCAGGACAGGGCTCATATAGGAACATGGATATCGTGGGTACATTTGTCGTACACGTCAAGACGATTGTGAATGAGTATACTGCCTCGGTCCAGTAAATTTTGTGAGCTATACAAAATCATGTGCATTAGTAGACTCTGTAGACTTAGTCAATCACGCGTCGTTCTCAGTACACATTCCGACAGTGTCTCATTCTTCTCCGTCATGATAACGTGACGATATTAGAGTACCTTGGGTAACTATATATCTTATTCTCTAACCTGTTATATTTACGTAGGTGTCGCGTGTTTTAACAAAAAATTAAAGATGCCTTTTCAGGTTTCAGAAATACAAATTTTCTTTCTTAGCTCTGCGTAATTGACAAACGTGAACGGACGACGTTCCGCAGACATTCTGTCGTTATCAGCACGATGTCTCGCATTCATCGGCATATACGCTGTGCACCACAACTGCGACCGACCACAGAGAGCCCCAACACGCGACACCACCACTGGCAGTGCGCTTCGGCGCGACACGCGAGCAAGATGCGTCGCTTCCTTCCGCAGAAGCGGTTCATTTCTCACCGGGCGAAAGACGTGCAACGCGAAACTGGTCGCAGGAGACGTTCCGGCACGGGAGGCCTTGAAAATGCATGCCCCGCATCTGTCGCCGTTGGCCCGCACAGCGCCTGCGACTGCAGATAACGCCGCCGCAGCAGCAGCCAGACGCTCCACGGCGACGCCGGAGGTCGAGCCGAGAGCGCGTGCGTGCGTGCGTTAAGTGAAGCGGAGGCTCCGAGGCGCAGGACTCCCCGCTGTGCTTCGCAAGAATGAAGGCAACGGCGGCGCAGCCCGCTCTCTCGTCTCTGCCGTTCCTTCGCGGAGAGAAAACAGCCGGTGTGTGTGCGTGTGAGAGAGAGAGAGGGAGAGCCCGAACAGAGCGCTCCTGTCTTTTCCGGGCCGTCTCATCCTCTCTCTCAACGTTTTCCCTCTCCACGACGTGCTCCGTATTCTTCAATGTCCACTTCATGGTCGCGTCCTGCCCCCGACGCTTCGTCGATCTGTCCGAGGTGCACGCAGCCGGTGCGAGAAAAAGGCGGGGCCCACTCGCCGGCGTCCTACGGCGCGGGAGACGACAGGTATATGGAAGAGGAGGAGGGCGGGCGCGCATCGCAAGAAGGTGCCAACGACAGCTGGTCGGGAGCGTCGCAATTTCCGCGTGGCGCGTGCGTGTATATGGACGCACAAACGCGCGACGCATCTTAAAAGCCCGACCTGCTCTGCTGGCCATTCTTTGGGGCTGGCTGAAACGAGGCTTGTTCGCCTTTCTTATTGCATTGTCTCTGCTGGAGGGGCACATCGCCTTTTGCGTCGTAGTAGCATTTGAAGAGATAAATAACCGTGTATGATTAATAGAAATTGAGGAGGTACGGCGAAGAATGAGCCGACAGAAGTTGCGAAGACACACACACACACACACACACACACACACACACACACACACACACACACACACACACACACACACACACACACACACACACACACACACACACACACACACACACACACACACACACACACACACACACACACACACACACAAACGCGTGCGCGCGTGCGCATGCCATCACATAAGTACAACCTCCTTGCATTGATACCTGCTTCCGGAGAGTCATTGAACGTTATTGAGCTCTCAACAGTGCAAGGTTGCTCCAAGCAAACATTGAACGCATGATGGGCGTGGAAACAATGGGATCTTCGATTGTGAGTGGCTTCCTGTGGCCGCGGAAGTGCTTAATAATAACACCTACGGAGATAGTTGGCTTGAACCTTTCATAGGCCTCCCACTTTACGGGTTTTGCGAATTTTTGCTCCGTTTGTGATCTCAGAAAATTATGTATATGTATCAGCAAGCCGCTGACGTCAATCCGTGTGCTTAAACGTGCACTTGCGAGAGGGGACAAAGAGGAAGCGTAATATCTTTTTGTCGGTGAAGACCCCAGGTGAGCAAGCTTGGTGAATCGCATAATATGGTCCCGTGCCGGCATTTGCGCGCCAGTCGCACACCAGACGCACCTGGAACACGTGGAACTTTCTGGCAATGAAGAGCGCTGTAAACACGTTTCATTTGACGCCGTGCCTGGCAGTTTTAACTTATCGTGATATTGAGGAGTTTATTGAGGAATGTCGAAGGCGACATAGATCAAATTTGGAATAGTGGATAGTGTATCACTTGTTTAAAATGTTTTCCTTTTCTTTATTAGTATGTGCACGAGCAAGTTCCGACACTATTCGTTTATTAAAAAAATTATCCGCTTGAGCAATTATTGATAGTCCTCCTATGCAGCTTCCTGCGTGCGCCCATAGGGCTATCTCTCTCTTCATATTTCTATCCCCCTTTTCTTTTCTTTCCTTCTATATAGAGTAGCAAACCGGACACTTGTCTTGCTGACCTTCCTACCTTTCCTGCCTTTCCTATCTTTGCTTTCTCTCTATTTATCCGGAAGAAACGATCACCGTGATTGCTTGTTCTTATCGCGGGAAGCTTTTCTGCTGCGGTAAACACGCAGTGCACTCTGTAATTTATGCTTTTTAGTAGGTGCGTTCACTAATGTCTTGCATCTCGGTCTTTTCCAGGTAAGTGGACGCAATCTTCTACGAATCTGCTTTGTCATGTGAGTACTGCGAGGTGGCAAGCACAGAGGAACGGACCGATTTCGAGAACAACCACGTGCTTCTTCCCAAGATATGTCACTGCTTGGGATTTTGTGCAATAGTGACTTAGGGCAGGAAGGACGTTGAAACAAAGCGTTTCCAGGAAAAAACGAAAGAGTAGTTTTCGAAATTAGTTTTGGCGGCAATATTATTACAGCGCCAATAAGCAACAAACAAAAATTGAGGCTCATTCGTTGCAGTTAGATGCTGCGTAAATGAATGGAAGCTTTTCGAGAAGCGTTAGTTTATGCTAACCCGCTACATTTAGCTCAAACCGAGCGGCTCCGAGGGGCTTGCTGAACAGTTGTACGAATTTGCTAAAAAAAAGAAAAAGTTAACGTTGTTACTACTTACTTCGGTGGCGTCGAATAAACTATCTAAGCAAAGGTAGGTGTGAGCAGTCTTACGTTTTAGCGAGATCGGCACCTTATGGGACAACAGTAGTATTGTGGTATAGAGAGCTGGTGCTGTGCAGAATGATGCTGGTTTCTGGCATGGCAAAAAAAAAAAAGAAGAAAAGAAGAAAACTCACTTGTGATAAATAATAAAAGCAACAAAAGTAGAAAAAAAGGGAGCAATATCAAAGTAAGTTTTCTAGAATTGTCTCTTTCACGAACAAAATAATCAAGTGGTTCACCTTTTGTTTAGAAACACCGGGTCACTTTTCTTTTCCGGTTCGCTTGTTTTCACTCGGGCAAACTCCAGCTCACGCACCCTGTCATCGTTTGTTTCTTGTCAACGGCTTGTGTTTTATTGTCACCTTCAGCTGTAATTCAGTTTATTGCCAAGCGCTGTTTGCAGCAAACACAAAAGCGCTCGTTGAACACTGACTGGCGTCCGCTTGTGCCAAGTTCTCACGCATGGCAATGATTCAGTGGTCTCTGGTTTATGTGTGAGCTACCTAAGGGGTCCCTCGGTTAACCACCTTTCTTCTCGTTCTAACGGTGATGATTGCATGAAAAGCGAAAGAAAAAAAAAGAAACCGGAAAGACCCGTGATAGAGCTATGAATAGGCAAAAGAAGCTGTATACCAGGCCCTCTCAGGGAGCGCAGGAGTGTAACAGACGTGTCGGACCCCCTGCAAGCCGTCGTTAGGTGAGAGGAAACGGCAAGCAAGTTAACAAGTGAGCGGCTTCGGCAGTGGGAAATAAATGAGCGCTGTTTTGGCGCGTGTTGCACGCTCTGTAGACAACGGGGTCTTCGCTGTCGGCGGGATTCCTAGTATTCTTGATGTGCGGGAGGGTTCGTGGTCATGAGCATAGCCCGTTACTCAAGAAAGAACGAAACGAACTGGGAGTGGCTGAGCCAACGCGCAAAACAATTGGCGTTCTTCGTTTTTCGTTTCTTTTCTTTTTTAACACGCAAAGGAAGTATATTTCATTCCGAGTGTCTACGTGCTGCACTGTTGTTGGAACTGAAATATGCTCCGACATAGCTTCCCAGATGTTGCTGTGGTTAAATATTCGCCAAGAACGCGACCTTCGGGTTCTGATGGTGACTCGTGATTGTGGTTGTCCGCGGTGGGGCTTCGGGTCGAACCTGGGAGGTGACCTGTTTCTCGAACGAGTGTGAACTGAAAGAAAACACGACGCAGTAGACGGTGAGCATGCACGGGACAATGTTCAAACGTTGGCTACCATACTTAGGGGAAGGAGGGTATAGAAAGGTGAGAGAGAGGGAGGCAAGATTTTCTTGTGCGTGCATCTGTACAGCAAGAAAGAGTTGACAAGAGAAAAAGGCCGCCGCAACGAAGATAACAAACAATGCCTAATTGGTTTCCACGTCGTTGCACAGATACTGGATGCACTTCACCGTCGTATAACCTTTGGTGAAGGGGTCTTCAACGCACTAATAAGGAAAGTTAGAACACGCTTTTCAGTCGAAACACAGTGCACGATAAAAAGAAGAAAAGCATCGCGTACATCTCTTTACAGCTCCGCTTATCACAAAGCCTATGCTCACCTGTGTTCAAGTCCCCTAAGAGAATATTGGTTCTTGGCTGCAGCTCACATAAAAAAAACTGCACAGAACTGCGAAGCGCAGCCTCATAGAGTCTATCTAGTGACTTTGTTACCCTTGGCATATCAACTGTGCCATCAATCACAGACTGCATGTTGTGCTTCGAACACTCCCACCTTTTGCAATATTGTGAACAATTTAAGAAGTATAGCTATGACTACAGGTGGAACACATGCACATGTTTGCGCTCGCTCAAGCTGCATAAGTTAGTCTTTTTCTCCAACTGCCTGCCTTAAACCACTAAGCCACATACTTCTTTTTCTTTTCGTTCTTTTTTTACTTGATGAATTGTTGAACGCACAGCAGGAAACATTGGAGAGAGCATCGGGGATGCAGTAGCCAGCGGTCCTTTCTTTAACGCGGTTGACAAACGAAGTAGCAGAGAACGCGCCCGCTCAGCACTGTGCCGATTCCGGAACCTTCTTGTTACTTCTTTCTCTATTTTCATTTCGCCTGGCGTTTTCCCATCTCGCGACTGCGGCTGCCGTTTTAGCTCGTTCCTATCACTCGCTGACCTCGTTGCCGCGGAGGTCAAAGGTTACGAGAAGTCGTCAAGACCGAGTTCCTGCATTGCGGGGGTGCCCTGTGGTCGGGGGGAGACGCACAGCGGCGGCAGAAAAATCGCTGAGGGCGGGGCCGCCTGGTAGCGTACGATCGGCCTGCTCGAAACGGCTCGGTATACTTTATTGACCCATCATTTCCCTACTCGGAGCCTCTGAAAGGAGGCGCGCACCGCAATGAGACGCTGGCCGCGCCAAACCGAACGTGTTATAAGAGCTCGTACGACGTGTTATTTGTGTTTCCTGTCAGCGTTTCCTGTCAGCGTTGTCTCTTCGCTTTGCCGTCGGGGCCGCCGAACATGCTGCGGCAGGACGCATAGCGGCAGGCGTGTATGCCGAAATTGTTTCGAGGCTGGCTGCTGTAGAACGAACGCTATGGAAGTAAGGGGAGAGACCGCGACTCAGCGTTGGCCGAGCACGCCGTGCCCTCTTGACACCTTATGCAACACATGCTGAGACGATTGGATATATTTCACAGCTTCATTATTTACAACTTTTCTTTAATTTTGCTGACTGGCCCCACAAAGTTCTTTTTTTTTCACATGTAGCTGCCGTCCTCGCTTCGCCTCCTTCCGAACGCGGGTCAGTGGGGAAATGTTTTTGCGTGAGAGATGTTTTGTGAACACGGGCCCCTATCAAATTACATTATTTCGATCGCGATAAGCAGATTTCTCCAAGTCATCCGTACTGCACCTTTGAAGAGACGAAGCTCGTTGTTGCCTTACTAAATCCTTTGTGGTTTGTGGCACGTTTTATTTCATCGTGTTCCATCTCGACCCAGCGGGATTCAGTCAAACTGTCGATTTCGTTGTGTCATTACAACGCCGATCGGGCTGTTTCATAAATGACGTGCGCCCTACAACGCCAGTCATAGACCAAAGGCCCTGAGGAAAGCAGCTTTTCTGAATAATACATAGCCTTGCTTCTGAGCTTTGAAATTAAAAAGCAAGGAAACATTAATCCACGTTTGAACGAAGTTAAACGTGCCCGCCGTGGAGTAGGGACTCATTTGTTGCTCGTTCACGCGTGTACAAGTCCATAATTACATTTAGGTGAAGCTTTGCGTAAGAATGTACGACTTATATTGGACGAACTTCATTGTATATTGCACGACACACTCAAATCTCAGCCGTTCAAAAAATAAAAAAATAAAAAAAACATAAAACTGTTTTCCTGTCCCACTGCTACTTCACCCTTCCACCTGCCCTTGTCCTCTTCTTCCTCTTTCAATTGCTGCGCTCTTCGTTACCGTTACACTCGCCGCCACCTTTCCCCTCGAGTTCGCTCAGGAGTAAGACAGGAGTTAGGAGTTCCGTGCAATTTTCACGAGGAACGTATAGCTTCATCTGGCTGGAATGAGCAGGAAAAGGGCGTTCGCGACGGTTGTCAGGTTCGGGAATCGCGGCTAAACGAAACGTCACAGGTCCCACAGCTTCCACAACACAGCAAGGGCCAGAAAACCGGGCTAGGAATTTTGCAAAGCGCCGAGGTAAACGCAGTGCCTGTCGAACCATGACTATATCGCCCGGTTGGAAAGAGGGAGCAGGACTTTGCTGAGAAGACGTATTGAACTGCGCTTAGTGGTGCAGTATTGCTGGCCGAGCTCGGAGGCTAGCCTGGCGCAGGGTCTCGCTGGAGATAACTTTTGCGGGGCGTTCTTGCAAAGACGTGTCGAAGCCAAGTAGGTGCTCTTGCGGCAAGCTCGGCGTCCTCCCGCAGAGTAGCTGAACCGGCGTGGTGCGAATGACTTTCTGTTAGGACGTGTTTAGAGCGAAAACCGCAGCAGTGACGTAGCCGTGTAAGTCGTCGTGTGTGCACGGGACAGACGTAGGGAGAAATGATGTCATTTATGGTGCGGTCGGTGTGCTCGATCTGTCCATTTGTTTGTGGATGTTAAGGGTGTGGCCACATCACGCTGTCATCCTGATAGCGCCCCGACTGCTAACACGTGATGTCTACGTCACCCATTTCCAAGTGTACTTATATCGCTCCCTCCCATGAATAAAGCGCTTTTCGTTACCGGATCGCCGGCCTGCCAACATGGTGGCAGCGGTGGGAACCCTGTCGATACCCGTTGCCAGATGAAACTTCTATAGACCTTCTCATCATTAAAAGGGAGATGTGGCCATATCACGCTGTCATCCTGATAGCGCCCCGACTGCTAACACGTGACGTAGACGTCACGTGTTAGCAGTCGGGGACGCTGCAGCATGTCGTATTCCATGTTGGACAAGAAGGTTTTTAAGGTACGTGGCCCAAATGCCGTGCCGCGGTCGGTAATGAGCAACTTTGGCGTGCCATGCCGGAACAGGAGGCACTCGTTAATAAAGGTCATGACACGAACGGCTTCAGAATCAAGGATCGCTCGAAGTTCTAGCCTCTTAGTCAGGTAGTCCGTGGCGACAATGAGAAATTGGTTGGATACTTGCGGCGAGGAAACGGGCGCATGGGACGAATGCCCACGATATCTAACGGTTCGCTACAAGAGGAGCGGTTGGCTGTAAGGGCACAGGTTCTCGGTTTGTGACAACCTTATGAGCTTGACAAATGGTGCAGGATGACGCGTACACGTAGCCATCGGAGCGCATGCCAGACCACCAAAACCTTTCCTTAACGTTAGTCAGAGTCTTCTGCTGACCCAGGTGTCCATCAGAGGGGTGTCGTGACACATTAAAAGTATATGGATGGCTGCATGGCCGCAGGCACTACAAGTAGGTACAATTCACCTGCTGTACGTCGATGATAAAGGATGCCAATTTGGACTGTATAAGCTGATGAAAGTCTCTCGAGGCAGCGCTTTGGTGTACAGGTATCACCAGAGAGACGCCGGACAATCTCGCAGATTTCTGTATCCTTTCAATTTGCAGCTCTAGATCGAGTATACTGCAAATGCCGGCGCCGAGCAGTTAGTAACGACAGGGTTGCGTGAAAGGTAGTCGGCGTCTTGGTGACACGAATCACTACGATGAACGACCGTGAAGCTGTAGTATTGAAGTTTGAGGGCGCCACCAGGCAAGTTTGGCATTTAAGTCTTTTTTTTGTTGGTTTGTAGCCAATACAGTGCAACGTTGTCAGTAACAATAGTAGAATGCTTGCTGTAGATGTAAGGCATCAACTTCCGAATGGCCCAGACCACTGCGAACCACTTTCGGAGCCGAATTGCAGAAGAACCGCCCAAAGCCAAGGTCACTGGCGACAGTGTGGATGATGCTAGGGGCGTCCTCTTGATAGTGTGCAAGTGTTGGTGGAGTCGTCAGAGCCGCCTTAACATTCTGGAAGGCTAATTCCTGGTCGGGGCCCCAATGTCACTCCTGAATTTTCTTCAGATGTTCAATGAGGGGTGTGCAGCGCGAGCGGCGTAGCGGATGAAACGGCGGAAGTAGGAAGCGAAGCCCAAAAAGCTTTTAACTTGTTTGGCCTTTGTAGGAGGCGGAATGCTTGCTAAAGCTTGTAGCTTCGGAGGATCAGGGCTGATTGATTCCGTGAGCACTGACAACATGACCCAAATAGGTAACTTCCGGATAGCTGAAGAAACACTTCGAAGGCTTCATGCGGAGCCCACCATCATCTAGAGCGTGTAATACGAGCTCCAAATGCCGTCGGTGTTCGGCAAACGTGGGAGCGTAAAGGATGATGTCATCCAAGTATACACCAACGCCATCGACCACTTCAAGTGTCCAAGGACCCGGTCCATTAGTCGCTGGAACGTTGCAGGTGCATTAGAGAACCCAAAAGGAAGGCAGTATAAATGGTACAGGCCGTCCGGTATGATAAAAGCAGTCTTTTCCGTGTCCCTCTCGTCGAGCCCGACCTGCCAGTAGCTGGAGAGGAGGTCGACTGTAGTGAAAAATCTTGCCCCGTGAAGCCGATCTAAGGCGTCGTCGAGGCGGGGAATAGGGTATACATCCGGCTTGGTGACGCTGTTTAGATGACGATAGTCTACGCAAGAGCGCGTAATGCCGTCCTCCTTTCTCACGAGAACTACAGGGAACGACTAAGGAGTGAACGAGCCAGATATGATGCCACGCTGTAACACATCTTCCACTTGAGTTGCAATTTCAGCGTGTTCAGAAGCAAAAACACGACGAGGGTTGTGTCGAACGGGTGCATGGGAGCCAATGTTGATTTTGTGACGAACAATAGTAGTACAGCCAAGCTCGCTCGGTGGTAATGCAAAACACCTTCGAAATTTCAGCAGCAATGCTTGGATATCGAACTTCTCGGATGACGTTAGGTTTGGGCCGAAATGGAACACATTCCACTCGACGGAGTCATCGCCACTCTCTGGACACGTAGAGTGTTGCACTGTTGTGAGGACGGAGCAGGGCTGAAGGGCTGCCCCGAACGCCTACACAGTTCCAGAGTGTAGGCGCATAGTACTGGGGGACGTCTTGCTGTGGGTTAACATGACCACTGCCACCAAAATGTAACGGGAGTCTGGCGCCTTGAATGGGTTCCAAGCGGTACACGACACACCCAAATCTCAGCCGTGCTAAGAAAACCAGTTATTCCCCTGACCTACAGCTATACTCTATCCTTCTGCTTGCCCCCTTCTCTTCCTCTTATTTCACTTGCGGCGTTCTTCGTTACCGTTACAACACACACACACACACACACATATATATATATATATATATATATATGTGTGTGTGTGTGTGTGTGTGTGTGTGTGTGTGTGTGTGTGTGTGTGTGTGTGTGTGTGTGTGTGTGTGTGTGTGTGTGTGTGTGTGTGTAGGTGCCGAGAAATAAAGACAATATTATTAAGTCGAAAAGTATTGCTTGCTGGCAGTCTTTAATTTACCTCGTCGAAGAGTTTGCGTCACGTCCTGTTATATCGCACTTGTTCTCCCCAGAGCAAGGCACTTACAGCAACGTGTTCAGGGAAAGAAAAAACAACGAAAAAGGAAACTCTAGCAGCTACGGCCTTAGGACTCAACAAAAGAGGGACCAGAGGCCTGGATTTTCGTGCTGACTGACGTCACCGGTATCACGGTGGAATAGAAAATCCGTTGATAGCCCGCCGGCTGGTACGGGAGGCCTGCGGTCACCTGGAAACCTGCGTGTGCGTGTTTGCTTTAGCATAGATTGTGGCGGTGGCACCGCGAGCTCTATAGCGAAATCGTTGCCGCGCCCTGCGAATAGTGTTGTTCGCTTCAGCTCACGAAGCCGGTGGCTGGGGGAAGGAAGGGGGTGGAGAGGAGGAAGGGTGCTCGGACGGTACCGTTGTTTTGATAACGCCTACGTTCCATTAGGGCCTCTTTCGTAGCCGATCGATCGACCTCGTGAGGTCGGTCCTTTGTCTCTGTGACCCGGGCGGTATAGAGCGCCGCGAAGCGGTTTGGCAGTTGGTGG
The DNA here is from genome assembly GCF_050947875.1 of Dermacentor variabilis. NCBI lineage: Eukaryota > Metazoa > Arthropoda > Arachnida > Ixodida > Ixodidae > Dermacentor > Dermacentor variabilis. The sequence continues at coordinate 94,302,417 of NC_134569.1, read as the reverse complement.
GTGCGAATTATGAAAGCACAAACCTCTGCTCGAAACACCCAGCGACACACCGGTGGGTCACGTGATGTTTCGATCTTCGGCGTAGCCGTATTCACACAAAAAAAAAGGAAAAAAAGGAAAAGAACAGTTACATTTCTAGAACACTTCTTTAGAGCAGATACCAGTTAATGCCGATGCTGGACATAATTAGCGAGGGCCGCTGGCCAAATGGCAAAGAGCACTTACGAGCGGGAACCTTTGTGATTTCGGCCTTAGAATTCTGCAGAGGATGGTAACGCGTTTATTTCACGCATGAGAAAAATGCGTGTTCTTCTGGTTGTTCCCGGTGGAATTAAGGGGTTCGTTTCGGCAGGAAATTAGCTGATCTTAAGGCGGGTTTAAGAAGAACAATAGAACTCGTTTGGTCAGACCAGTGCTTTAGTGAGGTCGAGACAGGGAGAGAGGATCGATTAATGAGAAAGGGGAGGAACGAGACTGCATACGGTGTGCTTATGCTACTGATGGCATAGTATAGGTTTGACTTGACCTACGCTTTGGTGTCGCTTCCACATCTTGCGATGTGGAAGGCGACACACAATATACATGCAGTGTGAAAACACATGCGACCTAGCTATTGAATAAGAGTGCGTGAGTCCGAATGAAAAATTTGGCTCGCTCTTTATTGTATTGCCAGCCTACGTAGCATAGACAATTCTCAGAACAGCAGCTGTATCTGCACGATGCCGGGTAGACAATTCCTGAGGATTACTCAATAGAACGGAGAAGAAGAAATATCGCAAGATAAGACCCCGTCAGTGTCTGAGCTGGAGTCTCTGTTGAGCCGTATGGAAACCGATCCCAAAATGTCACGTTCACTGTCATTGCTGACGTCAACTGCCTCAGACGTACAGTCTGCAGTACGGAGCTATGAGACTTCACTTACGCACAGTGTGTTGCTCGCTACAGCCAATTCTTCTCTGGAAAACAGTGAGACTGTGAAAAGATTCTGGCATGTTTTTCCGCACAAGATCAGGATGGCGGTTGGCCATGTCAGTAGAAATGGTACAGCCGACCGCTAAACGTCAGTCATCCACATTGCGCAACGTCAGTTAAGAAATTAAAACGGAAAGGGATTACCAAGAGAGCTCTCGAGAGATATGTTGTAAGTACGTGTAAAACGGAAGGTCGGATGTAACAATACATACAGTCGGGGGCATCTGATTATAAAGCTTGACATTTTAAAAAGCGTCGCAGGTTGACGCGCTTCATGCGGTTTCAGGAATCTCATTAGTTCAGTTGCGTACAGAGTGCTGGCCTGTTTAATCGCTCCCGCACGCGTTGATTAGCTTTCCGTTAATTCATTTTTTTCATTCATTTATTATTTCTTACTTTTTCGTTTTGTTCCGCACATCCCTTACTATATGGCGCTATGTGTGCCATAATACGGGAAGTGCGGAACAAAGTAAACAGATGCAATCAGGTGTCGGTCCTAATTAATTAAGCAGAAGAGTGCCGGGAACGAGTGCCGAAAGAGGCGAGCGCGGAAAAGTCGATAGTACGCAATTAATTTGGCGGCCATTCCATTTGGGATAGCGGACCGGCGATCAGGATGGCGACACCAGGGGTGCTCGAGCCATCGCTATAGTATAGCCATCTGTTCGCCGCCTGCGCCGGTTGTATGCCTCAATCCGTGCGACGTGTAAGTGAGAAACCCGGAAGAGGCGTGTTCGCTCCTGTGTAGGCCACGCCTCTGCTTAAGCGGAGTTTCGATCGTTGACATTCGTCAGCCCTGCCGTCAAGTCTGAATTGAATTGATCGAAATAGCGCTGTAAATGCTGACGCGTGTGCATATTCTATTTGGGCTTTTCGTGTTTCTTCGCGTTTCGAGCCCATGGAAACAACAACGTGAAAATGGACACCGATAGTGGCAGGCTCGTGCTTCTATTATTGACGCGATAACGGTAGGCGTGAGCGGTAGTAAAACTTGTGAAATAACGCTATAGCCTTTAAACCGGCGGACGCGAGGGAGTGGCGTAAAGCCGAGACCACACGTACGCTTGCGGACGCGCGCTAGCTCGCGTCCGCGCGCCTAGCGCCTGCCGCGCCTCGCGAGTAATGGTGGTTTGCATCCACAAAGACGCGCGACAGCGCGCGCTCACTGGGCTCACTCACAGACGCCTCGGCAGTCTCCGCTTCGTACTTTGTTACTGACAGCGCTTCAAGATGCTTCGATATTTATAAACGTAATTGTTATATTTTTATAGCTGTTAGATCAGTGCAAAAAGGAAGGAAGAATCACATTCTTGCACGATATAAATCTGCTTCACTGAGAGTTGAACGCTCCGCGCCGTAGCTACGTAGCCAGGCGCGCCGACGCGAGGCAACCCAAGCGCGCGATAACAGAGAGGAGCTGTTCCCCGAGATCACGCCGCGTTTCGACGCGTACGAGCCATGCTGCACCGTGTGCGCATGCGTGGGCGCGTGAACGCGAGCTTGCGCGCGTCCGCAAGCGTACGTGTGGTCTGGGCTTAAGACGAACGTTGACTTTGTCCTGTCACCTTACTTGCGTCCGTCGTGTAAACGCCGTGCGATTAGTGCTTTAAGTATGAGACGGATAGCCCAAGAACAAGTTTTGAATAACGCTATACATCTCAAGCAAGGGAAAAGCTGCGTCAGGAGACAGCGCAGTATATGGATGTGTAATATGTAAGAAAGCAAAAACGAATCACAGGCCACAGGCAAACCTGTACACAGGCAAACCTGTACATTCTCGAGAGTACCGTGAACTGAGGCGCAAAAATATTGGGCTGTTAGCTGCGGCTTAACCAGGCGTGCAATGCGAACTTATTTTGCTCGAGGCAACGATGAAAGGTTCTCGGCTCGTATTTCATAAAGAAGTGTTACGCTAGAATTGTTTCTTATAGAGAAACTTTCAGCCAATCCTTACGTTCGACTATGAATTGCGAACGTAGCTGACCAGTTTCGCATATACATAGTGCACTTCTCTGGTTCACGTAACCCTTGGCTGTGCGCGAAAGAAGAGCTTTCTGCATTCTTCCCCTGACTATTTCCATTTCTTGATCTGCATGGTTCCCTCGTTTAGTGTTTCTTCTTTCTTTTCCTTTTCTTCTTTATTACTTTTTTTTTCTGCGGTGTCGGGATAGCCGGCGGTTCAGTATCCATATCGCCCATGTGTCGCAATTAATCAGCAACGACAAAGCAGAGCGCTTAAACATCGGAATTTTCTTCGAAAGTGTGCGCATGCATCCTTTCTTGGCCTGGCCTATGCATGGGCGTCTGTGGCCGCAATTGTGCAAATTACAGAGGTCGATTGGGCTGGTGTTCTAGCTGGGGAGCGGCGGATGCATACATGTTATGGCACAGTATGACTCTTCGAACGTACCTCTGGCATCTAGAAAACGGTCAGAATGCCTTGTGGTATATTTGGTTATCAACGTTTTTGAGAGCTACGTATTGACGGCTTAGTTGGTTCACGCGTAGACATTCCAACCTTCTATAAATTCACTTACGCTGTACAACTATGCCCGTACTCGCGTTGGAAAATGTAGGGAAACATACGAACTTTAACTTATGCGAGGTAAAACAAGACACCGTACGCCTCTGATTTTTCTGCTTTTTTAATCATTAGAGGTAGCGCTTGTTGCTTGGTCTTCCTACGCAGTTCTTCTTCCTGTAATGGCGTTCCTGTAGTGCTTGCTGAAGGTAACCTTCCTCAAAAATCAGCCGGTCGGCATCTTCGTGACGTCTTATTGGGCCATGCATTGTACACGTACACCCCCAATCCGCTTATCTGGATAAGTATTCCTTTCAAGAGCACCGCACCTTATCACCGCGCATTGGCTGCTTCCGTACCCAGCCGTCGTCGCAGCGTTCTCGAACATGCTGAGCACGATCGAAGGCTGCCCCGGATTCTTTTCAACCTAAGCGCACAGGCGGGCTCGCCGCCGATCAGATGGGCGACCGGACTAAGCTTATATACCGAAAAAAAAATTGCCTTGAGAGGGGGAGAGATACTTTATTACGGCACTCGCGGAGGACGGACAGCACCTTCTCTGCAAAGCGAATTGGTTTTAGATAAGATACACTTCAGAAATACATGCCAAACTCACAGTGAGTATACAGGTGCCACCGTGCTCCGATGTGGGTGTCTGCATATAGTCTATTTCCTGACCCACATATTTCGATGCTCGTCTCCGGTTCGTAACCCTTGGCTGTGCACCGCTTGTTGAACACGAGGCGCGTGAAATCACCTCGCACTCTATCCACTCCCGACAGATACAGGCCTTGCACGCGAGATTAAACTGAAATGAACTGAGTTTGATTGACATAATACAATTTACAAAAAAAATGGAATTACAATACAATATAGATGTCTTGCTAGTGTTATGACAGTGTCTGTGCAGTAGAAATGCTTCTAGATGTCTTGCTAGTGGCATGACAGTGTCTGCGCAGTACAAATGCTTCTGAAAAAAAAAAAAAAGAACGGGAAGAGATGCTTGCCGGGGAGGGGGTTGGGTGCGCATTTGATCTTTAGTTTCAGATTATGCCGTCCGAACGCTTATCTTGTTCTTCCGTCCTGTGTAGGATTTTGTATCCTTTATGTATGGTGACGTTCGAGCACGCAACTATCGGTGCCGACTAACACAGAGTTCGGAAAGCACGATAGCTTGATAATTTTCTTGCCCTCACAGCGAGAGCACATATCGTTAAAAAACAAAAGAAAATTGTGTCATTTAATTTCAGGACTAAATCAGACGACCGCGGAGGCTGCCGTACGTCAAAATTCTCAGGACACTTAGAAACAATCTGAGAGCACAGACCGCTGATAACACGACAATGTAATCCCGGCCAACAGACTCTCTGTAAAAAAAAAAAAATGATAAAAAAATGTCTGACATCATTGGATTTCGTCCTTTTTTAAACCCTTAGGTGTAAATCTGCAGCTGGCAGCGAAATAACGCTTTTGCGTCAGAAGATAAAGCACACAACTTTACCTTCGAACGGTACAGGCGACTGCTCAGGACATGCACCGGGTTTGTTAAATGTAAGGCCCATTTGATTCACGTGCACTCTCTTAACTAGTTCACGTGGTGCTGCACTTTGCTATTCGTTTCACCAGTTTGACATGGCGGCATCTGCACGTTGCCATACGTATCACTGTCAGGGCATGCTTCGTGCAGGACGAGTTCACGGCATTCCCTGGACTCGTCAGACAGCAGTGTAAACGGTCCAGCAGGTAGCGCCGTGACGGTTCCGCACGAACAATAACTGGTACTAAACTGACGGGAACTGGGGCCCTATAACGTAAAACTGTTCAATATGCTTTATTCCATTCTGCTGATGTCAAATTTCCGTAACCGCCGACGCAAGTATCGGGCGGTCACCCGCAGGGTTGTCCGAACAGACCAATCAAACGCTCTCCTCGTTCATAGGAGGTCACTTTTGTTTGCTTCAAAAACGAATAACATAGCCTATACACTGAGAGACTTGTCTTATCCAATTGACGGACAAGAGGTGAAGAGCACGCTCAAGTGGACAGGGATTCGATGGGGCCGAGCCAGTGCACTGAAAATCGATTACCGGATGAAGAGGGTGGTGCCGGCGTCTGCGATTGGTCTGCTTCGCCTTACTTAGCTTGCGGTGGCCGGTCAAAAATCGCGGCGGCATGCAATGGAAGGTTATATATGTGGTTAAAACGCATCCTCAGCAAAGAAGAGTTCGCAGAACGAATTCGTAAACGTGCCGAAAGTGCTCGAAAACGTTACACGGCCACGCAAAAAAGCTTTATTATACGCAAATAAACCCATGCTCTCCGGCAGGTGCGAGTAGCTAGTGCTTGAGCGATCGGCGGCTGTAATCTTTTGTTCGTTTCAGAACGGGGGTGCCTGCGGCTATTCTGAAGAAAATTCAGTTTTGTTATCCATATTAATGCATCTTTAACGCGCATACGTCACTTCGACGCGGGGAGCTTTTGCGGTTTTGTGACGTCGCGTGACAGGCAGGCGGAGTGGGTGCAGCCCGAGAACTTTTGACGAATAGCCGAGGGCTAATGACGAAAAGGTGTCGAATCAGAAATAACTATTTTTCTTTTGTTTGGTCAAATCATACATAATCAGCGTGTACATGTCATAGCAGATGGGGAGCTATCGTGGTTTTGATGACGTCGCGTGACAGACAGGAGAAGTGGGAGTGGTCCAAAAAGGTTCTTGACCAATCGCGGAGGGCTGATTAGAGAATTGGAATAAAAATGTTTGGAATAGTTTTACGTTATAGCGCCCCTGTAGTTCACGAAATGCAAGGTAAATCGAATAGATGCTTGAAGTCTCCATACTTCACGACGGCTCACTATAGTCCTCGGATTTATGCATTATAGCTGTGGTCGCAAGCTTTAAAATGTGGGTGCTTTTACTTACGAGAATTCTAATCGCGGATCGCCAAGGATAGTCGCGTGCTTTGGTTGGAACTAATTAATTCATCTTATTCGACCACTGACAGTGCGACCTCCTTATATTCGAGCTGCAATTTTGTAGACTAAGTGGCATTGTACAAGCAAAAATGACACGCGACTACGTTGACCCCTTGTTTCCTCTTTTAATAATCTCTGCAAAGTAACCTTTCTAAGCTTGGCAACGTCTTTTACTCAAGCCTGCAGCGACATGGTCTACATGTACATGGTCTGCAGGTACATGGTCTACAGGTACATGGTACAGGTCTACATGGTCTACCTGTAGACCATGTCGATATGTAGGTCTGCACTTTTTGTTCACACATAATTTGAGGGCAGCGCCGCGCCGTCTTCGTGACGTCCCACGCTGGAGGTTCTTTTTGATAGACTGGTTCAAATGCCAATGATTGCTCAATGAGAGGAGTACTAAAGAAGTGTACACAAAGCTGCACAAAGCAGAGTCCTTGCCCTCCCCCCCCCACCCCTAAAAAAAGAGGATGTGCAAGTAATGATAAATAAATAAAAATGGATATAAATACGCTTTCGTGTTTCGAAGCACATCCACTGGTATATAAGGTGTGACGTCAAGGCCTCTTTCTGTTGCTCATGCATTTTGGTGCAAGAATACCAAGGTGCGCTTATGCATAATTAGAGGGCTCTCACCCCGTACCACACTGCTAGTGCGACCGAGGCTATACGGACGCCGAGCTCTGTCCTCTCATCTATATCGCGCTACCCGACGGGAGTTCGAGACACGCAAATCCCCGAGTGTTGAGGATTCCCGACGGACCCGGCTAGATCCCCGGAGCTTATAGCTCACCGCGGGTGCTCTTGGCATGTGCAGGTCTCCCGCGGCGGCGATGTTCGTCGGGGTGGCGAGCCTCTTCTCTTGACTCGTATTTATAGGTGTGCTCCCAGAGAGAGGGAAGGACGGGGGGGGGGGGGGGGAGAGAGAGAGAGTTGAGCGTACGGCAGGAAAACCGCGCGAAGAGCGCATAAATCATCCATCATCTATCCCGGGAACCACGGCTCTCTCGTGCTGTATGTGACCGGGTTAAAAGGTCATGACGCCGCCGCCTTTATATACGTATGGCGCCATCATCGTCGTGCGGTTCGCGTCCCTGAGGACGGAAGTAGACGGAATCCCCCCCCCCCCCCCCCCATTTTTTTGTTTCTTCGTCTGAGCGGCGCGTCCTATTCGCACCCACCGGCCGCGAGCATTCGCTCGGTGACGGGATGATGGCTAATGGTAGGTGACGGGATGTTTATATCATATGCATGGTGAGGCCATAAGTCACCCCTGTGTACCAGAAGACTAGTAGCTGCTTTGCGCCGGCATTGATCTTTATAAAGCTCGTACAAAAACTTATGTTTTTTTGTGTTCTTTTCATTGGTAGACTCGAAGAGTGTGCTTATGGCCCCAACTTGTTAAAAATTACGTCATCTTTTGCACTCTTACGAATATTTCTTTTTCTTTTTTTTTTCCATTGCTTTCAGACTCTTGCACTGTGGATGGAATGCTTATGTAAATATGTGGCTTGAATGGTTAATGCTCTCGGTGCATAAAACATGTGCCGAATTTCTCATTTCTAGAAAAACTTTGCACGAGTACGTGCTGCCTGAGTTGCTATTCATCGTAGACGTCCGGCACGCAACATTGCGATAGAGAAGCTCCGACGGCTGCCGAACATGCCCCCATACAATACTTCCACTCGCAAACTAAGGGAAGCTCTGCTATGGCTACAAGGCTCGTGTCAGCCCAGCAGCAACAGGAGCCGACTGTGCGTTCAAGAGAGAAGAGGAGGGATCGCCAATTACTGTGCTCCACTGGTCCTTCCGTGAAGATTCCCCTCAGTCGGCGATTCGCAGTTGGCCTATCACGCAGAGGCGGACAATGGGTGGGGCGCTACTAGTTCTCCGGTCCTGGCTATAGCTTGCCAGTTTGTGAGGGTTTAATTTACCGACACGTACGCGTCCGCGACCTTCTTGTCGAGGATTGTACGGTGTCCTTATTCTCATACCTAACTTTTACTGTGGAGACGCAGCGAATAGTGTACGCGTGTGCGCCGAACTCGCGATTTAGCCACCCCGAGCGCCGATCTCGAGCTCGTTCTTATACTTGCCTTTGCCGAGCCTGCACGTTACAGAGCAACACGTGCGCCACGAGGCGCAACTCGACTGTCTTGCGCGCGCGCTGCGAGCCGCGCCCTTCTGATTAGAATGAATCGGGGCCCTGGGAACCGGCAAGCTGGAGGACGTGCGCCTACCACTTGTTAGCGTAATTAGCGATGCCCGCCGTGTAAATTGAGCCCCCCCGCCGCCTCTCAGCGGGGTTGCAGCGTAGTGTGCAAGATTGTACTCTCAGATTTTATAGAGCGCGGGCTCCATGCGCCCTAAAAAAAGAAAGATAATAATGAACGGCATGCTCACATGCTGAAGGTCACGCACATGCTGTCTCAGAAAATGTATTTGATCTTTATTTCCGAACGGAACATTTAATGTTTAATGGAGTTGTTCTCTAAACATATCCTGAGCTGTCCGTAGTCCTAAGGTGTCGCTGGCATGGTACTAGATCCTTTCCTGGTTAAGATATTCAGATTTCACTGAATCATTTCCCAGCGCCAGACACACGTGACTCCATGTGCACGCTGACCCCACCCCGCCCGCCCCCTGTGAAGTGGGCTGAGGCCTTCAATTAGCGCTAATGTTAACGGAGAAAAAGGGCACAGACTGCGGTACAATTTCGCATTTGGGAGTTATTGGCCTCTCCGGCTTAATCATTGGTATACTTCACCTTGCAGTGTGGGTCATCCCGCTGTGCCTTAGCTTTCCTCGTATCGTGCGCATGCAGCTCTGAAAATTGCGATTGTGCAGTGACAGTATACGCGTTAGGGATGCGTTATCGTCAAGCCAGGAATTAGATAGTTGACCTCTGAGCTAGCTATACAGGGTGTCCCACGTAAATTTAGCCTAACATTAAAGATATACAAGTGCCACGTAGCTGGACAGGATCACGGTAATGTTCATTGCCGTCGCTTGTAGATACTCAGATTGTTTTGATTGCATTCCGCCTAATTAGTGCCAATGAAAAAATTGTAGAGCAACATGAAAAGCTTGCGATAAAGCTTGCTGTTACTCGATACGTGCTACGTAAAAGCGTTTTTCCGAGCCTGAAAGAACCCCGCGAATACACGCAAAAATTTCTCGAGCGGCCAGTCGCACGACAATTTGGCGTGTATTCTCAGGCTTCTTTGACGCTCGGAAAAACACATTTATGTAGCACGTATTGAGTAACAGCGAGCTGTATCGGGAGTTTTTCATGTTGCTGTACAATTTCCTCAGAGACAATTTCAATCTAATTATTAAATTTTAGAAGTTGACTAATAAATAAGACTAATTATGTTATTTGGCGGAAGGCAAGAACTAATCTGAACATCAACAAGCGACGGCAAGTAACATTACATTAGTTCTGTTCAGCTGTGGCACTTCTATATCTTTAAAGTTTGGCTAAAGTTACCTGGGACACACTGTATAACCAACGAGAATGGCTGTGACGGCGCATCTTTACCAGCTTTTGCTGGCGACGTTATTGTGCTCGGTCACGCCATTCCTTTGGTCAATGCCAACACGTCGAATGACCATTAAAGGCCAACTGTGGAGAGCGGCGCCTTTCTTCGCTTCTCTTATACAGCGCTTTCTCCACCCGTATTATATATGGGTGTATTGGCAAAAGCCACCGGTAGAGGACTCCCGCTATGTATGGAACTTATTGACACGACGCATGCAGATGGCAAGGCGTCACCGCGGTGGGCGGTTTCCATTCGGTGCGCCCTTCCTTGGCCGCCAGGTTTTGAAAGGAAACAAGATGGATGATAGCACCAAATCGCAAGCTCTATGTAGGCTCATGCGCCGCCTGTGACGGAGTACGGGGACAGTAATGCAACCATGCACCGCAGTCACAGGGCACAAAAGAGGACGTATTCTTTGTCGGCTGCAATGTAAAGCTTTCTGTGCGTTGTTTCGGCCTGCAGCACGAGATTTAGACATATTCTTTAGTATACATTTGTTATTTATTACATTTTATGAGCCTGGAAAAATAGGCTAGTGAAGAGGTGGCTGTTTATTGCAGTCATAAAATATAAACCACAGCACCTAAGAAATGTCAGGAGAAAGCGAAGACAACAAAAGGCGGGCACAGTGGTTCGCAAAAAAAAAAAAAATCCACCTTTGTAGAACTCGTAAACGTTAGTCCAATGGGATGTCATCGTGGCACAAATGTGTGCCCTTCTTTTACTCTGCAGCTCGTGATTATGGCATGCACAAGATAATGACCAAACCAGTGCAGAGTTTGCAGTTAACACGATAGATACTGTGCCCTTGTTCAGCGAATATGATTTCGTAATGACATCTGTCTCAGTTTCCTGCATAAGAAGCGAGGCAAGTGAGCGATTCTAAAGGTAAAATTTCCCTATCTTGATACAGATTAACATACGAACTATCCATGTACTTTCTTTAGATATTTCACCCCGGAAACAAGCTGTTGCTGCCCGGTTTTCGCTTCTCATTAGTAAACAGTAATGGTAGTTTTCGCAAGTATAGACCCTTATCACAGCGGTCCCGTGGGCGCCGACACCTTTGAGCACTTGGTGGCGCGTCCATTGCTGGCCTCAGCTGTCTCAGTTGCCTCCATGTTTACAATGGGTCTGCATGACGCCCGGTGCGGCTCAGCAAACCTCTGTTTCGGCGGATATCGTCGATGGTGACTGGGTTGACTTCACGAAGCTTTGGCCACAGTATTTAGAGGGCATATAGGCGCTTTCGATGCTCATTACCGCCTCGTACAAACGGCGCGAGCAGCGTATGTATACGGTGCTTGTCGGAAAAGCGAGGTTAAGAATATATTCTAGGCTGTCCGAACGTACCACTTACGAATTAAATCAGAATCAGTGTGTCATGCTCTTCATTTTTTATTCGGCAACCGCACTGAAGCAGCGGTTTGAAGTGTTTCTGACTCACTAACGTCTCTCGGTGCATTCGCTGTCTTATTGTTTATTTTCTGCCTCATCGCTTGCGGGTGTGCTCGGTTGCGATAGGTTTGCTCTTGCTGCGCACAAGGCGTGGCACGTAAATGTTCTGTATACTTTGTTATAGCTTGTAGCGAATGCGTGTTATCGCTAGTCACTCGCTTACCCAATCACCCACATCAGTGTGTAGGCGGTGCCGTCGCCGTCATCATAAATGCTTCTGCGCATTGATTCAGGTGTTACTGATTCACTGATTATTGATACGTTGGCGATATAGTGGCTTTATGTTTGCTCGTGAGTTGAGGTGGGACGTGGGGGTGGACGTGCGTAGATAAAGTGCGAGAAACTTACCATGCATGGAATCGGCTCTACTCTCCTTGTCACTGGATAACGAGCGGTACTAACGCCATGCGGTCGTTCCGGTGCTGAAGTGCTTTCTTTGGAGCTTAGCGGTACAACGCTGGCGGAAGAGTGAAATTTTTTTTTTTGTCCTCGAGGAAAGCCGTGCATCTAGAAAGGCCGGCAACACAGGCAAATCTTAGGTAGCGCTGATCTGTGAGTTTGGCCACACAGATTCATTCCATTGCTTAATATCCCAGTCACTATTTCTTTTGCAGACAACCACCGTGCACGTCTTCCCTCTACCATTCCATATTTTCTGCAGCGTGGATAGAGCACAGTGCGTTAGCGAACAGCCAGCTGCCTTTCCGACAGCTGATCGCGCTGTAGCCAGGCAGAAGCGGTAATGGTTTCGCATTGCTGCGCTTTCGCTGAGGCACTGTCTAGTGCCCCGCCGAAAACGCCATCTCCTTCCTCCAGAGAAAACTGCTCCGAGATAACGGTTCTTCTTTTCCCATGTACGAGAAGGCGCAAGCCAGTTTTTGGATACAGGTAGCGTGGGAACGGCAAAAAAAGCCGTGATAATCGGTGTCGGAAACTCTGCAAAGAAGTTCGCTGCATATACGAACCGCACTGCCTGCCCTTACGAGTCGGTCGTGTCTTCGTGTCCCGGAGAACGAGACAGCAGTGTCAGCATTAGGTGCGTGAGCTGCGTCCGCAATTTGACTGCCGCAGTGCGGCTCACGACATTCCGCGCGAGTGACTGGTATGGCACTTTCCACTATAGACTGTACACCGAGCTTGCGTCCCATTTCTTAGCCGGGAGCGTGCGCCGACTCTGAGGCTGGGATAATCCCGCAATCCGGGTTATCTCTCTCCCCTTTATACACTGGCTCAAAGTACTGCTTTTTCGTCCCAAATGGTGCGGTGTATACACCGACGGTGGCCTCGGCGCTTCCATAGATTATAATCCGACTTATTTTCCTTATCGTCCCCCTTTTATTCCTTGTTCCTGCGACTTTCGTTCTCGATTCCATCAGAGGCATGGGGGAATTTGCTGCGCCCCGGAATAAGGAGACGGCGCTCATCATTCTGGACTTCCTCCCAAAGCTTTTCCCAGAGACACATTTTTTTCCCGCTTTTCTCTCGCCGCTGAGGCCACGAGTGTCTCTCTCTGTCTGCTGTTGCTGTTCGTGGTAGGTGAGGGGGGGGGGGGCTGTATGAGGGCGCGCGCGTCGGCTTCGTCGGGCTGTGGTAATGGTGGGGCATTGCTGCTGCGACCCACGGCGGCTTTCGCTCGGGTCTGTGCCATGTTATTATTTTTCTTTCTTTCTTCTTCGTCCGGTCACTTCTCGTCTCTTCCAAGTCCTTCTTTCTATTCTCGCTTGTTTTGCCTCGGCGCTTTCCGCCCCGCCAAACTTCTTCGCGCTGTGTTTACTGCCGCTTCGTAGGAGGCGCGAGTGAGAAAGATGAAGCGTTATTTTCTTTATATTTCTCTACTTTTTCTATCTTTTTATCTCTTCGTTTCTTTTCTTTACATATACATTATTATTATTATTATTATCTTTTCTTGTTTCTCTCTCGTCGTGACTTTCTTTCGCTTGGGTCTCTGTGACGGAAGACCGACGCGATCATCTCCCCGGTTAATCTTAATCGTCTTACGCGTGGAAGACGCACAGAAACCGGCGCGAAAAGTATATCGAGAGAAACGAGCTTTCTCGCCGTCTTTGAGCCGCCGCCCCCCTCCCCACCCTCTGCCTCTTTACCGCTTTTCCTCGCAGTGAGACGAAGAGATGCGTCCCGCCGTGATCGGATCGCGCGGACCAGAGCGCCGATTCCCTGCACCGCACAGCGCTTCGACGGAGAGTGAACTCTTTCTTTTTTTCTCGGCGTCTACACTCGGTGCCTTGATGCTTCCTGGCCTTGTTGCTTTGCCGGCGCTCTAAGCGCTAAGTGGTGGTGGTGGTGGTAGGAAGGGATTTCGTGTGGCAGCGGCTCTTATCTCGGACTTTTATCTCGACTACTGGAATTATATGTCTGAGCACAGAGTAAACGACGAACGAAAAACGGCAAAAAAAAAAGGAAAGGGTAGAATCTAGGAAGCCATGTTTATAGTAGAGACTGCACTTGGGTATTGGTGAATGTCAACCAATGCTAGGGCGACTGAATACACAGCTCAGAAGGGGCAGCGTGAACAACGTGCGATCCGGTATATAAGCTTGGCTATTGTGAAGCGTCAGCGATTAGATCCAAATGTGCAATAGAGATAAGGTCACCTGCGTATTATTTTTCTATTTAACTTTGTCCTGGTTTGTTTAGGAAACCAGCAACGACAAATCCAGGCGGAAGCATTTGTGGCAAGGAAAAAAAAAATCACCCAGAAACTCCTCTGAGATTTGTCTAAGTATGCGGAAGCATTGTGTCACTTGCTGATCTTTACGTAGCCCGGGGTTATTATCATTGTTATGAAACCTGATCCTACCAGTATAAGCCCTTATCGATCATTACCTAGCTTATCGGACTAGATTCGACCCTTATGTACCCTCATCTGCTGTTGTAAACCTTATCGGTGCTTATTAACCTTGTCAGAATTCCTCCGACCATTATAAGCACTTATCGCTACTTAGCGTCTTATCCATTCGCGTCGAACCATTATCAACTGTGATGATACCCACATATCCCCTCATCAATCCTTATCATCCTTGTTAACTCACTTGCTGCTTATCTGTCTGTGTTGCGCGACTTGAAGCGCATGAGCCCTCAGAGATCGGTGGCATTTCGGTTGGTGATGGAACGCCCCAACGGAAGGCGCATCCCACGTCCAGCGACACGCATCGGTGGTATGGCGTGTCTGGCATTAAATCTTCTCAAAATCGGAATTTTGCCGATGTCTGCAATGCTCCAAGTCGGCTCAAGGTGTGGTCCAAGAGATGTTTTTTTTTTTTTTTCCACCATCACCAAGGTCTTTCCACAAAACCACGTTTTGTAGCGCCGGTAGAACGCTTTCATGTGGTTCTGATATATTCACCTTCGGCAAGCGTGTGTGTTTTACTATATTATAGAAAAAAAAAAGGAAAGGTGTTCAGCCCGATGGCTGAAGCACTTTGCTTCTGAGCGTGTGGTCGTAGGTTCGAAACTCACCAGCTCCAATGTTTCTTCCTTTCGAATTTATTTTGTTCTATACATCACATTCTTTATAGCGATTCGTCTTTATACGTGACAGACGTACGGACGAACGAGTTTTCTCGTTTGGTTGGCACATAAATGCCTACGTATTTAAAAGCTATTCACATTGCTGTTTACTAGGTGTTTGCAGCAATATCTGCTGCTGAAATGCGGTCGCATTCTAGTCGCATACTGCGGTCGCATATCCGATTGATATCTTGGCTCTCTGCGCTCAATAAAATATTGAGCGCTTTTTGTGTTATCTAACTTGCACCGGGCCGCTGGACCTTCTGCAACTTGCCCCAATAATGTTCTCTGGAACAACAACAGCAACAACAGAAAAAAAGCATTATGACCCTGATTTGCGGGCAACAATCGTTAGTATTGTATGGCAGGGGTCGCAGAAAAGACTACATGAGACGTAGCGGTGGAACGTAATGAGGACATATAGTGCTCCGTTCGCGAATATATTAGGGCATTGGGGAGAATAAATCAAGTGCCATAAATGTCGCACAGGTCAATAGACATTATCGCGGTCACGTGCAAGACAAACTTTGGCGTGTACTCGTGTTGGTTCCATGCAGAGTGCACACATCGGCTCTCCGTGAGAAATGGAACGCTGTTCTCACTTTAATGCGTGCAACAACAGATAAACGTCGCAGAAATCCCGCATGCAGGGCAAGTCGGAGCGGCTGGCTTCGTTTAATTGTTGTATGCACCAGGTTTCCTTCCTTTATTTTTTTTTTTTTTTTGCGTTTTTCGTCCTCTGTGAGCAGACTCCGCAACTCCTCACGTAAGCAGCGGGCGTTTCTGCTCGACTTTTAAGTGCGCCGCGTGAAAGCTGGTGTAATTTACGGCGCTGCAAGTTACAAACACAAAAATAAAAGGAAAGAGAAAAGAAAAAGAAGAGAAAAAAGAAGTGGCACTGAGCATGACACGTCTTTCGTGTGCCTCCGTTGCTCTTGTGCTGGCTGCTCAGTTCTTTATTTCTTTTTACTCACTTTGCCGACAAATCGCTTCCTAAAATTATTTTTTTCTCCTTCTGCTTTCGTACCGCGTTCTTCCCTTCTCAGTTTGTCGGGCTGAGCACACTTGTTCACCCGCTGTGAGCGAAACGACGAACGCTGGAAATGTCGCATGGAAACGCGGGACGCCCGCTATAATATGGCCACACACACACGTAAACGCCTCACGGAGGCATGCGTCTACGCAAGTACAGGCTACCCCGTGCGTGTATAATGTGCCGAGCTGTCTCCTCGTTTGCCGTGGACTCCGACAACAAACTGCGCTTTTCTGAGGCTTGAATTTTCTCTTGGCTCGCACGAGTGGGCTCGCGGAGAGAAGGATATCTCGGGAATGGCGCCGTTGTTTCCTGTCTTGCGAAGTTATGCGGATAGAAGCATCCACTCCGAGGCTGGAAAAAAAAAAAGAAAAAGAACTGTCCGCAGGAAAAAAAAAAAGAAAGCAAAAGATCGTCGCCGCTGACCAGGACTGTCCCTTCGCTGCTCTGCCATTCTCAAATGTTGTGTGCGAGCAATTCGGGAAGCGACGGTGAGCAAATGAAAACAAACAATGGGCGGAGCGAGCTGCGGAATTCAAACGCGACGACTGCGTGCTTTTTGGGATCGCGGCAAATAGCGCTGCTGTAGTATACGTATACAGGGTTAGTGCGTGGGCGCATTGGCGCGGCGAATGCAACGTGGGCCATTCCATTCCTTTTGCCTGACGAGCGCTCCTGCGGTGACCGTCCTCGGCTTTAGTTTCGTGTGGCGCGTGGTGTGTGGCATAGCAGCTTTGCGTGCATGTCGCAAGCCGGGCATGTCGCGCTCGTGAGTACGTGTGTGCGCCTATTTGAGAATACGTGCTCGGATTGGTAGCCGGCGTTTGTTCAGGTTTGTCTCTCGTTGCTTCGTGTATATATATACGATTGCGGAAGTGTGGAAGATTCCAGTTTGCGGTCTTGCAGTGAGCAGGTACGGCCTGGTTATTTTTCTTCTCTCTCGTTCTTTTTTTTTCTTTTACCAGGGACGTTTGACAGCACAGACTGTTTTTATATCCTGTAATAAACGGGTGGATGGGCATTTAGGTGAGCCTTTGGGCATTCCATGTTGTGTGTTTGGTTTGACATGTTTGCAGGTACTTTTATTTTTATTCCTGTGTTCGCTGTGGTCGCTAAAAACTGCACAGTGTGCTAGAGCACATAGTAGCACGGCAGAAAGGGTAAGCGCCAAGTGCGTCATTAACAGCTGTTTTAACGGAAAAGGTGTGAAACAAAGCGTCGCTTTAAAATTAATTTTGTTGCCCTGTTATAAGCTTTCATGTGCTACCGATCTTATTTTCGGTGATACGTTCTAACACGTGCTAAATATGGTCGGGATGACTTTGCTTGCAGCTATGCAGTCTGTGCACCTCTGCCACACTCAAGCCACATACGTCCAGGAAAGCTTCGTGAATACAAAAACTGCCAAGAAGCGGCAATTTTAGTGAAATAATACATTCAGAACAGAGTTCAGATGGGCACTGCGTAGGACCACCTGCAGCCAGGCTCTCCAATTATAATTTAACTTTCTGCACATCTCACTCTCTCTCTCGCTCTCTCTCTCTGCACAGACCCGTAACATAGCAGCGGAAGGCAGCCGTCAGACGCAGGCTGCATGCTTAATCCCCGAAATGCTCGACCCCTTCTCGTACTTTCCTCATGACAGCGTAACATTTACAGACATATGGATCTGCTGAGTAACGGTGAACGGAAATAGAGGGAAAAGCAGGACCACCATGCGTCACTCAACGGCCACTCGCAGCTGCATGACACACCAGCTTCCGGTATACCTGCGCCAACGCGAAAACCAAAGGGACGAGCTGTCTGGGACTCCCAACGCGAAGCCTGGGGCGGCGGAGGACCACTGCGGAGAGAACGTCCATCACACATACACAGCGGTCCCGTCAGAGACGGGCGGGACAAAAACACACAACAGGGAAAGTCGGGAACTCTCGCTGCTAATGGCCCGCGAGCACGGCATTCCGAGCCTCCCACGCTTCCCGTCACCGCTTGCGGAAGCGAGGGAAAAAATGGAAGACGGAGGGAGCGCTAAGCCTCGTGAGGCCGCGTGTGGTCAACCGGACTTCCGGCGTTGTCCTTGGGGCGACACGGCCTGGGGCCTCTTATCTCGTCGCCGGTGCCTCGCCGTCGCAGTCGATCGTCCCACGGGGTCCGCTGATGGCCCGCTTGCTGGCAGAGATACGCGTCCGGTGGGTATAGATTGCGGAGGCGCGTGCTTCTGTGCCTGCCTCCGAGATGGACTGTCCCTCTCGGAAACAGGGCAGGCAAGGCGATTTGATGGTGCGAGGTTCATCAACGCCCGAAGAGCGCTGACGACGCTGCCGGAGGAATCCGATGCGATCCCCCGTTTTCCGGCATTTTTTTTTTTGTACGATGTATAGATTTCTATATCGATGGCACAA